>NC_135819.1:44153321-44463063 GCF_964213995.1 Mustelus asterias | reverse complement strand
TTCAATGTCTGTACGTAGCTACATGCAGCAGAATCTGAGACTCAGAGCAGTTTCACAGGTTGAATGTTTTCTGCTTCATAGAAACGACATCAAAACCTGAGACAGTGACAACAACCACATCCACCACCAAATACATACCTGGTAAGCAGCAATGGTTGTACACCCTGCTGCAAGTCTGTCCATCTCTGTGTGGTCTATCACTGACTCATTAACAAATATAACCACAAGATAAGACCATAAGACATAGGAGCGGAAGTAAGGCCATTCGGCCCATCGAGTCCACTTCACCATTCAATCATGGTTGATTTCAACTCCATTTACCCGCTCTCTCCCCATAGCCCTTAATTCCTCGAGAAATCAAGAATTTATCAATTTCTGTCTTGAAGACGCTCAACGTCTCGGCCTCCACAGCCCTCTGTGGCAATGAATTCCACAGACCTACCACTCTCTGGCTGAAGAAATTTCTCCTCATCTCTGTTCTAAAGTGACTCCCTTTTATTCTAAGGCTGTGCCCCCGCGTCCTAGTCTCCCCTGCTAATGGAAACAACTTCCCTACGTCCATCCTATCTAAGCCGTTCATTATCTTGTAAGTCTCTATCAGATCTCCCCTCAACCTCCTAAACTCCAATGAATATAATCCCACAATCCTCAGACGTTCATCGTATGTCAGGCCTACCATTCCTGGGATCATCCGTGTGAATCTCCGCTGGACCCGCTCCAGTGCCAGTATGTCCTTCCTGAGGTGTGGGGCCCAAAATTGCTCACAGTACTCCAAATGGGGCCTAACCAGTGCTTTATAAAGCCTCAGAAGTACATCCCTGCTTTTGTATTCCAAGCCTCTTGAGATAAATGACAACATTACATTTGCTTTCTTAATTACGGACTCAACCTGCAAGTTTACCTTTAGAGAATCCTGGACTAGGACTCCCAAGTCCCTTTGCACTTTAGCATTATGAATTTTGTCACCGTTTAGAAAATAGTCCATGCCTCTATTCTTTTTTCCAAAGTGCACGACCTCGCACTTGCCCACGTTGAATTTCATCAGCCACTTCTTGGACCACTCTCCTAAACTGTCTAAATCTTTCTGCAGCCTCCCCACCTCCTCAACTTTCATTTTCTACCTCACATTATCCTTTTAATTGTTTGCTTTGAAAACATTTGTTTCTCTGGTCGTTAAGTTGTAAATTTGAATGCAGCTTGTAGGAAGTTGTACTCCTGACATAACAGTTCGTGGAATGATAGATAATAATAGATAATTTCTAACATGCATCAACTGCCATGCCCTTTCATTCTCATATTTCTCCACTGCATGCGAAGCTCCCAAGTGAGAAGGATGTATTTATTATAACATCCACCGTATTATGATATGGACCAACAAAGCCTTTGTGGTGAAATTTTTACTGTCACTTGGTATGTTATCCCAGACCTTTCCATTCTTCTCATGTGACTCCTACCATGGTGTACCTTTCCCATTTCCCACAGTACTTTCCTGTGCCATTACCAGCCACATTCCATCCTTCCCAGGCCAACCCTCTCATATCCATACCCATCCCATTTCTTTCATTCCTATCATTCTCAGCCAATCTAGCCCTTCTTTCTATGTCTTCTGCATCCATGCCACCTTGTTCCCAATCGCAAACTTCCCATGCTATCCCTTTTTATTTTCACGCTATCCCCTCCTGTTCTCTCCCCTCCTCCCATATGATTCCCCCATCTCATGCCACTCCCCACATACCATCCTTCCTGTCCTGATCCGTCTATGATGTGGAGATGCCGGCGTTGGACTGGGGTAAACACAGTAAGTTTAACAACACCAGGTTAAAGTCCAACAGGTTTATTTGGTAGCAAAAGCCACACAAGCTTTCGGAGCTGCAAGCCCCTTCTTCAGGTGAGTGGGAATTCTGTTCACAAACAGAGCTTATAAAGACACAGACTCAATTTACATGAATAATGGTTGGAATGCGAATACTTACAACTAATCAAGTCTTTAAGAAACAAAACAATGGGAGTGGAGAGAGCATCAAGACAGGCTAAAAAGATGTGTATTGTCTCCAGACAAGACAGCCAGTGAAACTCTGCAGGTCCACGCAACTGTGGGAGTTACAAATAGTGTGACATGAACCCAATATCCCGGTTGAGGCCGTCCTCGTGTGTCCGTCTAGAGAGCTGGGCTCTCTTTACCTTCTTACTCCACCATCTCCCTGCACCCACTGCTGCTGTCATCCAGTGTTGGCAGCCATGCCCATGACGTACACTCCAGTTCTGCATGTGCCTCTCATGCCTTTGTGTGATCTGCCCAGCAAATCAACCCAGTGGGCAATCAGAACATTGGACAAAGACAGGAATTCTGGGATTCTGGCCGTTCCTGCCAGCAGGTTCTTCCAGTTCTGCCAATGGCAACCTCCCACCGGGCAGATTCCTCAACAGCGGGACAAGCAAGCCACACAAAGTACCGTAGACGTTAGTGGGATCCCAGAAGATTCCGCAACGGGAAGGGCCAGAAAGCTTTGGCCAGCGCTAAGTGGAATGGGCTACCAAATTAGGTTTGACAAATTATTTTGCCTTGTGGATTAACTGATGAAATAATTTTGTGATCGAGACTGAGATGAAGGCCAGAATTCTCCTACTTTGCTCATGGCTGGGATTTTCCGGTCTCGCTGCAGTGAATGGAGTTTCGGCTGAGCACCATTAGACCATAAGACATAGGAGCAGAATTAGGCCACTCGGCCCATTGAGTCTGCTCCGCCATTCAATCATGGCTGATAGTTTTCTCATCCCCATTCATCTGCCTTTTCCCCATAATCCTTGATCCCCTTATTAATCAAGAACCTATCTATCTCTGTCTTAAAGACACTCAATGACCTCCACAGCCTTCTGTGGCAACGAGTTCAACAGGTTCACCACTCTCTGGCTGAAGAAATTCCTCCTCTCTGCTTTAAAGGATCGTCCCTTTAGCCTGAGGTTGTGCCCTCTGGTTCTAGTTTTTCCTACTAGTGGAAACATCCTCTCCACGTCCATCCTATCCAAACCACGCAGTATCCTGTAAGTTTCAATAGGATTGCCCCTTCATCCTTCTAAACTCCAACAAGTACAGACCCAGAGTCCTCAGCCGTTCTCCATACGACAGAAATTGTCTGTTCTTGCTGACAGCGGTGGGGGGTGGGCGGGCGGTGGGCGGGCGGTGGGCGGGGGAATGAGATCAGAGAATCCCGACCAAAGTGTCTAGAAGTTTGAAATTTGGGTGCTTGGCTGCGGGCAGCAGGAAAGTATGTTTTCAAACCTGGTACAGGCAAGGCTCACTGAGTGGTGTAGCAATATTTTTCTTGCGACATAGAAACTGTACCACTAACGTGGACAATGATTAAAACTACCTCCACCACCAGTTACATGCCTGGTAAGTGACAGCAGTTTTTGAATTAAATTGCACCAAATCTACCTCCACAAATTAATTATTTTTGAATGTTTCTTCCCTGCTGCCATCAGACTTTTGAATGGACCTATCTTGCATTAAGCTGATCTTTTTCTACACTCTACATATGACTGTAACATTACATTCAGCACCCTCTCCTTTCCTTCTCTACTATGTACTCTATGAACGGTATGCTTTGTCTGTCTAGCACGGAAGAAACAATACTCTTCACTGTATGCTAATACATGTGACAAGAATAAATCAAATCAGAAATCAAATCCGTGTAACAATTCCGGAAACTCTTACACTAAATAGAATATTGAATATGGTTCATTAAATAGTTCTATTCAGTCTCCACTAAGTACATTTATTGGGTACGCTAAGATAAAGAGAATAGCTATAATCTTCAGGAACTTTATGCTTATCTACCTGCAGCAGAAAAGTAAGTCTATATAAATCTGGTACAGATGAGTCTCAGTGTAATGGTTTGAAATATTTTTCACTTCTGTAGAAACTACATCACTCATTGAAACAACGACTTCAACTGCATCCACCACCACCCCCACCCCCAAAGTGGGTAAGTGCCGTTTAATAACTTGCATCAAGACGGTTTCCACAAATGGATTATTTTCTAACTCCATGTGGCCTGTCACTGAATACGTAATGAAATAAAACTTTCACCTTTTTACCACAGATATTCCATTCTAATTATTTGGTTTGAAAATGTATTATTTTTGTTTTCTGGTAATGTTTACGCAGCTTTTAAGAGATGGGGCTCCTAATTTATTGTTTAGTGGAAATAAGATGTATGTTAGGGATTTGGTACCAGTTGTGGTAAAATCCTGCAGGGTGCATCCACTTGCATAAACTGATATATGTCCCCAGTGTCGAAGCTTCAAACAAGAAGTGTATATTATCAAATATATCCCGACAAGCATCCCTCGATGTTCGAATTAAAATGAATGGCACTTAGGATATTTATAAATCTGCATGTTGTTTCGGCTTTACGATGCTGGCTTCGACAATACAATGCTCTATGCCACCTGCCTTGTATATTATTCAGTCGCAGAACCTGAACAAGTCTGTGGAATCGGTGAAACCGCTGTCCGATTTTCCTGGAAAAATGTGACCCCACAGTGCGGAGACATGGGGCCAGAGACGGACAGGACGATGGGTGGACGGAGAGTGGGAGAGGCAGTGCTGTCTGTCTTGGTTTTGTGTGTCTTGTTTAGGCAGACACTTTCAGTGAGAGCGCAGTAAATATGTGAGGCTCATCTGCGAGTGTATTCATGTGGTCAAATCTCCTGCAGTGACCTGTTGGCTGACAAATAGCTTCAGACAAGAAGTTTCCAACTACCTGAGACCAATACATGGATGCACAAATAATCCTGAAGGATGAACATTGACATGTGGTCATGAACCAGTTGATTGTTTTTATCATTGTGTACCTACGTGAAAATCAGTTCACACTTATGATGTTTTGACATGACATAGTTTTCAGGAACAAGTTGTGTCATAAGTTCAAGGACTGCTTGTCTGAAATAGTGTGTGGGTTTCCTCTGGGTGCTCCAGTTTCCTCCTCCAGTCCAAAGATGTGCGGGTTAGGTGCATTGGCCATGCTCAATTGCCCCTTAGTGCCAGGAGATTAGCAGGGTAAAAATGTCGGGTTATGGGAATAGGATCTGGGTGGGATTGTGGTCGGCGCAGACTCGATGGGCTGAATGGCCTCTTTCTGCACTGTAGCAAATCAATGTGACAATTCCATCAACTGTTCACTTGTGCAATTAGTGTATGAATGTGGGTTATTAAGTAGTTCTATTCTCTCCACGCTAAGTTTATTGAGTGTACTGAGTATACAATTGAATAGGTGTAATTTTTAGAAATTTTGTGCTTAGCTACATGCAATAGAAAGGTAAGTTTATAATCCTCAGTGTGCACTGTTGAAATATTTTTCTCCTCTGCAGAAACTACAACCCCGATTGTGACAACAACTTCAACCGTGCCCACCAGCAGCACCACAACCGGTAATTGGCAGCGATTTTATATCTTGTGCTAAGTCTATTTCAGAATGGATTCGATTCTAACTTTATGTGGTCTGTTTTATTATTTTATAAATGTGGCTTTGAATTTTCTACTTCAAATTGGTTTGCTTTGAAAATGTTTGCAAAGCTGTTCCTTATTTTGTAAATTTTTGGTTCAATTTTAGGAAATTATGTTCCTCGCATCATGTTTAGCAGAACAGGGTACAAATCCTATGTGCAGCCCAAGCAACGTGGGGGCATTGTATTATACATTCCTATTAAATAGCAATTCTGCAGTTATCAAATATCGGGGTGGTTTCTGTTTCAAACCAGGAAAAGAATTCTCTCAATAGACTCTCAAATTCTTCCCTGGAATTTCATTTCCCCGCTCTTTCTCTCTCTCGCACGTAAATGAAAATTAACCCATTGATTTCTGAAGTAGGAATATGAACATGGAAAGCACCTTAGTGCTTAGATGAACAGTGTTGTACTGGATTGGTCGTCTTTGCATCATTGCGATGAAATTGTGGAGCTGGAATGTAATAAGTTATCTGAAGCACTATTCCCAGTGAATGTCAACTGCACACCCTAATTCGGAACTATATCACCATTCCTTCACTATCACGGGGTCAACATCCTAAAACCACTCTTCTTAACTGCAATGTGAGACTGAATGGATACATGGACTGCAACTGTTCAGGAAAGTAGCACAGTTGATATGGTTTACATGGACTTCAGTGAGGTCCCACGGGGAAGGTTGGTCCAAAAGGTTGGAGCCCATGGGATCCAAGGTTAGTTGCCAATTGGATCCAAAATTAACTTGTTAATAGGAGCCAAAAGTGATGGAGGAGGGTTGCTTTTGTGATTGGAAACCTGTGACCAGTGGTGTACCACAGGGATCAGTGCTGGGACCCTTGATGTTTGTTATATACATTAATGACTTGAATAAAGTTTATTAAAATTTATTTGTTAGTGTCACAAGTAGGCTTACTTGTGACACTAATAAACACTACAAAGTTACTGTGGATATCCCCTAGTCGCCACACTCCGGCGCCTGTTCGGGTACACTGAGGGAGAATTTAGCATGGCCAAGGCACCTAACCAGCACCTCTTTCGGACTGTGGAAGGAAACTGGAGCACCCGGAGGAAACCCAAGCAGACACGGGGAGAACATGCAGACTCTGCACAGACAATGACCCAAGGCCGGAATTGAACCTGGGTCCCTGGCGCTGTGAGGCAGCAGTGCTAACCACTGTGCCACCGTGCAGGATTGGAATGTAATAGGTATAATTAGTAAGTTTGCAGATGACATGAAAATTGGTGGTGTTGTTGATAGCGAGGAGGATAGTCTAAGACTACAGACTGATATAGATCAGCTGGTAAATTGGGCAGAGCAATGGCAGATGGAATTTAATCCTGATAAGTGTGAGGTGATGCATTTTGGGAGGTCCAATAAGGGTGGAATATACACAATGAATGGTAGGTCCCTAGGGAGTATTGAGGAACAAAGGGACTTTGATGTACAAATTCATAGAACGCTGAAGGTCGCAGCGCAGGTAGATAAGATGGTGAAGAAGGCATACAGAATGTTTGCCTTCATTAGCCGGCGCATAGACTATCGGAGCAGGGAGGAGTTGGTACAACTTTATAAAACATTGGTTAGGCCACAGATGGAATATTGTGTGCAGTTCTGGACGTCACAATGTCGAAGAACGTGATTGCAGTGGAGAGGGCGCAGAGGAGATTCACCAGGATGTTGCCAGGGATGGAAAGTTTCAGCTATGAGGAGAGACTGGATAGGCTGGGTTTGTTTTCCCTGGAGCAGTGGAGACTGAAGGGGGATCTGATAGAGGTATATAAAATAATGAGAGGCATAGCAAGGATAGATCTTCAGAATCTTTTAGTTATGGCAGAGGAGTCTAAGACCAGAGGGCATAGGTTTAAGGTGAGGAGTAAGTGGTTTAGAGGGGGATGATTCACCCAGAGGGCGATGGAAATATGGAATGCGCTGCCCGAGAGGGTGATGGAGGCAGATACCCTTGCAACATTTAAGAAACATCTGGACAAGCACTTAAATCTTGAATGCACAGTAGACTAATGACCAAGGACTGGTAAATGGGATGATTTTGATTGGTATTTGATGGTTGACATAGACATGATGGGCTGAAGGGCCTGTTTCTATGCTGTATGACGTTGAAAGAATATGGCGTCAAATTGAGAGAGGTTGCTGTGCCATTTTAATCTTTGTATTTCTTGTTAATTAACTTGTTTAAAGGCAGGTTCAGTAAGCCCAGACTTCTTATTTTGCAGAGGAGCAATGTAACGGTGAATGGTCTCCTTGGATTAATGATCAGACGCCTTCTGAGGACAGCCCAGGCGATTCTGAGTTATTGGATTCCATGCGCGATGAACTGTGCCCTTCCTCTTCTGATGCAATTAATAAAATCCAATGTCAATTTGCTGATTACCCGGAGAGGCCAATAAGTGAATCGACGGACAATGTGACCTGTGACAAAGACACAGGACTTGTCTGTGTTTACAGCGAAAGTGCTTCGCTGGACAGGAAGTTTTGTTATGATTATCAAATCCGTGTTTGCTGTGAGCCACAAACCACAACACAACGGACAACAACCTATCTGCCTGAAACCACCTCTACAACCACCACTCCTGGTAAATATGATATTTGCGTGTAAAGGGGATGATGGCCTATTATCACTAGACTATCAATCCAGAAACTCAGCTAGAATGTTCTGGGGACCAGGGTTCGAATCCCGCCAAGGCAGATGGTGAAATTTGGATTCAATAAAAAATATCTGGAATTAAGAATCTACCGATGACCACGAAACCATTGTCGACTGTCGTAAAAATCCATCTGGTTCATTCATGTCCTTTAAGGAAGGTCATCTGCCGTCCTTACCTGGTCTGGTCGACATGTGACTCCAGAGCCACAGCAAAGTGGTTGACTCTCAATTGTCCTCAGGCAGTCAGGGATGGGTAATAAATGCTGGCCAGCCAGCAACGCCCATGTCCCATGAATGAATAAATAAAATACACATCTCTTTTAGAACAAAAACACTTTGAACAAACTTGCCCTATATGAGTGAAAATCCTACATCCGACACAGATAATGCATCAAGCTGATAAAGCAATAGTAGATCCAAATTAGAAATTATTGTAGTAATAGTCTGCCCAAAAGATGCACTGATTCATAAGACAATGTCTGTCATTTTAATCGAGTCATTGGTCCATATCAAATACATGGGCTAATACATCAATTAGAGAAGTGGATAGCAATAAGATGATTAGTGTATTTTCAACTATTTGTCCGGCATTGTTTCACATGCTATTTAACTCTTACCTGAACCATCTCCTCTTTTTGGACTAAAATTTCTTTTGCATTATAACTAATATACTGCGGACACACTCACATCAAGAAAGTGACTGGTGCCTAGCTCGACATGATCAACTGTTTACTCCCTATTCATAATGAATAGTAGCAGTAACATGACGTGTGACTGAATAATGTAGTGCAGGTCCACAGCATAAATGCTTAAATGGTAGACCCTTCCATTGACCCTGTATACTCTGTTAAGATCATGTTGGAGCCTTGGGAGGAGTTGCTCCAGTATCAGCGCCAGGATTGTTGTCCAAGTGTTTTAAAACCACTCTTTTTTTTTGGATAGCTAGTTGAATATAAATCTGCCCAAGCTTTCCACTGTCCATTGAAAACTAATTGTTGCAGGAACTCCATTAATGGTCCAATTGACATAGCAATTCCCACAACCCTTTATATTTGTGGAAATGATGCTCTGATGGCAAAGGCTGTTCGCTTTGAATGGTTCTCTTTCCTTTCCTCCAAAATAATCTTATTGAGTAGATTAAGATAGAAGTGAATAGATTTCGTTTTTACAAATGCTATTCTGCCGCACATGACCAAGAATATATGTTTTTAAACTGAATACTACGGGCTTCAGTGTGCAATGTAAGAAGTTGAAAGATTTTCCTGTTCTACAGAAACAATGCTACCAACACTGGCATGGGCTACAATTACAGCTACCACCAGCTACATACCTAATAAGGGACAACACTTTCATACCTTGCATTAAGTTAGTCTCCAATAGGTTGTTTACTAGCTCCATGCGGCCTGTCATTGAAGGGTAACAACATACAGCTTTCACTTTTACACACACATTTCCCTTTCTAATTGTTTGCTTGGAAAGTGATTGCATCCTTGACCGTTAAGTTGTAATTTATTGGAAGTTGTTTAGCAAATCGTCTTCCTGACATCATGTTTGCCCAAATGGGAAGCAAATCAGCACTTTCGCTCCCAAGTTCACACTTTTTTGCAATGAGCGTTAACTACCATCCCGTAGAGTGCCCAGCTCCTAATGAGAAGAGTATGTTAAATTATTTTTATATATATATATAACATGCTGTCACTGAACAACCTGTTTGTCACACTTTGTCAATACTGATGTTGTAAAGCAATATAATGGACTGCAAGTCACAGCCAATCCATCTCATTCCATCTCTCTGACTATTTCACGCTGTTCTGAGCTCAGCTACAGGATTTCATAGAAGAATCATAGAAGGAGGCCATTCGGTCCATCAAGCCTGCACCGACAAGAATCCCACCCAGGCCCTATCCCAAAAACCCCAAGTATTTATCCTAATAGTCCCCCTGACACCTAAGGAACAATTCCGCATGGTCAATCAACCTAACCCACACATCTTTGGAGTGTGGGAGGAAACCAGAACACTCGGAGAAAACCCACCCAGACACGGGGAGAATGTGCAAACTCCACACAGATAGTGACCCAAGCCGGGAATCGAACCTGGGTCACTGGAGCTGTGAGGCAGAATTGCTAAACACTGTGCCACCGTACAGCCCATATTATCAGGTTTTTTGTTGATACCCACTAGAAAACTGAGTCTGGTGGTATGTGCTCAGTAGGTTGGTCTGTGGAATGTAGTTTTCCTGCAGTGTGACTCCTCCTCTTGCAGATAGCAGAATATCACCCTCTTCACCCCCTTTGATCTTTGAGATGATGAGTGAATTACCAGTCTGATGAAACAACCTGATGCTAAATGAGTCAAGCAGTCAAATTACATGCTAGATTGATGTTATATGGACCACTGTGGCAATGTTGTGTAACTAAACTATGATAAACTGTCTCACAAGTCTATTTGGAAGTGTCATCAAACATAGAGTAGCTGTCTTAAATCCATTTCGAATGAGGAGGATGAAGAATTTTTTAAAAATTCATTTGTGGGGTGTGGGTGTCACTGGCTGGCCAGCATTAATTGCCCATCCTTACTTGCCCTTGAGAACGTGGTGATGAGCCACCTTCTTGAACTGCTGTAGTTCCTGAGGTGTTGGTACTCCCACAGTGCTGTTAGAGAGGGAATTCCAGGATTTTGACCCAACAACAACCCAACAACAACAACAAGGAACGACGATATATTTGCAAGTCAGGATGGTGAGTGACTTGGAGGGGAACCTCCAGGTGATGGTGTTCCCAGATATCTGTTGCCCTTGTCCTTCTAGATGGCTGAAAACATGGGTTTGAAAGGTGCAGCCTAAGGAACCTTCGTGGGTTCATGCAGTGCATCTTGGAGATGGTACACACTGCTGCCACTGTTCATCGGCGGTAGAGGGATTAAATGTGTGTTGAAGGGGTAGCAGTCAAGTGGACAACTTTGTCCTGGATGGTGCCAGGCTTCTTGAATGTTTTGGAGGTGCACTCATCCAGACAAGTGGAGAGTATTTCATTTTTCTCCAGACTTGTCCGTTGTAGATGGTAGACAGGCTTTGGGGAGTCAGAAAGTGAGATACTTACAAAAGGATTCCTAGCCTCTGACCTGCTCTGCTAGCCACAGTATTTATATGGCCAGTCCAGTTCAGTTTCTGGTCAATGGTAACACCCAGGATGTTGATAGTGGGAAATTCAGCAATGGTAAAGCCATTGATTGTTGGGGGACTATGGGTAGATTCTGTCTCTTGGGGGAGATGGTCATCGTCTAGCAAGAGA
The DNA here is from genome assembly GCF_964213995.1 of Mustelus asterias. Classification (NCBI taxonomy): domain Eukaryota; kingdom Metazoa; phylum Chordata; class Chondrichthyes; order Carcharhiniformes; family Triakidae; genus Mustelus; species Mustelus asterias. The sequence goes on along the minus strand of NC_135819.1, from coordinate 44,451,601 downwards.
GACAGGGACTGCAGTTCACGCTCTGTGTTGAATAGAAACGGCATTATGTATGAATCTGGATATGATGGTGCAGGTTGCCAGGACAATATTTCAATGTTAGGACCTTCCACTGACACTACATTGTCAGGTCAGCTTCGAGCTGGAGGACTCTGGGAAGTGAAACAGTCAGAGCCGCTGTTAATGTGGAGAATTCAAGTCGATGTGCATCTGTCTATTCTAAGAGGTTTGCACTGTCCATTGAAAACTAATATTGACAGGAACTCCATTCTATGTGACAAACGCCAGCAAATCTTACCTTGAAAAATTGATGTCCTGGCTGAAGAGCTATTAATTAATTATATTGCCTATTTGCTAAAATAATTTTGTTAAGTAAAGAGAAAAGTGAATGGATTCATTTTTTGCAACTTCTGTGCGTAGCGACATGCAGCAGAATCTGAGACTCAGAGCGGTTTCACAGGTTGAAATGTTTTCTGCTTTATAGAAACGACACCAAAACCTGAGATAGTGACGACAACCACATCCACCACCAAATACATACCTGGTAAGCAGCAACAGTTTTATACCTTGCTCCCAGTCTCTCTCCAAATGTGATTGTTTTCTCGCTCAGAGTGGTTTGTCACTGACTCAGCAGCAAATATAACTTTTCATTTTTCCTTTATTGTTAAACAAACAGTGATCCCAGAACTGACACCTGGCAAACACCACTGTCTACTGTTGTCAAGTCCAAAATAGAACCATCTACCACCGCTTGCTGCTTTCTGTTCTTAAGCCAATTTTTTTTATCTGTTTGGATACTGACCTTTCTATTCCATAGGCTTCAATTTTTTAATCAGTCTTTTATGTGAAAATTTGCAAAACATTTGATTAAAATCTATATCGACAACATCCACAATATTCCTTTCATCAAACTCCTCTGCTACTTTTGCAAAAAATATCAATGAGTTTGCCTGGCAAGATCTTCCTTTTACAATTCCACGCTGGCTTTCTTTAACTAACCCAAACCTCTCCAAATGTTTGTGAATGTTTCCCTGATTATGGATTCCAAATCCTAAGCCAGCTCCATCTAAGGAAGGTTTAAGATTAAAACAAGCCTTCAACTCTCTTTAGCAACCTGGGATCCAAGTCATCCAAACCATCACCCTTAGCCATAGCAGCCTTCCTTAACCTTCTCCCTCTCAATTCTTACACTAACTATTGTCTCCGTTGTCTCAGTTTCTGCCAATATTTTGTCAGGATTCTCTTTCTTTATTAGCACCAATACAAATAACTGATTGAGCATTCTGGCTTTCACCTGCACCTCAAAGTGTCGATATCATTCTCTTTGAACCTTATTAGACATAAAATCGCCATAGTCCCAGATGACCATAGGCTGCTCTCCCCTTGGGGGAGAACTGCCTGGTGGTGATTTTAACCTGAGGACCTCCACACCTCAGGTGAGGGGTAAGGTTGAGACAGCAGGCCTTCATGAATAACCTGAGCTGCACTGTTGGCACCGCTCTGCATCACAAACTATCTGTCCAGACAACTGAGCTAACTGGTCCCCAAGACACAAGACGAACTACATTTCTGACTAGCCACTGAGTAATTACATTCTGGTAGAACAGTTTTGGGTTTCTTTTTATGTTGACCGCCATTCTATTTCCATACTCTCCCTTTGCCTCCCTTCTTTTCCTCTTCATCTCCCATCTCAACTGACATGAATTTTTCTGACATGTATCATGTGACATGTTTGCTTCATCACAATCTCTATTTCCCTTCTCATCCAGGGAGCCCTGTTTTGGCTCCCTTACCTTTCACCGTTGTTGGAATGTACCAAGCCTGTACCAAAGGCATCTCTTCTTTAAAGGTCACCCCGTGTTCCCTTATAACTTCTCCTGGAAGCTCTGGTTCCATTATGTCCTGGTTAGAATTCATCGTGTAGAAATTAGACCTCTTCCAATTTAGAATTCTGTATTTAGATTTTTCCTTGTTCATCTCCGTCACTAATCTAAACCTTATGATATGATGATCACTATTGCTGAAATATGTCCCTACAGACACTTGGTCCAGTTGGCCCACCTCATTTCCCAGCACCACATCTGGCAATGGCCTCCTTTCTCGTTGGGTTGAGAATGTGCTGATCAGGGAAGTTCTCCTGAACACATTTCAGAAATTCCTCCCCTTCCTTACTACTTACTCTAACATTATCCCAATTGATATTTGGGTAGTTGGAGTCCCCACCATTACCAGTCTATAGATCTCCTACATCTCTGTGAGTCTCCCATAGATTTATTCCTCTATCTCTCTCTCTCTCTCCCTATTTAGTAGGCAATAGAATACCCCTTGCACATGAGAAAATTGATGGCAATTGACAGATGATCAATGTTAACAATATTTGAGCATTAGGATCTTTGACCGACACGGCATCCTCAGGCCTGGTTAGAGCTGGAGGTTCCTGGGAAGTGAGACTGAGTATAATTGGCCTGAGAATATTCAGAGCCACTGCCTGCCTGGAGAATTCAAGTCTGTGCTTTTGCTGATTGTAAGAGGTTTCCACTGTGCATTGCGAACCAATATTTATCAGAACTTCATTCTATGTAACAATTCCAATAAATCTATAATGTATAATTAATTTCCTGGCTGAACGAGCTATTAAATAGTTGTATCCCCTCTTAACTAAAATAATTTTATTTAAATCAACTAACAAAGAAGTGAATCAATTTGATTTTTTCAATGTCTGTACGTAGCTACATGCAGCAGAATCTGAGACTCAGAGCAGTTTCACAGGTTGAAATGTTTTCTGCTTCATAGAAACGACATCAAAACCTGAGACAGTGACAACAACCACATCCACCACCAAATACATACCTGGTAAGCAGCAATGGTTGTACACCCTGCTGCAAGTCTGTCCATCTCTGTGTGGTCTATCACTGACTCATTAACAAATATAACCACAAGATAAGACCATAAGACATAGGAGCGGAAGTAAGGCCATTCGGCCCATCGAGTCCACTTCACCATTCAATCATGGTTGATTTCAACTCCATTTACCCGCTCTCTCCCCATAGCCCTTAATTCCTCGAGAAATCAAGAATTTATCAATTTCTGTCTTGAAGACGCTCAACGTCTCGGCCTCCACAGCCCTCTGTGGCAATGAATTCCACAGACCTACCACTCTCTGGCTGAAGAAATTTCTCCTCATCTCTGTTCTAAAGTGACTCCCTTTTATTCTAAGGCTGTGCCCCCGCGTCCTAGTCTCCCCTGCTAATGGAAACAACTTCCCTACGTCCATCCTATCTAAGCCCTTCATTATCTTGTAAGTCTCTATCAGATCTCCCCTCAACCTCCTAAACTCCAATGAATATAATCCCACAATCCTCAGACGTTCATCGTATGTCAGGCCTACCATTCCTGGGATCATCCGTGTGAATCTCCGCTGGACCCGCTCCAGTGCCAGTATGTCCTTCCTGAGGTGTGGGGCCCAAAATTGCTCACAGTACTCCAAATGGGGCCTAACCAGTGCTTTATAAAGCCTCAGAAGTACATCCCTGCTTTTGTATTCCAAGCCTCTTGAGATAAATGACAACATTACATTTGCTTTCTTAATTACGGACTCAACCTGCAAGTTTACCTTTAGAGAATCCTGGACTAGGACTCCCAAGTCCCTTTGCACTTTAGCATTATGAATTTTGTCACCGTTTAGAAAATAGTCCATGCCTCTATTCTTTTTTCCAAAGTGCACGACCTCGCACTTGCCCACGTTGAATTTCATCAGCCACTTCTTGGACCACTCTCCTAAACTGTCTAAATCTTTCTGCAGCCTCCCCACCTCCTCAACTTTCATTTTCTACCTCACATTATCCTTTTAATTGTTTGCTTTGAAAACATTTGTTTCTCTGGTCGTTAAGTTGTAAATTTGAATGCAGCTTGTAGGAAGTTGTACTCCTGACATAACAGTTCGTGGAATGATAGATAATAATAGATAATTTCTAACATGCATCAACTGCCATGCCCTTTCATTCTCATATTTCTCCACTGCATGCGAAGCTCCCAAGTGAGAAGGATGTATTTATTATAACATCCACCGTATTATGATATGGACCAACAAAGCCTTTGTGGTGAAATTTTTACTGTCACTTGGTATGTTATCCCAGACCTTTCCATTCTTCTCATGTGACTCCTACCATGGTGTACCTTTCCCATTTCCCACAGTACTTTCCTGTGCCATTACCAGCCACATTCCATCCTTCCCAGGCCAACCCTCTCATATCCATACCCATCCCATTTCTTTCATTCCTATCATTCTCAGCCAATCTAGCCCTTCTTTCTATGTCTTCTGCATCCATGCCACCTTGTTCCCAATCGCAAACTTCCCATGCTATCCCTTTTTATTTTCACGCTATCCCCTCCTGTTCTCTCCCCTCCTCCCATATGATTCCCCCATCTCATGCCACTCCCCACATACCATCCTTCCTGTCCTGATCCGTCTATGATGTGGAGATGCCGGCGTTGGACTGGGGTAAACACAGTAAGTTTAACAACACCAGGTTAAAGTCCAACAGGTTTATTTGGTAGCAAAAGCCACACAAGCTTTCGGAGCTGCAAGCCCCTTCTTCAGGTGAGTGGGAATTCTGTTCACAAACAGAGCTTATAAAGACACAGACTCAATTTACATGAATAATGGTTGGAATGCGAATACTTACAACTAATCAAGTCTTTAAGAAACAAAACAATGGGAGTGGAGAGAGCATCAAGACAGGCTAAAAAGATGTGTATTGTCTCCAGACAAGACAGCCAGTGAAACTCTGCAGGTCCACGCAACTGTGGGAGTTACAAATAGTGTGACATGAACCCAATATCCCGGTTGAGGCCGTCCTCGTGTGTCCGTCTAGAGAGCTGGGCTCTCTTTACCTTCTTACTCCACCATCTCCCTGCACCCACTGCTGCTGTCATCCAGTGTTGGCAGCCATGCCCATGACGTACACTCCAGTTCTGCATGTGCCTCTCATGCCTTTGTGTGATCTGCCCAGCAAATCAACCCAGTGGGCAATCAGAACATTGGACAAAGACAGGAATTCTGGGATTCTGGCCGTTCCTGCCAGCAGGTTCTTCCAGTTCTGCCAATGGCAACCTCCCACCGGGCAGATTCCTCAACAGCGGGACAAGCAAGCCACACAAAGTACCGTAGACGTTAGTGGGATCCCAGAAGATTCCGCAACGGGAAGGGCCAGAAAGCTTTGGCCAGCGCTAAGTGGAATGGGCTACCAAATTAGGTTTGACAAATTATTTTGCCTTGTGGATTAACTGATGAAATAATTTTGTGATCGAGACTGAGATGAAGGCCAGAATTCTCCTACTTTGCTCATGGCTGGGATTTTCCGGTCTCGCTGCAGTGAATGGAGTTTCGGCTGAGCACCATTAGACCATAAGACATAGGAGCAGAATTAGGCCACTCGGCCCATTGAGTCTGCTCCGCCATTCAATCATGGCTGATAGTTTTCTCATCCCCATTCATCTGCCTTTTCCCCATAATCCTTGATCCCCTTATTAATCAAGAACCTATCTATCTCTGTCTTAAAGACACTCAATGACCTCCACAGCCTTCTGTGGCAACGAGTTCAACAGGTTCACCACTCTCTGGCTGAAGAAATTCCTCCTCTCTGCTTTAAAGGATCGTCCCTTTAGCCTGAGGTTGTGCCCTCTGGTTCTAGTTTTTCCTACTAGTGGAAACATCCTCTCCACGTCCATCCTATCCAAACCACGCAGTATCCTGTAAGTTTCAATAGGATTGCCCCTTCATCCTTCTAAACTCCAACAAGTACAGACCCAGAGTCCTCAGCCGTTCTCCATACGACAGAAATTGTCTGTTCTTGCTGACAGCGGTGGGGGGTGGGCGGGCGGTGGGCGGGCGGTGGGCGGGGGAATGAGATCAGAGAATCCCGACCAAAGTGTCTAGAAGTTTGAAATTTGGGTGCTTGGCTGCGGGCAGCAGGAAAGTATGTTTTCAAACCTGGTACAGGCAAGGCTCACTGAGTGGTGTAGCAATATTTTTCTTGCGACATAGAAACTGTACCACTAACGTGGACAATGATTAAAACTACCTCCACCACCAGTTACATGCCTGGTAAGTGACAGCAGTTTTTGAATTAAATTGCACCAAATCTACCTCCACAAATTAATTATTTTTGAATGTTTCTTCCCTGCTGCCATCAGACTTTTGAATGGACCTATCTTGCATTAAGCTGATCTTTTTCTACACTCTACATATGACTGTAACATTACATTCAGCACCCTCTCCTTTCCTTCTCTACTATGTACTCTATGAACGGTATGCTTTGTCTGTCTAGCACGGAAGAAACAATACTCTTCACTGTATGCTAATACATGTGACAAGAATAAATCAAATCAGAAATCAAATCCGTGTAACAATTCCGGAAACTCTTACACTAAATAGAATATTGAATATGGTTCATTAAATAGTTCTATTCAGTCTCCACTAAGTACATTTATTGGGTACGCTAAGATAAAGAGAATAGCTATAATCTTCAGGAACTTTATGCTTATCTACCTGCAGCAGAAAAGTAAGTCTATATAAATCTGGTACAGATGAGTCTCAGTGTAATGGTTTGAAATATTTTTCACTTCTGTAGAAACTACATCACTCATTGAAACAACGACTTCAACTGCATCCACCACCACCCCCACCCCCAAAGTGGGTAAGTGCCGTTTAATAACTTGCATCAAGACGGTTTCCACAAATGGATTATTTTCTAACTCCATGTGGCCTGTCACTGAATACGTAATGAAATAAAACTTTCACCTTTTTACCACAGATATTCCATTCTAATTATTTGGTTTGAAAATGTATTATTTTTGTTTTCTGGTAATGTTTACGCAGCTTTTAAGAGATGGGGCTCCTAATTTATTGTTTAGTGGAAATAAGATGTATGTTAGGGATTTGGTACCAGTTGTGGTAAAATCCTGCAGGGTGCATCCACTTGCATAAACTGATATATGTCCCCAGTGTCGAAGCTTCAAACAAGAAGTGTATATTATCAAATATATCCCGACAAGCATCCCTCGATGTTCGAATTAAAATGAATGGCACTTAGGATATTTATAAATCTGCATGTTGTTTCGGCTTTACGATGCTGGCTTCGACAATACAATGCTCTATGCCACCTGCCTTGTATATTATTCAGTCGCAGAACCTGAACAAGTCTGTGGAATCGGTGAAACCGCTGTCCGATTTTCCTGGAAAAATGTGACCCCACAGTGCGGAGACATGGGGCCAGAGACGGACAGGACGATGGGTGGACGGAGAGTGGGAGAGGCAGTGCTGTCTGTCTTGGTTTTGTGTGTCTTGTTTAGGCAGACACTTTCAGTGAGAGCGCAGTAAATATGTGAGGCTCATCTGCGAGTGTATTCATGTGGTCAAATCTCCTGCAGTGACCTGTTGGCTGACAAATAGCTTCAGACAAGAAGTTTCCAACTACCTGAGACCAATACATGGATGCACAAATAATCCTGAAGGATGAACATTGACATGTGGTCATGAACCAGTTGATTGTTTTTATCATTGTGTACCTACGTGAAAATCAGTTCACACTTATGATGTTTTGACATGACATAGTTTTCAGGAACAAGTTGTGTCATAAGTTCAAGGACTGCTTGTCTGAAATAGTGTGTGGGTTTCCTCTGGGTGCTCCAGTTTCCTCCTCCAGTCCAAAGATGTGCGGGTTAGGTGCATTGGCCATGCTCAATTGCCCCTTAGTGCCAGGAGATTAGCAGGGTAAAAATGTCGGGTTATGGGAATAGGATCTGGGTGGGATTGTGGTCGGCGCAGACTCGATGGGCTGAATGGCCTCTTTCTGCACTGTAGCAAATCAATGTGACAATTCCATCAACTGTTCACTTGTGCAATTAGTGTATGAATGTGGGTTATTAAGTAGTTCTATTCTCTCCACGCTAAGTTTATTGAGTGTACTGAGTATACAATTGAATAGGTGTAATTTTTAGAAATTTTGTGCTTAGCTACATGCAATAGAAAGGTAAGTTTATAATCCTCAGTGTGCACTGTTGAAATATTTTTCTCCTCTGCAGAAACTACAACCCCGATTGTGACAACAACTTCAACCGTGCCCACCAGCAGCACCACAACCGGTAATTGGCAGCGATTTTATATCTTGTGCTAAGTCTATTTCAGAATGGATTCGATTCTAACTTTATGTGGTCTGTTTTATTATTTTATAAATGTGGCTTTGAATTTTCTACTTCAAATTGGTTTGCTTTGAAAATGTTTGCAAAGCTGTTCCTTATTTTGTAAATTTTTGGTTCAATTTTAGGAAATTATGTTCCTCGCATCATGTTTAGCAGAACAGGGTACAAATCCTATGTGCAGCCCAAGCAACGTGGGGGCATTGTATTATACATTCCTATTAAATAGCAATTCTGCAGTTATCAAATATCGGGGTGGTTTCTGTTTCAAACCAGGAAAAGAATTCTCTCAATAGACTCTCAAATTCTTCCCTGGAATTTCATTTCCCCGCTCTTTCTCTCTCTCGCACGTAAATGAAAATTAACCCATTGATTTCTGAAGTAGGAATATGAACATGGAAAGCACCTTAGTGCTTAGATGAACAGTGTTGTACTGGATTGGTCGTCTTTGCATCATTGCGATGAAATTGTGGAGCTGGAATGTAATAAGTTATCTGAAGCACTATTCCCAGTGAATGTCAACTGCACACCCTAATTCGGAACTATATCACCATTCCTTCACTATCACGGGGTCAACATCCTAAAACCACTCTTCTTAACTGCAATGTGAGACTGAATGGATACATGGACTGCAACTGTTCAGGAAAGTAGCACAGTTGATATGGTTTACATGGACTTCAGTGAGGTCCCACGGGGAAGGTTGGTCCAAAAGGTTGGAGCCCATGGGATCCAAGGTTAGTTGCCAATTGGATCCAAAATTAACTTGTTAATAGGAGCCAAAAGTGATGGAGGAGGGTTGCTTTTGTGATTGGAAACCTGTGACCAGTGGTGTACCACAGGGATCAGTGCTGGGACCCTTGATGTTTGTTATATACATTAATGACTTGAATAAAGTTTATTAAAATTTATTTGTTAGTGTCACAAGTAGGCTTACTTGTGACACTAATAAACACTACAAAGTTACTGTGGATATCCCCTAGTCGCCACACTCCGGCGCCTGTTCGGGTACACTGAGGGAGAATTTAGCATGGCCAAGGCACCTAACCAGCACCTCTTTCGGACTGTGGAAGGAAACTGGAGCACCCGGAGGAAACCCAAGCAGACACGGGGAGAACATGCAGACTCTGCACAGACAATGACCCAAGGCCGGAATTGAACCTGGGTCCCTGGCGCTGTGAGGCAGCAGTGCTAACCACTGTGCCACCGTGCAGGATTGGAATGTAATAGGTATAATTAGTAAGTTTGCAGATGACATGAAAATTGGTGGTGTTGTTGATAGCGAGGAGGATAGTCTAAGACTACAGACTGATATAGATCAGCTGGTAAATTGGGCAGAGCAATGGCAGATGGAATTTAATCCTGATAAGTGTGAGGTGATGCATTTTGGGAGGTCCAATAAGGGTGGAATATACACAATGAATGGTAGGTCCCTAGGGAGTATTGAGGAACAAAGGGACTTTGATGTACAAATTCATAGAACGCTGAAGGTCGCAGCGCAGGTAGATAAGATGGTGAAGAAGGCATACAGAATGTTTGCCTTCATTAGCCGGCGCATAGACTATCGGAGCAGGGAGGAGTTGGTACAACTTTATAAAACATTGGTTAGGCCACAGATGGAATATTGTGTGCAGTTCTGGACGTCACAATGTCGAAGAACGTGATTGCAGTGGAGAGGGCGCAGAGGAGATTCACCAGGATGTTGCCAGGGATGGAAAGTTTCAGCTATGAGGAGAGACTGGATAGGCTGGGTTTGTTTTCCCTGGAGCAGTGGAGACTGAAGGGGGATCTGATAGAGGTATATAAAATAATGAGAGGCATAGCAAGGATAGATCTTCAGAATCTTTTAGTTATGGCAGAGGAGTCTAAGACCAGAGGGCATAGGTTTAAGGTGAGGAGTAAGTGGTTTAGAGGGGGATGATTCACCCAGAGGGCGATGGAAATATGGAATGCGCTGCCCGAGAGGGTGATGGAGGCAGATACCCTTGCAACATTTAAGAAACATCTGGACAAGCACTTAAATCTTGAATGCACAGTAGACTAATGACCAAGGACTGGTAAATGGGATGATTTTGATTGGTATTTGATGGTTGACATAGACATGATGGGCTGAAGGGCCTGTTTCTATGCTGTATGACGTTGAAAGAATATGGCGTCAAATTGAGAGAGGTTGCTGTGCCATTTTAATCTTTGTATTTCTTGTTAATTAACTTGTTTAAAGGCAGGTTCAGTAAGCCCAGACTTCTTATTTTGCAGAGGAGCAATGTAACGGTGAATGGTCTCCTTGGATTAATGATCAGACGCCTTCTGAGGACAGCCCAGGCGATTCTGAGTTATTGGATTCCATGCGCGATGAACTGTGCCCTTCCTCTTCTGATGCAATTAATAAAATCCAATGTCAATTTGCTGATTACCCGGAGAGGCCAATAAGTGAATCGACGGACAATGTGACCTGTGACAAAGACACAGGACTTGTCTGTGTTTACAGCGAAAGTGCTTCGCTGGACAGGAAGTTTTGTTATGATTATCAAATCCGTGTTTGCTGTGAGCCACAAACCACAACACAACGGACAACAACCTATCTGCCTGAAACCACCTCTACAACCACCACTCCTGGTAAATATGATATTTGCGTGTAAAGGGGATGATGGCCTATTATCACTAGACTATCAATCCAGAAACTCAGCTAGAATGTTCTGGGGACCAGGGTTCGAATCCCGCCAAGGCAGATGGTGAAATTTGGATTCAATAAAAAATATCTGGAATTAAGAATCTACCGATGACCACGAAACCATTGTCGACTGTCGTAAAAATCCATCTGGTTCATTCATGTCCTTTAAGGAAGGTCATCTGCCGTCCTTACCTGGTCTGGTCGACATGTGACTCCAGAGCCACAGCAAAGTGGTTGACTCTCAATTGTCCTCAGGCAGTCAGGGATGGGTAATAAATGCTGGCCAGCCAGCAACGCCCATGTCCCATGAATGAATAAATAAAATACACATCTCTTTTAGAACAAAAACACTTTGAACAAACTTGCCCTATATGAGTGAAAATCCTACATCCGACACAGATAATGCATCAAGCTGATAAAGCAATAGTAGATCCAAATTAGAAATTATTGTAGTAATAGTCTGCCCAAAAGATGCACTGATTCATAAGACAATGTCTGTCATTTTAATCGAGTCATTGGTCCATATCAAATACATGGGCTAATACATCAATTAGAGAAGTGGATAGCAATAAGATGATTAGTGTATTTTCAACTATTTGTCCGGCATTGTTTCACATGCTATTTAACTCTTACCTGAACCATCTCCTCTTTTTGGACTAAAATTTCTTTTGCATTATAACTAATATACTGCGGACACACTCACATCAAGAAAGTGACTGGTGCCTAGCTCGACATGATCAACTGTTTACTCCCTATTCATAATGAATAGTAGCAGTAACATGACGTGTGACTGAATAATGTAGTGCAGGTCCACAGCATAAATGCTTAAATGGTAGACCCTTCCATTGACCCTGTATACTCTGTTAAGATCATGTTGGAGCCTTGGGAGGAGTTGCTCCAGTATCAGCGCCAGGATTGTTGTCCAAGTGTTTTAAAACCACTCTTTTTTTTTGGATAGCTAGTTGAATATAAATCTGCCCAAGCTTTCCACTGTCCATTGAAAACTAATTGTTGCAGGAACTCCATTAATGGTCCAATTGACATAGCAATTCCCACAACCCTTTATATTTGTGGAAATGATGCTCTGATGGCAAAGGCTGTTCGCTTTGAATGGTTCTCTTTCCTTTCCTCCAAAATAATCTTATTGAGTAGATTAAGATAGAAGTGAATAGATTTCGTTTTTACAAATGCTATTCTGCCGCACATGACCAAGAATATATGTTTTTAAACTGAATACTACGGGCTTCAGTGTGCAATGTAACAAGTTGAAAGATTTTCCTGTTCTACAGAAACAATGCTACCAACACTGGCATGGGCTACAATTACAGCTACCACCAGCTACATACCTAATAAGGGACAACACTTTCATACCTTGCATTAAGTTAGTCTCCAATAGGTTGTTTACTAGCTCCATGCGGCCTGTCATTGAAGGGTAACAACATACAGCTTTCACTTTTACACACACATTTCCCTTTCTAATTGTTTGCTTGGAAAGTGATTGCATCCTTGACCGTTAAGTTGTAATTTATTGGAAGTTATTTAGCAAATCGTCTTCCTGACATCATGTTTGCCCAAATGGGAAGCAAATCAGCACTTTCGCTCCCAAGTTCACACTTTTTTGCAATGAGCGTTAACTACCATCCCATAGAGTGCCCAGCTCCTAATGAGAAGAGTATGTTAAATTATTTTTATATATATATATAACATGCTGTCAATGAACAACCTGTTTGTCACACTTTGTCAATACTGATGTTGTAAAGCAATATAATGGACTGCAAGTCACAGCCAATCCATCTCATTCCATCTCTCTGACTATTTCACGCTGTTCTGAGCTCAGCTACAGGATTTCATAGAAGAATCATAGAAGGAGGCCATTCGGTCCATCAAGCCTGCACCGACAAGAATCCCACCCAGGCCCTATCCCAAAAACCCCAAGTATTTATCCTAATAGTCCCCCTGACACCTAAGGAACAATTCCGCATGGTCAATCAACCTAACCCACACATCTTTGGAGTGTGGGAGGAAACCAGAACACTCGGAGAAAACCCACCCAGACACGGGGAGAATGTGCAAACTCCACACAGATAGTGACCCAAGCCGGGAATCGAACCTGGGTCCCTGGAGCTGTGAGGCAGAATTGCTAACCACTGTGCCACCATACAGCCCATATTATCAGGTTTTTTGTTGATACCCACTAGAAAACTGAGTCTGGTGGTATGTGCTCAGTAGGTTGGTCTGTGGAATGTAGTTTTCCTGCAGTGTGATTCCTCCTCTTGCAGATAGCAGAATATCACCCTCTTCACCCCCTTTGATCTTTGAGATGATGAGTGAATTACCAGTCTGATGAAACAACCTGATGCTAAATGAGTCAAGCAGTCAAATTACATGCTAGATTGATGTTATATGGACCACTGTGGCAATGTTGTGTAACTAAACTATGATAAACTGTCTCACAAGTCTATTTGGAAGTGTCATCAAACATAGAGTAGCTGTCTTAAATCCATTTCGAATGAGGAGGATGAAGAATTTTTTTTAAATTCATTTGTGGGGTGTGGGTGTCACTGGCTGGCCAGCATTAATTGCCCATCCTTACTTGCCCTTGAGAACGTGGTGATGAGCCACCTTCTTGAACTGCTGTAGTTCCTGAGGTGTTGGTACTCCCACAGTGCTGTTAGAGAGGGAATTCCAGGATTTTGACCCAACAACAACCCAACAACAACAACAAGGAACGACGATATATTTGCAAGTCAGGATGGTGAGTGACTTGGAGGGGAACCTCCAGGTGATGGTGTTCCCAGATATCTGTTGCCCTTGTCCTTCTAGATGGCTGAAAACATGGGTTTGAAAGGTGCTGCCTAAGGAACCTTCGTGGGTTCATGCAGTGCATCTTGGAGATGGTACACACTGCTGCCACTGTTCATCGGCGGTAGAGGGATTAAATGTGTGTTGAAGGGGTAGCAGTCAAGTGGACAACTTTGTCCTGGATGGTGCCAGGCTTCTTGAATGTTTTGGAGGTGCACTCATCCAGACAAGTGGAGAGTATTTCATTTTTCTCCAGACTTGTCCGTTGTAGATGGTAGACAGGCTTTGGGGAGTCAGAAAGTGAGATACTTACAAAAGGATTCCTAGCCTCTGACCTGCTCTGCTAGCCACAGTATTTATATGGCCAGTCCAGTTCAGTTTCTGGTCAATGGTAACACCCAGGATGTTGATAGTGGGAAATTCAGCAATGGTAAAGCCATTGATTGTTGGGGGACTATGGGTAGATTCTGTCTCTTGGGGGAGATGGTCATCGTCTAGCAAGAGAGACAGGGACTGCAGTTCACGCTCTGTGTTGAATAGAAACGGCATTATGTATGAATCTGGATATGATGGTGCAGGTTGCCAGGACAATATTTCAATGTTAGGACCTTCCACTGACACTACATTGTCAGGTCAGCTTCGAGCTGGAGGACTCTGGGAAGTGAAACAGTCAGAGCCGCTGTTAATGTGGAGAATTCAAGTCGATGTGCATCTGTCTATTCTAAGAGGTTTGCACTGTCCATTGAAAACTAATATTGACAGGAACTCCATTCTATGTGACAAACGCCAGCAAATCTTACCTTGAAAAATTGATGTCCTGGCTGAAGAGCTATTAATTAATTATATTGCCTATTTGCTAAAATAATTTTGTTAAGTAAAGAGAAAAGTGAATGGATTCATTTTTTGCAACTTCTGTGCGTAGCGACATGCAGCAGAATCTGAGACTCAGAGCGGTTTCACAGGTTGAAATGTTTTCTGCTTTATAGAAACGACACCAAAACCTGAGATAGTGACGACAACCACATCCACCACCAAATACATACCTGGTAAGCAGCAACAGTTTTATACCTTGCTCCCAGTCTCTCTCCAAATGTGATTGTTTTCTCGCTCAGAGTGGTTTGTCACTGACTCAGCAGCAAATATAACTTTTCATTTTTCCTTTATTGTTAAACAAACAGTGATCCCAGAACTGACACCTGGCAAACACCACTGTCTACTGTTGTCAAGTCCAAAATAGAACCATCTACCACCGCTTGCTGCTTTCTGTTCTTAAGCCAATTTTTTTTATCTGTTTGGATACTGACCTTTCTATTCCATAGGCTTCAATTTTTTAATCAGTCTTTTATGTGAAAATTTGCAAAACATTTGATTAAAATCTATATCGACAACATCCACAATATTCCTTTCATCAAACTCCTCTGCTACTTTTGCAAAAAATATCAATGAGTTTGCCTGGCAAGATCTTCCTTTTACAATTCCACGCTGGCTTTCTTTAACTAACCTAAACCTCTCCAAATGTTTGTGAATGTTTCCCTGATTATGGATTCCAAATCCTAAGCCAGCTCCATCTAAGGAAGGTTTAAGATTAAAACAAGCCCTTCAACTCTCTTTAGCAACCTGGGATCCAAGTCATCCAAACCATCACCCTTAGCCATAGCAGCCTTCCTTAACCTTCTCCCTCTCAATTCTTACACTAACTATTGTCTCCGTTGTCTCAGTTTCTGCCAATATTTTGTCAGGATTCTCTTTCTTTATTAGCACCAATACAAATAACTGATTGAGCATTCTGGCTTTCACCTGCACCTCAAAGTGTCGATATCATTCTCTTTGAACCTTATTAGACATAAAATCGCCATAGTCCCAGATGACCATAGGCTGCTCTCCCCTTGGGGGAGAACTGCCTGGTGGTGATTTTAACCTGAGGACCTCCACACCTCAGGTGAGGGGTAAGGTTGAGACAGCAGGCCTTCATGAATAACCTGAGCTGCACTGTTGGCACCGCTCTGCATCACAAACTATCTGTCCAGACAATTGAGCTAACTGGTCCCCAAGACACAAGATGAACTACATTTCTGACTAGCCACTGAGTAATTACATTCTGGTAGAACAGTTTTGACCTCCACAGCCTTCTGTGGCAACGAGTTCAACAGGTTCACCACTCTCTGGCTGAAGAAATTCCTCCTCTCTGCTTTATAGGATCGTCCCTTTAGCCTGAGGTTGTGCCCTCTGGTTCTAGTTTATCCTACTAGTGGAAACATCCTCTCCACGTCCATCCTATCCAAACCACGCAGTATCCTGTAAGTTTCAATAGGATTGCCCCTTCATCCTTCTAAACTCCAACAAGTACAGACCCAGAGTCCTCAGCCGTTCTCCATACGACAGAAATTGTCTGTTCTTGCTGACAGCGGTGGGTCGGGGCGGGGGGGGGGGGGGGGGGGGGGCGGCGGGGGGCGGGGGGCGGGGGGCGGGGGGCGGGGGGCGGGGGGCGGGGGGGAGTTGAATGAGATCAGAGAATCCCGACCAAAGTGTCTAGAAGTTTGAAATTTGGGTGCTTGGCTGCGGGCAGCAGGAAAGTATGTTTTCAAACCTGGTACAGGCAAGGCTCACTGAGTGGTGTAGCAATATTTTTCTTGCGATATAGAAACTGTACCACTAACGGGGACAATGATTAAAACTACCTCCACCACCAGTTACATGCCTGGTAAGTGACAGCAGTTTTTGAATTAAATTGCACCAAATCTACCTCCACAAATTAATTATTTTTGAACGTTTCTTCCCTGCTGCCATCAGACTTTTGAATGGACCTATCTTGCATTAAGCTGATCTTTTTCTACACTCTAGTTATGACTGTAACATTACATTCTGCACCCTCTCCTTTCCTTCTCTACTATGTACTCTATGAACGGTATGCTTTGTCTGTCTAGCACGGAAGAAACAATACTCTTCACTGTATGCTAATACATGTGACAAGAATAAATCAAATCAGAAATCAAATCCGTGTAACAATTCCGGAAACTCTTACACTAAATAGAATATTGAATATGGTTCATTAAATAGTTCTATTCAGTCTCCACTAAGTACATTTATTGGGTACGCTAAGATAAAGAGAATAGCTATAATCTTCAGGAACTTTATGCTTATCTACCTGCAGCAGAAAAGTAAGTCTATATAAATCTGGTACAGATGAGTCTCAGTGTAATGGTTTGAAATATTTTTCACTTCTGTAGAAACTACACCACTCATTGAAACAACGACTTCAACTGCATCCACCACCACCCCCACCCCCAAAGTGGGTAAGTGCCGTTTAATAACTTGCATCAAGACGGTTTCCACAAATGGATTATTTTCTAACTCCATGTGGCCTGTCACTGAATACGTAATGAAATAAAACTTTCACCTTTTTACCACAGATATTCCATTCTAATTATTTGGTTTGAAAATGTATTATTTTTGTTTTCTGGTAATGTTTACGCAGCTTTTAAGAGATGGGGCTCCTAATTTATTGTTTAGTGGAAATAAGATGTATGTTAGGGATTTGGTACCAGTTGTGGTAAAATCCTGCAGGGTGCATCCACTTGCATAAACTGATATATGTCCCCAGTGTCGAAGCTTCAAACAAGAAGTGTATATTATCAAATATACCCCGACAAGCATCCCTCGATGTTCGAATTAAAATGAATGGCACTTAGGATATTTATAAATCTGCATGTTGTTTCGGCTTTACGATGCTGGCTTCGACAATACAATGCTCTATGCCACCTGCCTTGTATATTATTCAGTCGCAGAACCTGAACAAGTCTGTGGAATCGGTGAAACCGCCGTCTGATTTTCCTGGAAAAATGTGACCCCACAGTGCGGAGACATGGGGCCAGAGACGGACAGGACGATGGGTGGACGGAGAGTGGGAGAGGCAGTGCTGTCTGTCTTGGTTTTGTGTGTCTTGTTTAGGCAGACACTTTCAGTGAGAGCGCAGTAAATATGTGAGGCTCATCTGCGAGTGTATTCATGTGGTCAAATCTCCTGCAGTGACCTGTTGGCTGACAAATAGCTTCAGACAAGAAGTTTCCAACTACCTGAGACCAATACATGGATGCACAAATAATCCTGAAGGATGGACATTGACATGTGGTCATGAACCAGTTGATTGTTTTTATCATTGTGTACCTACGTGAAAATCAGTTCACACTTGTGATGTTTTGACATGACATAGTTTTCAGGAACCAGTTGTGTCATAAGTTCAAGGACTGCTTGTCTGAAATAGCACTTCTTCGCTTGTCAAGTTTATCTGGCGTACAGTATCACCTCTGAGGATGTGAATATGAAGAAATAAGAGGAAGTCAAACAGCTAAACCATTTCATGTTTTATACAGACCCACCAGCAAAGCCTTTCCTGGCTATTTTTCACTGTTTGACCTCAAGTTCAGGACTCGCCAATTTTAGTTTCAATATCTCTGGATAACCGAGTCTGGTTGTCCCTGAGCAACAAACTCCTCCCGTGGATTTCGCTTCCCTCCTCTGCCCCTCTCATTGTTCTCCACTGAGAATCCAGCCTCTGAACTGTGAAATGTGGAATCGAACACTGAAATGAAAAATAATTTGGTGTTGGTTTGGTCATCCAATGCTGACCATTGGATTCTTTTTAACATCATGGAGATGCATGTGTGATGTGATCAAGTAGCTCTCAAAGTCTGCATGGAAATGCCATCAAGCCTAGATGAGCTGTTACCGCTTTTCAGGCTCACATAGGGATCTTCTGCATTTTAAGCCAATAAACTGTCCAGCCACATATGTGGAAACTGAGGGTGCACTGATCGAGATGGCAATCTGTTTAATCATTACTCACACTGTGATGAGACACGTGTCTGAGAAAGGTGATGCAGGATCCCAGCAGTCATATTTGAATAACATGATCTCTCACTGTTCGACATGCATTGGCCGGGTCAGTGGATAAGGTTCTGGGAGGTATAATTACCAGGATAGTGCCCATGTATTTTCCCAGCCACTGTTTATTTGGACTACTGAAGACACTATAAACTTGTCTGTTTTAAGATGTTTCCTCTGGCTACTGAAAATTAATATATGTAAAATCTCTGTCAACAGCGCAATCAATGTGACAATTCCTTATACTTGTGGAAGTAGAGTGACTGAATATGATTCTTTAAATAGTTCTATTCAATCTCCACTCAGTAAATTTATTGAGTAGGCTAAGGTAGAAGTGAATAGATGTATTGTTCAGAATAGTTTATACTTAGCTACGTGCAGCAGAAAAGCAAGTTTATAAACCTGGTACGGATGAGTCTCAGTGTAACAGATTGAAATATTTTTCTCCTCTGTAGAAACTATGCCACCCATTGAGACAACGACTTCAACTACATCCACCGCCCATTTGATACTTGGTAAATGAGAAGGTTTTTTCCAAGTCTGTCTTCCCAAGTGGATTATTTTCCAACTCTTCGGTCTGTCACTATGCAGATAACAAAATATGGCTTTCAATTTTTTAATCTGAAATTTTCCTTTCTAATTGCTTGCTTTAGAAATGTTTGTATCTTTGGACATTATTTGGTAACTGATAGGACAGTGTTTATGAAATTGTGCTCCGGACATAATGCGTAGTGAGCAGATCTGGGCACAAATCATGATTAATTTGATTATTTTGCTCTGTGAATGATCTACCACACCCATATTCCTGATATGTTCCCCATTCCAACAGAGAAGGTTATTTTAACACAACATCGATTCCTAAATGACATCTTTTCAGTTACTAAATATATTTGCCACATTCTCTTCACACTGAGGATGTCCAATGGTACCAATGAATGGGAGAAAGTTGTGCAGCTGATCCATCGCACTTCATCCCATCGCTTCCCAACAAGCTCCAAACAAGAAGTTGATGTTATAAAATATATTCTTATTTAATAACTTCTTCACTGGTCATGTTCACTTGGCCATACAATGCCACCTCTGAGGATATGGATATGAAGGAATAAGAGAAAATGACACCACCTAACCATCTCATGCATAATACAGATCGATTAGCAAAACCCAGTCTGAATATTTGTCACTGTCTGAGCTCACCTCCAGGATATCATCAGTTTTAGTTTTGAATCCTGAAAGAAAATGGATGTCTAGTGGCCACTGGGCAATATGTTCTTCTCTAGAACTTCACCTTGCTCATATGCCACCCTTGTTGGTGGTTGAGAATCCACCCTCTGAAACGTGCAATCAAGCATTGCAATCAAAAATAAACTCGTGTTAGATCGAACATGCAGTCAAATGTTGTGCTGGATTAATATTCTTTAACACCATGGAGGTGCAAGTGTGATGCGATCAAGTATCTCTCAAAGTCCGCATGGAAATATGGCAGCACAATGGCTAGCCCTGCTGCCTCTCAGTGTCAGGGACCCAGGTTCAATTCCAACCTTGGGTGGCCGCCTGTGTGGAATGTGCCTGTTTTCACCGTATGTGTTGGGTTTCCTCTGGGTGCTCTGGTTTCCTCCCACACTCCAACGAAGTGCAGGTTAGGTGGATTGGCCATGCTGAATTGCCCCTTAGTGTCCTAAGATACATAGGTAAGATGGATTGGCCATAGTTAATGCATGGGGTTATGGGGATGGGATGGGGGAAAAGGCCTGGGTAAGATACTCTGTCAGAGAGTCGGTGAAGACTTGATGGGCCGAATGGCCCCTTCTGCACTGTAGGGATTCTATGATTCTATGAAATGCCACCCAACTTAACATAGCTATTACCTCCATTTAGGCCTGCATAGCCAATAAACTGTCCCCACACACTTGAAGAATGTGACTGGGTGCACCAGCTGAGATGGCAATCAGTTAAATCTCCATTCACATTGAGTAGGAAAAGCAATAAGACATGTGTCTGAGTAAGGTGGTTCAGGTTCCCAGCACTAATATTTGAATAACATGACCTCCCACTTTTCTCACATGCATTTTGGTCAGGTGAGATTTAAGCTCTGGGTGGTGTGACCCTGGCATAATTACCAGGATAGCTTCCCATGTATTTTCCCAGCCATTGTTTCTTTGGACTGTCGAAGCCAATATGGACGTATCTGTTTTAAGAAGTTTCCATGGGCTATTGAAACCTAATATTTCCAAAAAGTCTACTAGCAACACAATCACCGTGGCACAGTGCTTAGCACTGCTGCCTCACAGCACCAGGGACCCAGGTTCGATTCCGGCTTCGGGTCACTATCTGTGTGGAGTCTGCACATTCTCCCCGTGTCTGTGTGGGTTTCCTCTGGGTGCTCCAGTTTCCTCCTCCAGTCCAAAGATGTGCGGGTTAGGTGCATTGGCCATGCTCAATTGCCCCTTAGTGCCAGGAGATTAGCAGGGTAAATATGTAGGGTTATGGGAATAGGATCTGGGTGGGATTGTGGTCGGCGCAGACTCGATGGGCTGAATGGCGTCTTTCTGCACTGTAGCCAATCAATGTGACACATCCAGCAACTCTTCACTTGTGCAATTAGTGTATGAATGTGGGTTATTAAGTAGTTCTATTCTCTCCACGCTAAGTTTATTGAGTGTACTGAGTATACAATTGAATAGATGTAATTTTTAGAAATTTTGTGCTTAGCTACATGCAATAGAAAGGTAAGTTTATAATCCTCAGTGTGCACAGTTGAAATATTTTTCTCCTCTGCAGAAACTACAACACCGATTGTAACAACAACTTCAACCGTGCCCACCAGCAGCACCACACCCGGTAATTGGCAGCGATTTTATATTTTATATGGATTTGATTCTAACTTTATGTGGTGTGTCACTATCACTATTTAATAAATGCGGCTTTGAATTTTCTACATCAGATTAGTTTGCTTTGAAAATGTTTGCAAAGCTGTTCCTTATTTTGTAAATTTTTGGTTCAATTTTAGGAAATTATGTTCCTGACATAATGTTTAGCAGAACAGGGTACCAATCTTATGTGCAGCCCAAGCAACGTGGGGGCATTGTATTATACATTCCTATTAAATAGCAATTTTGCAGTTATCATATATCGGGGTGGTTGGAGGAGAGGTTGGAGAAACTTGGTTTATTCTCACTGGAGTGACGGAGGTTGAGGGGAGACCTGATAGAAGTCTACAAGATTATGAGAGGCATGGACAGAGTGGATATTCAGAAGCTTTTTCCCAGGGTGGAAGAGTCAATTATTAGGGGGCATAGCTTTAAGGTATGAGGGGCAAGGTTTAAAAGAGATGTACGAGGCAGATTTTTTACACAGAGAGTGGTGGGTGCCTGGAACTCGTTGCCGGGGGAGGTAGTGGAAGCGGATATGGTACTGACTTTTAAGGGGTGTCTTGACATGTACATGAATGAGATGGGAAGAGAGGAATATGGTCCCTGGAGCATAGGGGGTTTTAGTTAAGTCAGGCAGCATGGTCGGTGCAGGCTTGGAGGCCGAAGGGCCTGTTCCTGTGCTGTAATTTCCTTTGTCCTTTGTTCTTTATACTGCGTATACAAGTGAATAGGTGTAATTTTTAGAAATGTTGTGCTTAGCTACATGCAATAGAAAGGTAAGTTTATAATCCTCAGTGTGCACTGTTGAAATATTTTTCTCCTCTGCAGAAACTACAACTCCGATTGTGACAACAACTTCAACCTTGCCCACCACCAGCACCACACCCGGTAATTGGCAGCGATTTTATATCTAGTGCTAAGTCTAATATAAGATTTGTTGAGTAGTGTAACAAGTAGGCTTACATTAACACTGCAATGAAGTTACTGTGAAAATCCCCCAGTCAACACACTCCGGTACCTGTTTGGGTACACTGAGGGAGAGTTTAGCATGGCCATTGCACTCACTTGCAACCTGCGTGTTCCTGTATAGCCTGCACATTCTATAAATACAGGTTTGGGTTACATTGGGTGTGATGCTGGTATGGTATATATTTTCTGAGCCACTGTTTATCTTGACAGATGGGGTCAATAGAGATTAGTTTGCTGTAAGATGCTTCACTCTCCATTGAACACAAATATTTAAATTACCTCAAATCTTGCATGACAATTCTAGCAACTCGTAATTATGGATTTGGTTCGCTGTATCTAAGGATCATTAAGTAGTAATTTTCTCCCTCCGCTAAAATAATTTTGAGTAGATGAAGGAGTGAATACATTTTTACAATTTTTGTGCTTGGCCACAGACAATGGGCAGGTATGTTTTCGTATCTGATGCAGACAAGGTGTCGAACAGATTGAAATATTTTCCTGCTTTATAGAAACTTTACCACCAACACGGACAACTACCCCATTTGCCACGAGTCCCATACCTGTTAAGTTTTTAAACATTGCAAGTTTCTATCTGACTATTTCTCACTGTTCTGAGCTCAAGTGCGGTTCTTACTGTTTTTCAACTGAGTTGTTGCATCTGATTGTGGAACAGTGAAAAGCAGAGATTGGACTTCAAAGTGACCTGAATTTTCATGAATAAGGAGCTGGATTACAAGATGGTATTACAGTTGGATGGGTGTCTCCCACTATTGCTGACCTAGGATCATAGAATCCCTACAGTGCAGAAGGAGGCCATTCGGCCTATCGAATCTACACCGACAAAAATCCCACCCAGGCCCTATCCCCGTAACCCCACGTATTTACCCTACTAACCCACCTGACACTAAGGGGCAATTTAGCATGACGAATCAGTCTAACCTGCACATCTTCGGAGTGTGGGAGAAAACCAGAGCACCCGGAGGAAACCCACGTTTATAAACTCAAGATTATGAGAGGCATGGACAGTGTGGATAGTCAGAAGCTTTTTCCAAGCATGGAAGAGTCAATTACTAGGGGGCATAGGTTTAAGGTGTGAGGGGCAAGTTTTAAAAGAGATGTACGAGGCAGAGTTTATACACAGAGAGTGGTGGGTGCCTGGAACTCGTTGCCGGGGGAGGTAGTGGAAGCGGATACGGTCGTGACTTTTAAGGGGTGTCTTGACATGCACATGAATGAGATGGGAATAGAAGGATATTGTCCCCGGAAGCATGGGGGGTTTTAACTAAGTCGGGCAGCATGGTCGGTGCAGGCTTGGAGGGCCGAAGGGCCTGTTCCTGTGCTGTAATTTTCTTTGTTCTTTGTTCTTTATACTAAGTATACAAGTGAATAGGTGTAATTTTTAGAAATTTTGTGCTTAGCTGCATGCAATAGAAAGGTAAGTTTATAATCCTCAGTGTGCACTGTTGAAATATTTTTCTCCTCTGCAGAAACTACAACCCCGATTGTGACAACAACTACAACCTTGCCCACCACCAGCACCACACCCGGTAATTGGCAGCGATTTTATATCTTGTGCTAAGTCTATTTCAGAATGGATTTGATTCTAACTTTATGTGGGGTCTGTCACTATCACTATTTTATAAATGCGGCTTTGAATTTTCTACATCAAATTAGTTTGCTTTGAAAATGTTTGCAAAGCTATTCCTTATTTTGTAAATTTTTGGTTAAGTTTTAGGAAATTACGCTCGTGACATAATGTTTAGTAGAACAGGGTACCAATCTTATGTGCAGCCCAAGCAACATGGGGGCATTGCATTATACATTCCTATTAAATAGCAATTTTGCAGTTATCAAATATCGGGGTGGTTTCTGTTTCAAACTAGGAGAAAAATTCTCTCAATAGACTCTCAAATTCATCCCTGGAATTTCATTTCCCCACTCCTTCACTCCAGCACTCAAATGAAAATTAACCCATTGATCTCTGAAATAGGCACAGAATATTAACACAAAGCACCTTAGTGCTTAGATGAGCGGTGTTGTACTGGATTGATCTTTGCATCATTGTGATGAAATTGTGTAGCTGGAATGTAATAAATTAATCTGAAAAGTCAATATGTAAATGACATCAAATTTAGAATTGCCGTTCCGACATCACCGTTCAGGCTAGCTTTGGGGTCATCTGCATTAACTCCACTACGGCCTGCACACAATTATCAAGGGAGTGACAGATGTGTAGGTTGGCATGGGAAGTAATTGAATCACTATTCCCAGTGAATGTCAACAGCACACCCTAATTTGGAACTATATCACCATTCCTTCACTGTCACGGGGTCAACATCCTAAACCACTCTTCCTAAATGCACTGTGAGACTGCTTGGATACATGGACTGCAACTGTTCAGGAAAGCAGCTCACCCCTACCTTCTCGAGGTCAATTAGGGATGGGCAATAGATGCTGGTCTAGCCAGCGACACCCACATCCCATGAATGAATGAAAAGAAATGGTGTTACAAGTTCCAGCAATAAATATTTGGACAACATGACTCTCCACTCACCCGGCATACCTTGGTATGATCAGTGCTGGTGGGCTTTGGTAGCTGTGACCATAATTCCCATTAATCTGTGTCTCCAAGCTGCCACACAGCAATCCTGAGTGTTCCTGCATAACCGGCACACATGATGTGGAGATGCCGGCGTTGGACTGGGGTAAGCACAACACCAGGTTAACGTCCAACAGGTTTATTTGGTAGCACAAGCTTCCAGAGTCTCAGGCTCCTTCTTCAGGTGAGAACCGGCACACTCCAGAATAACATTTTGTTTTAGGTTGGGTGTGATCCTGGTATGGTATATATTTTCTGAGCCACTGTTTATTTGACAGATGGGGTCAATAGAGATTAGTTTGCTGTAAGATGCTCCACTGTCCACTGAACACAAATATTTAAATTACCCCATGATCATGTTTACATGATGATGCGCGATATAACTCACGAGGCTCGAGATGCTCGAGGAAATAAAGGCTTTTATTAACTACTACAATAGAGCTACCATATATAATACACGATCCCAGACTGAGGGGTCCCAGACAGAGCAGTGACCTTTATACCTCTCCCAGGAGGCGGAGCCTGACTGGGATGTACCATAATAACTATAATACAGGTAGAACAGCCCAACCCTAACCCCAACAGTAACAAGTAGAACAACCCAACCCTAACCCCAACAGCAACATATATACAGACTCATAGTACTGGCCAGACCCTGGCGCAGTACTACCTGGTGGGAACCAACAATGGTTCACCACACATGACAATTATAGCAGCTCGTAATTATGGAATTGATCCGTGCACAGTTGAAATATTTTTCCCCTTTGCAGAAACTACAACCCCGATTGTGACAACAACTTCAACCTTGCCCACCACCAGCACCACACCTGGTAATTGGCAGCGATTTTATATCTTTTGCTAAGTCTAATATAAGATTTGTTGAGTAGTGTAACAAGTAGGCTTACATTAACAGTGCAATGAAGTTACTGTGAAAATCCCCCTGTCAACACACTCCGATACCTGTTCGGGTACACTGAGGGAGAATTTAGCATGGCCATTGCACTCACTTGCAACCTGCGTGTTCCTGTATAGCCTGCACATTCTATAAATATAGGTTTGGGTTACATTGGGTGTGATGCTGGTATGGTATATATTTTCTGAGCCACTGTTTATCTTGACAGATGGGGTCAATAGAGATTAGTTTGCTGTAAGATGCTTCACTCTCCATTGAACACAAATATTTAAATTACCTCAAATCTTGCATGACAATTCTAGCAACTCGTAATTATGGATTTGGTTCGCTGCATGTAAGGATCATTAAGTAGTAATTTTCTCCCTCCGCTAAAATAATTTTGAGTAGATGAAGGAGTGAATACATTTTTACAACTTTTGTGCTTGGCCACAGACAATGGGCAGGTATGTTTTCGTATCTGATGCAGACAAGGTGTCGAACAGATTGAAATATTTTCCTGCTTTCTAGAAACATTACCACCAATACGGACAACTACCCCATTTGCCACGAGTCCCATACCTGTTAAGTTTTTAAACAATGCAAGTTTCTATCTGACTATTTCTCACTGTTCTGAGCTCAAGTGCGGTTCTTACTGTTTTTCAACTGAGTTGTTGCATCTGATTGTGGAACAGTGAAAAGCAGAGATTGGACTTCAAAGTGACCTGAATTTTCATGAATAAGGAGCTGGATTACAAGATGGTATTACAGTTGGATGGGTGTCTCCCACTATTGCTGACCTAGGATCATAGAATCCCTACAGTGCAGAAGGAGGCCATTCGGCCTATCGAATCTACACCGACAAAAATCCCACCCAGGCCCTATCCCCGTAACCCCACGTATTTACCCTACTAACCCACCTGACACTAAGGGGCAATTTAGCATGACGAATCAGTCTAACCTGCACATCTTCGGAGTGTGGGAGAAAACCAGAGCACCCGGAGGAAACCCACGTTTATAAACTCAAGATTATGAGAGGCATGGACAGTGTGGATAGTCAGAAGCTTTTTCCAAGCATGGAAGAGTCAATTACTAGGGGGCATAGGTTTAAGGTGTGAGGGGCAAGTTTTAAAAGAGATGTACGAGGCAGAGTTTATACACAGAGAGTGGTGGGTGCCTGGAACTCGTTGCCGGGGGAGGTAGTGGAAGCGGATACGGTCGTGACTTTTAAGGGGTGTCTTGACATGCACATGAATGAGATGGGAATAGAAGGATATTGTCCCCGGAAGCATGGGGGGTTTTAACTAAGTCGGGCAGCATGGTCGGTGCAGGCTTGGAGGGCCGAAGGGCCTGTTCCTGTGCTGTAATTTTCTTTGTTCTTTGTTCTTTATACTAAGTATACAAGTGAATAGGTGTAATTTTTAGAAATTTTGTGCTTAGCTGCATGCAATAGAAAGGTAAGTTTATAATCCTCAGTGTGCACTGTTGAAATATTTTTCTCCTCTGCAGAAACTACAACCCCGATTGTGACAACAACTACAACCTTGCCCACCACCAGCACCACACCCGGTAATTGGCAGCGATTTTATATCTTGTGCTAAGTCTATTTCTGAATGGATTTGATTCTGACTTTATGTGGGGTCTGTCACTATCACTATTTTATAAATGCGGCTTTAAATTTTCTACATCAAATTAGTTTGCTTTGAAAATATTTGCAAAGCTGTTCCTTATTTTGTAAATTTTTGGTTATATTTTAGGAAATTACGCTCGTGACATAATGTTTAGCAGAACAGGGTACCAATCTTATGTGCAGCCCAAGCAACGTGGGGGCATTGTATTATACATTCCTATTAAATAGCAATTTTGCAGTTATCAAATATCGGGCGGTTTCTGTTTCAAACTAGGAGAAAAATTCTCTCAATAGACTCTCAAATTCTTCCCTGGAATTTCATTTCCCCGCTCCTTCACTCGAGCACTCAAATGAAAATTAACCCATTGATCTCTGAAATAGGCACGGAATATTAACACAAAGCCCCTTAGTGCTTAGATGAGCGGTGTTGTACTGGATTGATCTTTGCATCATTGTGATGAAATTGTGTAGCTGGAATGTAATAAGTTAATCTGAAAAGTCAATATGTAAATGACATCAAATTTAGAATTGCCGTTCTGCCATCACCGTTCAGGCTAGCTTTGGGGTCATCTGCATTAACTCCACTACGGCCTGCACACAATTATCAAGTGAGTGGCAGATGTGTAGGTTGGCACGGGAAGTAATTGAATCACTATTCTCAGTGAATGTCAACAGCACACCCTAATTTGGAACTATATCACCATTCCTTCACTGTCACAGGGTCAACATCCTAAACCACTCTTCCTAAATGCACTGTGAGACTGCTTGGATACATGGACTGCAACTGTTCAGGAAAGCAGCTCACCCCTACCTTCTCGAGGTCAATTAGGGATGGGCAATAGATGCTGGTCTAGCCAGCGACACCCACATCCCATGAATGAATGAAAAGAAATGGTGTTACAAGTTCCAGCAATAAATATTTGGACAACATGACTCTCCACTCACCCGGCATACCTTGGTATGATCAGTGCTGGTGGGCTTTGGTAGCTGTGACCATAATTCCCATTAATCTGTGTCTCCAAGCTGCCACACAGCAATCCTGAGTGTTCCTGCTTAACCGGCACACATGATGTGGAGATGCCGGCGTTGGACTGGGGTAAGCACAGTAAGAAGTCTCACAACACCAGGTTAAAGTCCAGCAGGTTTATCTGGTAGCACAAGCTTCCAGAGTCTCAGGCTCCTTCTTCAGGTGAGAACCGGCACACTCCAGAATAAAATTTTGTTTTAGATTGGGTGTGATCCTGGTATGCTATATATTTTCAGAGACACTCTTTATTTGACAGATGGGGTCAATAGAGATTAGTTTGCTGTAAGATGCTCCACTGTCCAATGAACATAAATATTTAAATTACCCCATGATCAAGTTTACATGACAATTCTAGCAGCTCGTAATTATGGAATTGATCCGTGCACGGTTGAAATATTTTTCCCCTTTGCAGAAACTACAACCCCGATTGTGACAACAACTTCAACCTTACCCACCACCAGCACCACACCCGGTAATTGGCAGCGATTTTATATCTTGTGCTAAGTCTATTTCAGAATGGATTTGATTCTGACTTTTTGTGGGGTCTGTCAATATCACTATTTTATAAATGCGGCTTTGAATTTTCTACATCAAATTAGTTTGCATTGAAAATGTTTGCAAAGCTGTTCCTTATTTTGTAAATTTTTGGTTAACTTTTAGGAAATTACGCTCCTGACATAATGTTTAGCAGAACAGGGTACCAATCATATGTGCAGCCCAAGCAACGTGGGGGCATTGTATTATACATTCCTATTAAATAGCAATTTTGCAGTTATCAAATATTGGGGTGGTTTCTGTTTAAAACTAGGAGAAAAATTCTCTCAATAGACGCTCAAATTCTTCCCTGGAATTTCATTTCCCTGCTCCTTCACTCCAGCACTCAAATGAAAATTAACCCATTGATCTCTGAAATAGGCAGGGAATATTAACACAAAGCCCCTTAGTGCTTAGATGATCGGTGTTGTACTGGATTGATCTTTGCATCATTGTGATGAAATTGTGTAGCTGGAATGTAATAAGTTAATCTGAAAAGTCAATATGTAAATGACATCAAATTTAGAATTGCCGTTCTGCCATCACCGTTCAGGCTAGCTTTGGGGTCATCTGCATTAACTCCACTACGGCCTGCACACAATTATCAAGTGAGTGACAGATGTGTAGGTTGGCACGGGAAGTAATTGAATCACTATTCCCAGTGAATGTCAACAGCACACCCTAATTTGGAACTATATCACCATTCCTTCACTGTCACGGGGTCAACATCCTAAACCACTCGTCCAAAATGCACTGGGAGATTGCTTGGATACATGGACTGCAACTGTTCAGGAAAGCAGCTCACCCCGACCTTCTCGAGGTCAATTAGGGAGTGGCAATAGATGCTGGTCTAGCCAGCGACACCCACATCCCATGAATGAATGAAAAGAAATGGTGTTACAAGTTCCAGCAATAAATATTTGGACAACATGACTCTCCACTCACCCGGCATACCTTGGTATGATCAGTGCTGGTGGGCTTTGGTAGCTGTGACCATAATTCCCATTAATCTGTGTCTCCAAGCTGCCACACAGCAATCCTGGGTGTTCCTGCATAACCGGCACACATGATGTGGAGATGCCGGCGTTGGACTGGGGTAAGCACAGTAAGAAGTCTCACAACACCAGGTTAAAGTCCAACAGGTTTATCTGGTAGCACAAGCTTCCAGAGTCTCAGGCTCCTTCTTCAGGTGAGAACCGGCACACTCCAGAATAAAATTTTGTTTTAGGTTGTGTGTGATCCTGGTATGCTATATATTTTCAGAGACACTCTTTATTTGACAGATGGGGTCAATAGAGATTAGTTTGCTGTAAGATGCTTCACTCTCCATTGAACGGGGGAGGTAGTGGAAGCGGATACGGTCGTGGCTTGTAAGGGGTGTCTTGACATGCACATGAATGAGATGGGAATAGAAGGATATTGTCCCCGGAAGCATGGGGGGTTTTAACTTAGTCGGGCAGCATGGTCGGTGCAGGCTTGGAGGGCCGAAGGGCCTGTTCCTCTGCTGTAATTTTCTTTGTTCTTTGTTCTTTATACTAAGTATACAAGTGAATAGGTGTAATTTTTAGAAATGTTGTGCTTAGCTGCATGCAATAGAAAGGTAAGTTTATAATCCTCAGTGTGCACTTTTGAAATATTTTTCTCCTCTGCAGAAACTACAACCCCGATTGTGACAACAACTACAACCTTGCCCACCACCAGCACCACACCCGGTAATTGGCAGCGATTTTATATCTTGTGCTAAGTCTATTTCTGAATGGATTTGATTCTAACTTTATGTGGTCTGTCACTATCACTATTTTATAAATGCGGCTTTGAATTTTCTACATCAAATTAGTTTACATTGAAAATGTTTGCAAAGCTGTTCCTTAATTTGTAAATTTTTGGTTAAGTTTTAGGAAATTACGCTCGTGACATAATGTTTAGTAGAACAGGGTACCAATCTTATGTGCAGCCCAAGCAACGTGGGGGCATTGTATTATACATTCCTATTAAATAGCAATTTTGCAGTTATCAAATATCGGGGTGGTTTCTGTTTCAAACTAGGAGAAAAATTCTCTCAATAGACTCTCAAATTCATCCCTGGAATTTCATTTCCCCACTCCTTCACTCCAGCACTCAAATGAAAATTAACCCATTGATCTCTGAAATAGGCACAGAATATTAACACAAAGCACCTTAGTGCTTAGATGAGCGGTGTTGTACTGGATTGATCTTTGCATCATTGTGATGAAATTGTGTAGCTGGAATGTAATAAATTAATCTGAAAAGTCAATATGTAAATGACATCAAATTTAGAATTGCCGTTCCGACATCACCGTTCAGGCTAGCTTTGGGGTCATCTGCATTAACTCCACTACGGCCTGCACACAATTATCAAGGGAGTGACAGATGTGTAGGTTGGCATGGGAAGTAATTGAATCACTATTCCCAGTGAATGTCAACAGCACACCCTAATTTGGAACTATATCACCATTCCTTCACTGTCACGGGGTCAACATCCTAAACCACTCTTCCTAAATGCACTGTGAGACTGCTTGGATACATGGACTGCAACTGTTCAGGAAAGCAGCTCACCCCTACCTTCTCGAGGTCAATTAGGGATGGGCAATAGATGCTGGTCTAGCCAGCGACACCCACATCCCATGAATGAATGAAAAGAAATGGTGTTACAAGTTCCAGCAATAAATATTTGGACAACATGACTCTCCACTCACCCGGCATACCTTGGTATGATCAGTGCTGGTGGGCTTTGGTAGCTGTGACCATAATTCCCATTAATCTGTGTCTCCAAGCTGCCACACAGCAATCCTGAGTGTTCCTGCATAACCGGCACACATGATGTGGAGATGCCGGCGTTGGACTGGGGTAAGCACAACACCAGGTTAACGTCCAACAGGTTTATTTGGTAGCACAAGCTTCCAGAGTCTCAGGCTCCTTCTTCAGGTGAGAACCGGCACACTCCAGAATAACATTTTGTTTTAGGTTGGGTGTGATCCTGGTATGGTATATATTTTCTGAGCCACTGTTTATTTGACAGATGGGGTCAATAGAGATTAGTTTGCTGTAAGATGCTCCACTGTCCACTGAACACAAATATTTAAATTACCCCATGATCATGTTTACATGATGATGCGCGATATAACTCACGAGGCTCGAGATGCTCGAGGAAATAAAGGCTTTTATTAACTACTACAATAGAGCTACCATATATAATACACGATCCCAGACTGAGGGGTCCCAGACAGAGCAGTGACCTTTATACCTCTCCCAGGAGGCGGAGCCTGACTGGGATGTACCATAATAACTATAATACAGGTAGAACAGCCCAACCCTAACCCCAACAGTAACAAGTAGAACAACCCAACCCTAACCCCAACAGCAACATATATACAGACTCATAGTACTGGCCAGACCCTGGCGCAGTACTACCTGGTGGGAACCAACAATGGTTCACCACACATGACAATTATAGCAGCTCGTAATTATGGAATTGATCCGTGCACAGTTGAAATATTTTTCCCCTTTGCAGAAACTACAACCCCGATTGTGACAACAACTTCAACCTTGCCCACCACCAGCACCACACCTGGTAATTGGCAGCGATTTTATATCTTTTGCTAAGTCTAATATAAGATTTGTTGAGTAGTGTAACAAGTAGGCTTACATTAACAGTGCAATGAAGTTACTGTGAAAATCCCCCGGTCAACACACTCCGATACCTGTTCGGGTACACTGAGGGAGAATTTAGCATGGCCATTGCACTCACTTGCAACCTGCGTGTTCCTGTATAGCCTGCACATTCTATAAATATAGGTTTGGGTTACATTGGGTGTGATGCTGGTATGGTATATATTTTCTGAGCCACTGTTTATCTTGACAGATGGGGTCAATAGAGATTAGTTTGCTGTAAGATGCTTCACTCTCCATTGAACACAAATATTTAAATTACCTCAAATCTTGCATGACAATTCTAGCAACTCGTAATTATGGATTTGGTTCGCTGCATGTAAGGATCATTAAGTAGTAATTTTCTCCCTCCGCTAAAATAATTTTGAGTAGATGAAGGAGTGAATACATTTTTACAATTTTTGTGCTTGGCCACAGACAATGGGCAGGTATGTTTTCGTATCTGATGCAGACAAGGTGTCGAACAGATTGAAATATTTTCCTGCTTTATAGAAACTTTACCACCAATACGGACAACTACCCCATTTGCCACGAGTCCCATACCTGTTAAGTTTTTAAACATTGCAAGTTTCTATCTGACTATTTCTCACTGTTCTGAGCTCAAGTGCGGTTCTTACTGTTTTTCAACTGAGTTGTTGCATCTGATTGTGGAACAGTGAAAAGCAGAGATTGGACTTCAAAGTGACCTGAATTTTCATGAATAAGGAGCTGGATTACAAGATGGTATTACAGTTGGATGGGTGTCTCCCACTATTGCTGACCTAGGATCATAGAATCCCTACAGTGCAGAAGGAGGCCATTCGGCCTATCGAATCTACACCGACAAAAATCCCACCCAGGCCCTATCCCCGTAACCCCACGTATTTACCCTACTAACCCACCTGACACTAAGGGGCAATTTAGCATGACGAATCAGTCTAACCTGCACATCTTCGGAGTGTGGGAGAAAACCAGAGCACCCGGAGGAAACCCACGTTTATAAACTCAAGATTATGAGAGGCATGGACAGTGTGGATAGTCAGAAGCTTTTTCCAAGCATGGAAGAGTCAATTACTAGGGGGCATAGGTTTAAGGTGTGAGGGGCAAGTTTTAAAAGAGATGTACGAGGCAGAGTTTATACACAGAGAGTGGTGGGTGCCTGGAACTCGTTGCCGGGGGAGGTAGTGGAAGCGGATACGGTCGTGACTTTTAAGGGGTGTCTTGACATGCACATGAATGAGATGGGAATAGAAGGATATTGTCCCCGGAAGCATGGGGGGTTTTAACTAAGTCGGGCAGCATGGTCGGTGCAGGCTTGGAGGGCCGAAGGGCCTGTTCCTGTGCTGTAATTTTCTTTGTTCTTTGTTCTTTATACTAAGTATACAAGTGAATAGGTGTAATTTTTAGAAATTTTGTGCTTAGCTGCATGCAATAGAAAGGTAAGTTTATAATCCTCAGTGTGCACTGTTGAAATATTTTTCTCCTCTGCAGAAACTACAACCCCGATTGTGACAACAACTACAACCTTGCCCACCACCAGCACCACACCCGGTAATTGGCAGCGATTTTATATCTTGTGCTAAGTCTATTTCAGAATGGATTTGATTCTGACTTTATGTGGGGTCTGTCACTATCACTATTTTATAAATGCGGCTTTAAATTTTCTACATCAAATTAGTTTGCTTTGAAAATATTTGCAAAGCTGTTCCTTATTTTGTAAATTTTTGGTTATATTTTAGGAAATTACGCTCGTGACATAATGTTTAGCAGAACAGGGTACCAATCTTATGTGCAGCCCAAGCAACGTGGGGGCATTGTATTATACATTCCTATTAAATAGCAATTTTGCAGTTATCAAATATCGGGCGGTTTCTGTTTCAAACTAGGAGAAAAATTCTCTCAATAGACTCTCAAATTCTTCCCTGGAATTTCATTTCCCCGCTCCTTCACTCGAGCACTCAAATGAAAATTAACCCATTGATCTCTGAAATAGGCACGGAATATTAACACAAAGCCCCTTAGTGCTTAGATGAGCGGTGTTGTACTGGATTGATCTTTGCATCATTGTGATGAAATTGTGTAGCTGGAATGTAATAAGTTAATCTGAAAAGTCAATATGTAAATGACATCAAATTTAGAATTGCCGTTCCCCCATCACCGTTCAGGCTAGCTTTGGGGTCATCTGCATTAACTCCACTACGGCCTGCACACAATTATCAAGTGAGTGGCAGATGTGTAGGTTGGCACGGGAAGTAATTGAATCACTATTCTCAGTGAATGTCAACAGCACACCCTCATTTGGAACTATATCACCATTCCTTCACTGTCACAGGGTCAACATCCTAAACCACTCTTCCTAAATGCACTGTGAGACTGCTTGGATACATGGACTGCAACTGTTCAGGAAAGCAGCTCACCCCGACCTTCTCGAGGTCAATTAGGGATGGGCAATAGATGCTGGTCTAGCCAGCGACACCCACATCCCATGAATGAATGAAAAGAAATGGTGTTACAAGTTCCAGCAATAAATATTTGGACAACATGACTCTCCACTCACCCGGCATACCTTGGTATGATCAGTGCTGGTGGGCTTTGGTAGCTGTGGCCATAATTCCCATTAATCTGTGTCTCCAAGCTGCCACACAGCAATCCTGAGTGTTCCTGCTTAACCGGCACACATGATGTGGAGATGCCGGCGTTGGACTGGGGTAAGCACAGTAATAAGTCTAACAACACCAGGTTAAAGTCCAACAGGTTTATCTGGTAGCACAAGCTTCCAGAGTCTCAGGCTCCTTCTTCAGGTGAGAACCGGCACACTCCAGAATAACATTTTGTTTTAGGTTGGGTGTGATCCTGGTATGCTATATATTTTCAGAGACACTGTTTATTTGACAGATGGGGTCAATAGAGATTAGTTTGCTGTAAGATGCTCCACTGTCCAATGAACATAAATATTTAAATTACCCCATGATCAAGTTTACATGACAATTCTAGCAGCTCGTAATTATGGAATTGATCCGTGCACGGTTGAAATATTTTTCCCCTTTGCAGAAACTACAACTCCGATTGTGACAACAACTTCAACCTTGCCCACCACCAGCACCACACCCGGTAATTGGCAGCAATTTTATATCTTGTGCTAAGTCTATTTCAGAATGGATTTGATTCTAACTTTATGCGGGGTCTGTCACGATCACTATTTTATAAATGCGGCTTTGAATTTTCGACATCAAATTAGTTTGCATTGAAAATGTTTGCAAAGCTGTTTCTTATTTTGTAAATTTTTGGTAAAATATTAGGAAATTACGCTCCTGATATAATGTTTAGCAGAACAGGGTACCAATCTTATGTGCAGCCCAAGCAACATAGGGGCATTGTATTATACATTCCTATTAAATAGCAATTTTGCAGTTATCAAATATCGGGGAGGTTTCTGTTTCAAACTAGGAGAAAAATTCTCATAGACTCTCAAATTCTTCCCTGGAATTTCATTTCCCCGCTCCTTCACTCCAGCACTCAAATGAAAATTAACCCATTGATCTCTGAAATAGGCAGGGAATATTAACACAAAGCCCCTTAGTGCTTAGATGATCGGTGTTGTACTGGATTGATCTTTGCATCATTGTGATGAAATTGTGTAGCTGGAATGTAATAAGTTAATCTGAAAAGTCAATATGTAAATGACATCAAATTTAGAATTGTCGTTCTGCCATCACCGTTCAGGCGAGCTTTGGAGTCATCTGCATTAACTCCACTACGGCCTGCACACAATTATCAAGGGAGTGTCAGATGTGTAGGTTGGCACGGGAAGTAATTGAATCACTATTCCCAGTGAATGTCAACAGCACACCCTAATTTGGAACTATATCACCATTCCTTCACTGTCACAGGGTCAACATCCTAAACCAGTCTTCCCAAATGCACTGTGAGATTGCTTGGATACATGGACTGCAACTGTTAAGGAAAGCAGCTCACCCCTACCTTCTCGAGGTCAATTAGGGAGGGGCAATAGATGCTGGTCTAGCCAGCGACACCCACATCCCATGAATGAATGAAAAGAAATGGTGTTACAAGTTCCAGCAATAAATATTTGGACAACATGACTCTCCACTCACCCGGCATACCTTGGTATGATCAGTGCTGGTGGGCTTTGGTAGCTGTGACCATAATTCCCATTAATCTGTGTCTCCAAGCTGCCACACAGCAATCCTGAGTGTTCCTGCTTAACCGGCACACATGATGTGGAGATGCCGGCGTTAGACTGGGGTAAGCACAGTAAGAAGTCTCACAACACCCGGTTAAAGTCCAACAGGTTTATCTGGTAGCACAAGCTTCCAGAGTCTCAGGCTCCTTCTTCAGGTGAGAACCGGCACACTCCAGAATAACATTTTGTTTTCGGTTGGGTGTGATCCTGGTATGCTATATATTTTCAGAGACACTCTTTATTTGACAGATGGGGTCAATAGAGATTAGTTTGCTGTAAGATGCTCCACTGTCCAATGAACATAAATATTTAAATTACCCCATGATCAAGTTTACATGACAATTCTAGCAGCTCGTAATTATGGAATTGATCCGTGCACGGTTGAAATATTTTTCCCCTTTGCTGAAACTACAACCCCGATTGTGACAACAACTTCAACCTTACCCACCACCAGCACCACACCCGGTAATTGGCAGCGATTTTATATCTTGTGCTAAGTCTATTTCAGAATGGATTTGATTCTGACTTAATGTGTGGTTTGTCAATATCACTATTTTATAAATGTGGCTTTGGATTTTCTACATCAAATTAGTTTGAATTGAAAATGTTTGCAAAGCTGTTCCTTATTTTGTAAATTTTTGGTAAAATTTTAGGAAATTTCGCTCCTAATATAATGTTTAGCAGAACAGGGTACCAATCTTATGTGCAGCCCAAGCAACGTGGGGGCATTGTATTATACATTCCTATTAAATAGCAATTTTGCAGTTATCAAATATCGGGGAGGTTTCTGTTTCAAACTAGGAGAAAAATTCTCATAGACTCTCAAATTCTTCCCTGGAATTTCATTTCCCCACTCCTTCACTCCAGCACTCAAATGAAAATTAACCCATTGATCTCTGAAATAGGCAGGGAATATTAACACAAAGCCCCTTAATGCTTAGATGAGCGGTGTTGTACTGGATTGATCTTTGCATCATTGTGATGAAATTGTGTAGCTGGAATGTAATAAGTTAATCTGAAAAGTCAATATGTAAATGACATCAAATTTAGAATTGCCGTTCTGCCATCACCGTTCAGGTTGGCTTTGGGGTCATCTGCATTAACTCCACTACGGCCTGCACACAATTATCAAGGGAGTGACAGATGTGTAGGTTGGCACGGGAAGTAATTGAATCACTATTCCCAGTGAATGTCAACAGCACACCCTAATTTGGAACTATATCACCATTCCTTCACTGTCACAGGGTCAACATCCTAAACCACTCTTCCTAAATGCACTGTGAGACTGCTTGGATACATGGACTGCAACTGTTCAGGAAAGCAGCTCACCCCTACCTTCTCGAGGTCAATTAGGGATGGGCAATAGATGCTGGTCTAGCCAGCGACACCCACATCCCATGAATGAATGAAAAGAAATGGTGTTACAAGTTCCAGCAATAAATATTTGGACAACATGACTCTCCACTCACCCGGCATACCTTGGTATGATCAGTGCTGGTGGGCTTTGGTAGCTGTGACCATAATTCCCATTAATCTGTGTCTCCAAGCTGCCACACAGCAATCCTGAGTGTTCCTGCATAACCGGCACACATGATGTGGAGATGCCGGCGTTGGACTGGGGTAAGCACAACACCAGGTTAAAGTCCAACAGGTTTATCTGGTAGCACAAGCTTCCAGAATCTCAGGCTCCTTCTTCAGGTGAGAATTGGCACACTCCAGAATAACATTTTGTTTTAGGTTGGGTGTGATCCTGGTATGCTATATATTTTCTGAGCCACTGTTTATTTGACAGATGGGGTCAATAGAGATTAGTTTGCTGTAAGATGCTCCACTGTCCAATGAACATAAATATTTAAATTACTCCATGATCATGTTTACATGACAATTCTAGCAGCTTGTAATTATGGAATTGATCCGTGCACGGTTGAAATATTTTTCCCCTTTGCAGAAACTACAACCCCAATTGTGACAACAACTACAACCTTGCCCACCACCAGCACCACACCCGGTAATTGGCAGCGATTTTATTTCTTGTGCTAAGTCTAATTTAAGATTTGTTGAGTAGTGTAACAAGTAGGCTTACATTAACACTGCAATGAAGTTACTGTGAAAATCCCCCGGTCAACACACTCCGGTACCTGTTCGGGTACACTGAGGGAGAATTTAGCATGGCCATTGCACTCACTTGCAACCTGCGTGTTCCTGTATACCCTGCACATTCTATAAATACAGGTTTGGGTTACATTGGGTGTGATGCTGGTATGGCATATATTTTCTGAGCCACTGTTTATCTTGACAGATGGGGTCAATAGAGATTAGTTTGCTGTAAGATGCTTCTCTCTCCATTGAACACAAATATTTAAAATACCTCAAATCTTGCATGACAATTCTAGCAACTCGTAATTATGGAATTGGTTCGCTGCATGTAAGGATCATTAAGTAGCCATTTTCTCCCTCCGCTAAAATAATTTTGAGTACATGAAGGAGTGAATACATTTTAACAATTTTTGTGCTTGGCCACAGACAATGGGCAGGTATGTTTTCGTATCTGATGCAGACAAGGTGTCGAACAGATTGAAATATTTTCCTGCTTTATAGAAACTTTACCACCAACACGGACAACTACCCCATTTGCCACGAGTCCCATACCTGATAAGCTTTTAAACATTGCAAGTTTCTATCTGACTATTTCTCACTGTTCTGAGCTCAAGTGCGGTTCTTACTGTTTTTCAACTGAGTTGCTGCATCTGATTGTGGAACAGTGAAAAGCAGAGATTAGACTTTAAAGTGACCTGAATTTTCATGAATAAGGAGCTGGATTACAAGATGGTATTACAGTTGGATGGGTGTGTCCCACTATTGCTGACCTAGGATCATAGAATCCCTACAGTGCAGAAGGAGGCCATTCGGCCTATTGAGTCTACACCGACAAAAATCCCACCCAGGCCCTATCCCCGTAACCCCACATATTTACCCTACTAACCCACCTGACACCAAGGGGCAATTTAGCATGACGAATCAGCCTAACCTGCACATCTTCGGAGTGTGGGAGAAAACCGGAGCACCCGGAGGAAACCCACGTGGACACGGTGAGAATGTGTAGACTCCGCACAGACAGTGGCTCAAGGCCGGATTTGAACCTGGATCCCTGGAGCTGTGAGGCAGCAGTGCTAACCACTGGGCCAACGTGCCGCCCACCATGACCTGTTAAATTCAGCACCATGGTGTGGGATTGGATTCCCAACATCAGGAAACCAGTCGGCCACTTCCACTTTGTTGTTGGTGGGGAAGGGCCCAGTGGACCACAAAACCCAACTGTGATTTGCAAAAAGTGTTTAATTGGCTTGTTGAAGTAATTAAAGGTCCAATTCACCTGAAAGTGTACAAGGCTTTCAAGAATTTATGGTCCTATGCACAGGATGAATGGACAGGTGTAAATCTGTCCAAATGAGTTGGGCAGGCATTGGGTTTACAAAGCTTCAAAGTGTGTCCTAATGTGAGAGAGGTTGGAGACAACAGTTAATAGTGCAGCATGTGTCCCGCATTGTGGAGCATTGCCATTTCCATTGAACTAATATCACAAAAATGGGTGTTTCGAAGCTAAGATCCCCTTGGGTAGCCATCAGACAAAGCTGAGCCTTGAAAGGTAAGGTTCCTAGCAACAACCTTGAACCATGAGAATTATTCACTTTGGAGATGGATTCTTCAGTGAGGAGGAACTCAGGAGAAGGAGGGAAGGGAGGGCATCTGCAGCCAGCCAAGTAGATGTCTAAGGAAGTTAATGGGGCTGTAGAATGGGGCTGATGGAGCCAATCGTCCCCGAACATGAAGATGCAGAAGACCCCACATGATGAGTCTACAGGCATAGGCTCAACTACCTGTAGTTTCCAAGTGCCCTTAATGTCTTGGACATTAGCGTTTATCTCATCAGAGCATCGTAGCTCTCTGTGACATGACAGGGGCAAGTGCGCCAACAACTTGAGGACACCCAGTAAGGTGCTCCTGAGTGTCTTATTGGCTTAATACGTCTGGCCTTCCCCCAAGAGGTGACACAGGGCTTTCACTGGCTCTCGGGCTGGTAGACAAAACCTCTGTTGTCTGCATTAAATACAGTCTCAAGTTGCTGCCCATATTCCCACAAACAGCTATTAACCTGATCAATGATGAGCTCTGTTCCTTCACCACCCAAATATTTTATTTTAGAATTTCCTTGAACGTAGGCTTTGCCAATCAGGGAAATGCATTCATGGTTTCCTTCTGGATTATCTGTTATTCTAATTTCAGTGTTTCCCTCTTTTACAGAATCCACCACAAAAACAGTGACGACGCCCACAACTACACCTTTCACCACACCTGGTAACAGTGGCTCTTTTTCTTATAGTTATCTGCAGAACAAGTGATTGTGACAAATATGAAACATTTTTGTCTGAAATTTCACTAGATATTGGTTTCTTTACTTCTTCTACGATACGTAGTGTGTAAAAAAAGAAATTATACTCTATGTTGTTGGAACAATTGGTCATTTTGTTCGAGACATCTTCCCTAAAGAGGGAGCAAACCATTTAATTCAATTAGGAACATTCCTTTGGCTTTGTTACAAGATACATTGCATTGGCCATTGTTCAAGTATTTGCATGTTTTGGCAACTTTAAAACAGCACACGATCAGGGCTGAGATGGCAAGGCAACGGTGTCCCCGCCATCTTTCTCCAGCCCAATTAAACATGCCCCAGACCCCCCCAGCAAATTCACCTTGGGGGAGGACTTTAAAATTCTGTCCAATGACTTTGATTTGCCCAGTGTTGAATTTGAATCTATTGAGGAGCAGAAAGATGGCGGTGTAGAACTAGAGGGACACTGCCTGAGCAGAGGAAGCCATTTACAACATCAGATGTCGCAAAGGCCAGGAATAATCAATGAGTGGCCAAGAGTGGAGTGGGAATGGAATCAAGGGAAGAGGAAATAAATTGACAGGGAAGGGATCAACTTAGCAAGAGTGAGGGATAATGGAAGAGAAATTGCAGTGTTGAGGAACTGGTTTAAGTTTATTTATTAGTGTCACAAGTAGGCATTCATTAACACTGCAATGAAGTTATTGTGAAAATCCCCTAGTCGCCACAGTCCGGCGCTTGTTCGGGTACACCGAGGGAGAATTTATCATGGTCAGTGCACCTAACCAGCACATCGTTTGGACTGTGGGATGAAACCGGAGCACCCGGAGGAAACCCACGCAGACACAGGGAGAACTTGCAAACTCCGCACAGACAGTGACCCAAGCTGGGAATCGAACTCGGATCCCTGGCACTGTGAGGCAGCAGTGCTGACCACTGTGCCACCGTGCCGCCCACATAGTCATTTTCTGTGAAGTCAGTTCTCGATTTATCTTTCAAATGTTGGATTCTGTCTTGATGAAGGTACTGGCTGGATATGGATGCTAAGAAAGGCAAAAAACCACTCTTAATTTATATTATAGTTTAACACTGATTGTGGCAAAGTATTACTTGCAGCAGTGTAAGAAGTTAGTTAAGCCGACAACTACTGCAAAAATTGCTACTGTTATTATCTTCCTATTTAATAAATTTGTTTGGCAGCTCAGTTGATGCCAAGTTGTAGCATCACGTCATTCTTCTGTCTTCAGACGACTGGAGGATTTGTGACAAAATCAGTAGCTGAACTAGGCTAAAGGGGTAAAGGCAAAATACTGCCGATTCTGGAATCTGAAACAAAAGCAGAAAATGCTGGAAAATCTCAGCAGGTCTGACAGCACCTGTGGAGAGAGAATAGAGCCAACGCTTCGAGTCTGTATGACCCTTCATGACGAAGGGTCATCTAAACTCGAAACATTGGCTCTAAGCTAAAGAGATTTTTTTTCCCTTCTTTTTTTAAATACTTTTCCAATTCAATCAAATCAAGTCCAATTCAGAGTCTCAACAAGTTGAGACATTTCCGATCCAAGCTGACAAGACAAGGCAAGCGACCATTCACCCTGTCCTGGGCCTGATCTACATGAGCCAAGCTGATTGGAGCAGGCGGAGAATTCCTCCTCCAAGGCTTGATCTCATTTGCATCTTAGCCAAAGGGCCGAGATACCGCTTTTAAAAATTGCTTCATATTCTTCAACATGCTGCCACTTCACTTAGATTTCTGAGAAAGTGAAAACACTCTTTCAGTTTCGGGACCCAACCTCGCACACATGGGATATTCTGAGTAAAAATGGGTAAAGAAATTCCAAGAAAGTATTAATGCTTTCGTAAGTTATTTGCTACATTCATTTTGGGTAATAAATTATTGCTTTTATTAGCTTCCTTTAATTTCAGATATTTTATAAAACTCTTTCCTTTGAAATTGTGTGCAATTGGCCACAAACATTATGGTGCTGTGATTTTGTATGCATCATCTATTTCAAATTGGTATCTTGAGAGTTGGTTAAAAGTTTTCATTCCATGAACCTTTCTTAGCATTCCAGTGAGGTTTAACTTCCCTGATGTCGAGATGTCAATGTACGGTGACTGAATTTGAAGAGTCTGTAATAGCAGACTCAACGTCAAGGTGTGAGGAAAGTGAGAGTTCTTCATATTTTTTGCAAAGTCATTGTGATACGGTCTCTTACCGGGAAACAAGCTTGTGTATGTGATTATGGGCGTGACTGATAGGTTTATTTAAGATGTGGAGATGCCGGCGTTGGACTGGGGTAAACACAGTAAGAAGTTTAACAACACCAGGTTAAAGTCCAACAGGTTTATTTGGTAGCAAAAGCCACACAAGCTTTCGGAGCTCCAAGCCCCTTCCGAAGGGGCTTGGAGCTCCGAAAGCTTGTGAGGTTTATTTAAACCAGAGACAATTAGACTGCAAAGGTCAAAACACCGGTAAAGGAGGTATAGAAGGCAAGTGGTTGAAATGTAAGTGAACAGGGGGCAAAGGAAGCAGCTTGATCAGGGATTTATGTGAGGGCGGATTGAAATGATTTTAAAGTTAGCTGTTGGATTTCAAAGGAAACTTATACAATTGGGAGATCATACATGTGTGAGGCAAAATAGGAAGTTTGTTTTATAAATATAATAGCCAGAACTATGGAAACGATAGAGTGGAAGATTTAAAGGGGAAAAAAAAACATATTTAAAGTAGGACTGAAGGTTGTTATGTGTGGATGTGAGATCTTGGATGTGCGTTGAAGCCAGACCTGTGAACATCAGTTTTGCCCCCAGCTTCAGAGAAGAGTTTGTGTGAGATTTCCCCGAGAGTAGTAGAACATTGTGTGGTAATGTTTATAGATCTGAACATCTATAAGAACTGTTGCCATCAAAACTGGGCATTAGCTCTGAGTTTATCTAATCCAATATATTTTAGGAAAAGTTTGTAAAATACTGTTAATTGTGTAAATGTGTTACTGTGTTTTTTAAATGTAATTTTCTTAAATTTTCAAATTTAAAATCATCACAAGTAGTTTGTAATTTACCTATCTTAACTTCAGGATTGGCTATGCTAAATTCTCCCTCAGTGTACCCGAACAGGCACCAGAGTGTGGCAACTAGGGGATTTTCACAGTAACTTCATTGCAGTGTTAATGTAAGCCTACTTGTGACTAATTATTAAATAAACTTCAGATAACTGCTCATAATGTACCATTCTGGCAACTTGTTTTAAGTTTCCCTTGGGTGTTTGGGCAGCCTAGCACTTAACATCTACCGTGCCATAACAAGAGGGAAGTGTTGAAGTGAAAAGATCTATTTACAGCAGCCAGCAGTTTGGAGAATGTACCAAAACAAAGGCATGCAATATCTGAAGCTTTCAATGGTCCAAATGCACAAGTAATAAGATCTGTTTATTTGTTCAACTCTTAAGGCATTTCAATTAATTTTTTGATAGCTACGTGTCCTAATAAGTTCTATAATGTGAATTAAACTACAGAGAC
Source organism: Mustelus asterias (assembly GCF_964213995.1). Taxonomy (NCBI): domain Eukaryota; kingdom Metazoa; phylum Chordata; class Chondrichthyes; order Carcharhiniformes; family Triakidae; genus Mustelus; species Mustelus asterias. The sequence continues at coordinate 44,406,752 of NC_135819.1, read as the reverse complement.
ACATTTTTAAATGCTTGATTTTCCTTTGTTTCCCACAGCATTGGTCATTTAATTCTTTTGTGTTTTATTTAGGCAGCTATACAACAGTGACAACAACAAGTCAGCCAATCTGGAGTACCACAGGTATCAGTTAATATGTGATGTATGACCAGACTTTTCATCGAAATTTGAGTCATTAGCCAATTAAATATGGCTAGTTTCAGTAAAGTTGCAATGGTATTTGAGAAAACTTGTGGAATGCCTCTGTCCCAGGCCAACACTTAGTGATGATGTCCTTTGAAATTTAATTGACTGTCGTTTTCTGATTAGTCACTGCCCTTCCCAAGTTGTGATTACACTCCATACAAGGTTTCACACGGTTTTTTTTTTACATTGAATCATAGAATCCCTACAGTGCAGAAGGAGGCCATTCGGCCCATTGAGCCCCTACTGACGACAATCCCACCCAGGCCCTATCCCCGTAGCCCCACTTATGTACGCTGCTGATCCGCCTGACACTAAGGGGCAATTTACCATGGCCAATCAACCTAGCCCGCACTTCTTTGGAGTGTGGGAGGAAACCAGAGCACATGGAAGAAACCCACGCAGACACGGGGAGAATGTTGCAAACTCCACAAAGTGACCCGAGGCCTGAATTGAAGTATTATGAATAATAATGAAACTGAACTGACCAAAGGTGGAATGGGCAAGTAGATTGGCCCATTTTGAAAGAAGGGTTAGTCTCTACTCATTCCAGGCAGCAAGTGAATCAGCATCATATCAATGAAACTTGGGAGTTAACATTAGCTGGGGCCACACTCTGCAACTGTGGGTGAGTTTACAAACTCACCGCGCCACCCATTTGTTCAAAATCCAGTTTGAGTTAGATTCAGGAAAGCTAGGATTTTCCAAGGGAGGAGGGGACCAAGTGTAGGGTAACAAAGTTTGCGGATGACACAAAGATGAGTGGGAAAACAAATTGGGTGGAGGACACAGAGTCTGCAGAGAGATTTGGATAGGCTAAGTGAGTGGGCAAGGATCTGGCAGATGGAGTATAACGTTGGTAAGTGTGAGGTTATCCACTTTGGAAGGAATAGTAGTAAAATGGACTATTATTTAAACGGTGAAAAATTACAACATGCTACTGTGCAGAGGGACCTGGGGGTCCTTGTGCATGAATCACAAAAACTCAGTTTGCAGGTGCAGCAGGTAATCAAGAAGGCAAATAGAATGTTGGCCTCTATCATGAGAGGGATGGAGTATAAAACTGTACAGGGTACTGGTGAGGCCACACCTAGAGTACTGTGTACAATTTTCATCCCTTTATTTAAGAAAGGATATATTAGTTTTGAGGGGTACAGGGAAGGTTCACCAGGTTGATTCCAGAGATGAGGGGGTTAGCTTATGAGGAGAGATTGAGTAGACTGGGCCTGTACTCATTGGAGTTTAGAAGATTGAGGGGAGATCTTATAGAGACATATAAGATAATGAAGGGGCTAGACAGGGTAGAAGCAGTGAGGTTATTCCCACTTACAATGGAAACAAGAACTAGGGGGCATAGCCTCAAAATATGGGGGAGTCAATTTAGAACCGATTTGAGGAGGAACTTCTTCTCCCAGAGGGTAGTGAATCTTTGGAATTTTCTGCCCAATGAAGCAGTAGAGGTTACCTTGCTAAATGTGTTTAAGTCACAGATAGATAGATTTTTAACCATTAAGGGAATTAAGGGTTATGGGGAGCGGGCGGGTAAGTGGAATTGAACCCACTATCAGATCAGCCATGATCTTATTGAATGGCGGAGCAGGCTTGAGGGGCTAGATGGCCTACTCCTGCTCCTATTTCTTATGTTCTTATGTTCCAACCTTCCCTGTTGCCGAGGGCAGAGGTGGCCCTTCATGGTCTCCAGGGGGATGTCTACAGCAGTCTTTGCCGCTCACCCATCCTGCTGCCAGGGAACCCACGGCATTGAGGTGGGGTTTCCTTCAGTGGAAAGAGAAGCTCCTGTCGGTGGGAAGGGCCGGAAAATCCCACCCTTAATGTTTTTTTGAGAGAATATATTCCCAGTTTGATGATATGAGAGGTATAAGCAGAGTAAGTTACAGTCCACTCTATTCCAGTAAAGTGCCACTGTTTCAGTCTAAGAGGAGTACTTCCTCCATTGCCAGATTGAAGTTTCTACTCCCTGCATCTATTATTTTCATGGCATGTCTGAATATGATTGTATTAGCAGTTTGTATTGAAGAGTTTTTTAAAACTATGAACTGATAGCCATTTAGATCGATTATATCCACACTTGTTAACACAGAATCCTTACTGCCACAGAGGACTGAGAACCTTTCTGCCTCAGAGTGGCCAGATTAAAACTCCAACTCTAGATACGAAAGGCCCGCATTCTATCTCATTGTGTCACCCTATACCTATTGATCAAAATGTTTACTCGTTCATGACAAAAGTTAATCAACTCCTTTTCTTTTACAGAACTATACTGCAATGGTGTATGGTCACGCTGGTTTAATAGAAATATACCGTCTATTCAGAACAAAAGCGATTCTGAACTATTGGAGCCAATTCGCAATGAACTGTGTCCTTACTCCCCATATCAAATAAGTAGCATCAATTGTGAAGCCGTCAAGTTCCCACAACGACCAATAAGTGAAACAGAGGATAATGTTACTTGTGATATAAACCGAGGACTGATTTGCGAATATAATGAACTGATGCCTGAGAGCCGCCTCATGTGTTTGGACTATAGGATCAGAGTGTGCTGTGAGCCAAAACTAACGACACTAATTACATCAACAACCATTAGTCCTGTGACAAGTGAGCCCCCTATAACCCGTCGCACGGAGTCAACTGTAGGGCCATGTCAGTGCAATACGAACCCACCAAGGAAGGTAAATAAATCCAACTCGATTCCTGTCGCATTAATAATGTATTGATTGAACACAAGTCATTCACACAGCTCAGCAGCTTTCATCATTCTGGCCAGCTGTAGAATATTTTGATGTGATTATGGTTTTTTAATTGGGAAATTATCTAATAACAATGGAATTTCCCTGTAGAAAATAGTCACAATAACTCAAATATCTGAAGAGATGAGGCAGGATAGAAATGTATGTTTTATTGAATTCACCTAGTTATAGAACATTGTAGCCATTTTGATAGAAGTCAGAAGATGCCCATCTCTTGGTCTTAGATTCTTATCAATGTGGAGAGGTAGGCTGGATAAGGATGGCGTAAGAGAGATGTAGCCAGTTCTATAATAATATAATGCTTATGGTCAAAGAAGAAAAGTAACTTGTGTCTATCCCTTAAGTTATACTTAGGTTTTCATTCCAGAAACATAAGTGTTGCAGCTCAATATTCTGAATCAATCCAGAAAATTCACATACGTTTCTAATGGGGAGGCCCACCTGTTGGAAGCGCACATTAAAAACGTCAGTGTGGACAATTGTACAAAATTAAACCAGAAACGTTGGAATGGCTGACATATACTCCAGGTGGCTAAGGACCCTCATCAATGGCACCTGTATAATGATAGCCAGAATGTCAATATTACTGTATCCATGAGACACACGCTGGATTCAATATAAGCCAATTCAATGAGTTTTGTTCAGTTAGGCCATAAGCATGCTTCATGAGAGAGCAGCAGATACCAACTTTTATCCCGCAACATTTCTTTTAAAATACTTGTGACGTTATAGCCGAAACTCTTCCACCCCGACCACCACGGAATCGGAGCAGGCGAGGGTCTGACAATGGAAATCTCCGTTGACTTCAGATGGGAATTTCCGGTCTCGCCTGAGCCAGGCTGTAAAATCCCACCCTATAAGTCTCACTTTCATACTAAGTTGTAGAATGTGCATTGCAAACTCCTCATATCAGCCAAGATTGAATGTGGCATAAAATCACCAACTAACTCTTGTACCAAAACAGAGCAAACCAATGTTGATTGATTTAGGAAAAATAAATAAGTTAAATGTGGGTATATGCAAATTCTTGGAAATATAAATGGCATCCGTTTACAGATTTAGAGAAACCACTTCTTCAATTCCCCAGAAATAATCATTTTTTAAAAATTGCCAATATTTAAATATTAATTATGTCTATGTTCATGAATTTGCCTGGTTTACTCAGGTCAAAAGCTAAATAATTGATTTATTTTTGACTTTCTTTCTAGTGTATGGAGACATGGAGGGAAAACTGCAGGGACATCACTTGTGTCAAAGGAGACATCTTTAAAATGGATGCCGTTTCCTGTGCACCATCAACTAAACCAACATGTCGTAACAACATTGAGCCTGTGAAAGTTCGCACTGCAAACGGATGTTGTGAGAAATGGGAGTGTGACTGTTAGTATCATTGCTCTGTTCAAATGTCACATTGCTATTGTTTGAAATGACGAGGACAAATTTTCATTTTGTCCGGGCTGTGAAATTGGATTGATTGGCCAAAACTTTCTGGCCGTTCTCATTGGCGGCATCTTCCAGTCCTACCGACGGTGAACCCCCGTTGTGGGTTTCCCGGTGGTGGAGGGTGCATAGAACAGGAAACCCCATTGATGGTGATTTCTACTGAAATCAGTAGAAATGAAAGATGGACAGGGTAGATCATGGGCAGCAGTGCCATCCCAAAGTACCGATAGTTCTCTGAAATCTAGTTTTGATTTGACTTTAGGTGAATGTGAAGTATGGGGAGACCCACATTATCGCACGTTTGATGGCCTATGGTATGACTTCTTCGAGGACTGCACCTACACCCTGGTGGAAGAACGTGTTCCAAAGTACCATTTCTCGGTTCTGGTCGATAACTATTTCTGCATCTCCTTCATAAAGAAGTCTTGTCCAAAAGGCCTGATTATTACTTACAATGGAAATGTTGTACGTATTTCAACTGGTGGTGCATATGTGGTAAGTACTTTTATACGTGTTGTTTATATTGAAAAACCTGATTGATTATTATTAATAATAACAAACTGTCAATGTCACCCACCAATATATATAAATGACACATCCAAGGTTGCTAATTAATTTACTCATTGCCCTTTGGTTTTATGGAGACACATCTGAATGTAACCATAGAATCCTAGAATCCTACAGTACAAAATCAAGCCATTCAGCCCATCGAGTCTGCACTGACTCTCCGATTGAGTATCCATTCCAGACATTATCCTTGTAACCCCATGTATTTACTCTGTCACTCCCCCTAACCTACACATCTTGGGACACTAAGAGGCAATTTACATTGGCCAATCCATCTAACCTGCAATCTTTAGACTGTGGGAGGAAACCGGAGCACCTGGAGGAAACCCACGCAGACACTGGGAGAAGGTGCAAACTCCACACACACAGTGACCTGAGGTTGAAATTGAAACCGGGTACTTTGGCTGTGAGGCAACAGCGCTAACCGCTGTGCCACCATGCTGCTCCAAATGCCATGTCCATTCCATCTCTTCTACACAGTCCAACATGTTCCATCAGCTATCGCCCATTAGTTTTGATCAAATTCACAGATGCTGATAATTTTAAAGTTTATTTATTAGTGTCACAAGTAGGCTTACATTAATGCTACAATGTGTTACTGTGAAAATCCCCTAGTCGCCACACTCCAGCGCCTGTTAGGGTACACTGAGGGAGAATTTAGCATGGCCAATGCACCTACCCAGCACGTCTTTCGGACTGAGAGAGGAAACCGAAGCACCTGGAGGAAACCCACGCAGACATGAGGAGAACACACAAACAGTGACCCAAGCCAGGAATCGAACCCAGGTCCTTGCACGCTGTGAAGCAGCAGTGCTAACCACTGTGTTACTCTAAAATGATTAATCCTTGCAAAATGTCTGTCCTAACCCATGATCCAAGTTATGGGCTTTACCATGCCTGTCTCTTTGTGGTGATCATCTTGCCTACAGCGTGGCCTCTGAAAATCTAATCTTCCAAAATATGGCTGATTCCTTTATCATTACATTAAACATTTTTGTACAACTAACCCTTCCCCCAACAGCTCTATCCTCGACTTTCCCCCCCCCCCCCAACTCTCCACCTTTCCCCCTGATTCCCCCTTCCCCCTAAATCTAATCTGATACTCCCCACAACCCCCGGACCCAGCTTCTCCCCTGCCCACTTGCCACCTGCCCCACCTGCTGCCCTATCCTGCCAACTTACCTCACCCACCTACCCACTCGCGCACCTACACATTCACCCACTCACTCACACATTCACTCATACACTATTAACGCACTGAGATGTTTAGAGACATTTAAACACCAGAATAAAGCAGCTAGTGTCTTTAAAAAAAAGGGGGACATGGGTTGTCTTGCCCTGATGATCCAGCACTACGAGGAAGCAGTTCCGTTGAAGGAATGCTCCGCATTTCCGAAGAAGCCAGAATCGGAAGACCTGGCCAGAAATGTGGAACTTGATTGTGGTGCAGAATGCTGGGGATGGAACGGCAATCCACCGGTGATCAGGCCATTCATTGCAACATACTGAGTTCTTTGTAACATGGAATAGCTTTTAAAACGTTCCATTTTGTCTTTCAGTTAACTGTCAATGGATCCGATGTGAGTCTTCCCTACAGTGCAAACGGATTTGAGATTACTAAACTGGGCATCAGCACATATATTTCTATCCCTGATATTCGAGCAAGTATCACTGCTTTCCGTAATGCCTTTAAGATCAGAGTGCCAGAAGAATATTTCCTTAATAACACCCAAGGCCAATGTGGTATGTGCTCTATGACTGTATAAAGTTATATCAAATTAGACATGATATTGATGGTTTTGCAAGTTAAATTTTGTTTGAATACATGATGCACTGCATAATTTTTTCTGATCTTTAGGATCCTGCTCACACTCTCCACCCCAATGCGTCCGAAAGAATGGGGAAGTTGAACCATCTGACTGCTGTCACAAAACTGCATATGACTGGAGAGTTGATGATCCCAGTAAACCTAAGTGTCAATCAGCTCCTACTAATGAATCTTGTACTTCAGTGCCCCCTCCTCCAACATGCAAACCTGAGGAAACCATCTGTGATGTTATTCAAAGAAAGTAAGTCAATTCCTTCTTCACATTGAATTTTGGGCAGGATTTTCTGGCCACACTCGTCCCAAGACCAAAAAATCCTGCCCCGAGGTCAACGGACCTTTGCATGGTCCTTCCCGCCTGCTACGATTCCCATGGTGGACGGGACTGGAAAATTCCAGCCTTAGTCTATTGCCTATGAAAATTACCCATACTCCAGGCCCCTATCCAAGTTGGTTCCTGACTGAACCCTAGCATAGCCAATGAATACAGCAATCAGTTTGCACAAAACCGTTGCAGCACAACCAATGGCCTTCTAAAGTGAAATATGGAGGCTGTCACTCAAAAATGTAAGTACAAAGATTTTAGCTTAGCTGAACATGGAGCCAGGAGGAACAATTGTGCTGCTCCTGGCTCCACAGTTAAACCGTGGGTCACCACTTGTCTGCACTTGACCATCTCCTGGTTTAACTTGGCCCTCCTCCCGGGCTGTTGATCTCGTCCCATGCCAGACCCTCCACAGCCCCTACACCCGTCCCCATGATCAGCAAGCTGCCCCTCGGGTTGTGGTTGCTGCCTATAAATCACTGGCAATGGAAAAGTGAGATTGATGGGTCAGTTTTCCTCTAGTCCTGTCTTTGGCCTCTTTGGGTATTTTTAAGCAGTTGGGGAAGCAATGGCATAGTGATATTGTCACTGGGCTAGTAATCCAGAGGCCTAGGGCAAGATATCTACCAAGGTAGATGTTGAAATATGAGCTCTATAAAAATCTGGAATTAGAAGTCTAATGATGACCATGAATCAATTGTCATTAAAACCCATTTGGTTCACTAATGTCCTTTAGGGAAGGAAATCTGCCGTCCTTACCTGATCTGGTCTACATGTGACTCCAGACCCTGAGCAATGTGGTTGGCTCTTAACTGCCCCTCTGAAATGGCCAAGCGAGACACTTAGTTCAAGGATAATTAGGGATGGGAACAAAGGTTGGCCCAGCCAGTGATAACCACATCCCATGAACAAATAAAACACCCGCACCACCTCATCTCCAGCGGGGTCCAATGTTTGGCTCAAGTTTTCAGAAAGCAGCTGGAAAGACAGTTGTACCGTGGGTGCGAAACTAATTAATGCTCTGGGAACAGTAGCAAAAAATGTTGATGTGACTTATGAATAGCTTTCCAAGAGCAATTTAAATCTCATCTAAATTAGAGAATTGTTACAGAAGCAGGCCATTCAGCCCATCATGTGCAATACAGCTGGTCTCCCTCCCTACTTTTGCCCTGTAGCCGTCAAAAAGTTTTCTCTTTAGATAATGGGAAATAGAACTTCTGGAAAGATTTGATTGGAACAAGCTCAGGATCAACAACCGAGAAGAAGGGATAAATATTTTCACAAGAATCAAATCACTCTAGAAATTAAGGGGATGCTTACGTTTCTATATATTAAGATGGTTTGAAGTATGAAATGATGCGATGATAAATCACTTTCACTTCATTTTAAGCAATCTGTTTTTGCATTATTTAGGCCATTTGAAGAATGTAGAAAGAAGATTAACCTTGACAAATACATCAAGACTTGTGTCTTTGACCATTGCGCGCTAAATGCCACCATAGACTGCAGCAGCTTGGAAACTGCGGCTTTGGCTTGTGCAAGTGTTGGAGTATGTGTTGACTGGAGGTCTTTCACCAATGGAGTGTGCAGTAAGTGTTATACATCTGCGTGGTGACCCAGTACTTTAGAAGTGAAAAATAATTGCTTCTCATGCACAGGAGCTATTCAACCAAACACAAAAAAACACACAATTGCTTCTAACTGAAATAGAGACAGTGTGATTGTGCAAATATAGAGTCAGGATTTCTCTTGCATTAGATTTCCATACACAATCAAAGCCAGTTCATCGGATCAACTGCATGGATAATTAGAGTATTTCCTGTACTACATAAGTTCTTAAAAAATAGGAGAAGAAAGCCCTTCGGCCCAACAGGCCTGTTCCACCATTTGATAAGATCGCGGTTGATCCGATTGTGGTCCCACGTCCACCTTCCTGCCTATATCACCCAGAACCCTCAGCGCCCTTGTCGATCAATGCTCCCTCCATAGGTGACCAGATGTAAAACCTTTCCATGTTAAATTGCTTGGAAACTAAACATCCTTTGGTATCCCAATTTAATGCCTGATGTCAAATAGCTTTTCTGAAGACATTATTGTAGCCCTGTATTTAGGAGGGAATTAGAAACACATTGGGCAGGATTTTAGGGCCTCGCTCATCCCGAAACGTAAAATCCTGCCCGAGGTCAACAAACCTTCCCATGGTCCGCCCTCGCCCACTCCAATTCCCGTGGTGGGTGGAAGGGTAAAATTCAGGCCATGGAGTTCTGGGCTACTCATGAGGAAGTGACAGTAATAACAGTCCATGTATTGCTGTCATGTTCAGTATTGCAGCTCGGTAGCAGGGCAACATACATGATCGTACTGTTGAGTTACCCATTTGATTTACATTTCCTATATCACTTGAACATAGAATGAAGCTGAAACAGGCCGAATGACAGCTTCATTCCCTAACGGGCCTGCGACCAGGATTCACTGATTGATGACCTTTATTCCGTGCCCTGTAAACCCTGTTGCTTCATGGTCCAAATTCAACATGGCCTTGGAAAATCAATCTTGAGGCTATTATATCCCTGTTACATAATCATTGAAATGTACAAAGCATCTGAGAATGGTTCCTTGTAAACGAGCCAAGTGTTGTATAGAAATTTGACCCAACTTGCACTATATGCTTATGATTCTGTTGTGAATTAATTAATGCAAAGTGTTATCAGCAAGCTGCCTCTGGCAGCTAACCTGTCCTGTGCAGCAACTTGGAGGATGACTGGAAAATTCCCCCTTCAATGGGCCCCATTAGGTCTGTAATTCATTCAAGCGGCTATCTGCTGAATGTCCCCCACCCAGCCAGTGGGTGAACCTGAACAGTGAGCCTGCTTTCTGGCCACTAATTAGCCAACTTGTCGAGGGAGGAGTGATTGTTGTCCACAGAGTCTGAGATTCTGACCCCCATTTGAACCACAGGGTGGCCTTCTGAATTGTGACTGAAAATTCAACCCAAACTTTCCGCTGTTCACTCTGCATTGTCGGGAAACCTGTTTTGTAATTTTGCTTAGGCTAAACCTACAATTTATTTCAGAGCTTGCTGTTCTACCTTAGTGTTAAAACCATTCACATTAGAAACTGGATTCCGTCAGACCAGCTAAGCTATAGCCAACATTCACAGTGCTTTGTTCGATGATACCATGTTCAAAGGCATTGCTTTTGTAGTTGGATATTTTACCCGTGTTTGTACCTAACACTTTATTTCATCCTAAAGACTATAGCTGCGATCCAGGTTTGATGTACAAGCCATGTCGAAGCAAGAAAGACAATCAATGCACAAATGAGTAAGTATGTTATCCACGTATTTGAACACAGAGTTTGTGTCTCAGCGTTTTTGAGAGAAGGTGGGTTGAAAAAATGAGACATTGCTGCAGGCAATTATTTCCTCATAGATACCTTGGGCAGGGTTTTTAGCCCCTGCCAGGGCTGGGAACGGAAGTGGGCGGGTGCAGAATTTCGCACTGCCAGTATGCGTGCCAGTACCTCAGTGGCATTCCACCATCCAGGCTATTTTCACAGTGGTGGGATTGGTGGCCGCGTGGGGGGCACTCAGCGTTCATCTCTCAGCGTTTTTAATGGTCTCTTAATGATCAAAATAATTTTAAATTTAATCTGTAATTCTGATTTTGGAAAGTAAATCAAAGCTTTGTTTCTTCAGAACGATGATTGTTGGCGCGTCATTCTCTCCCCCTGAGGAAGGCTGCTTTTGTCCAGATGGACTGATCCTATCTGAAGACAAATCCAAATGTATTGCTTCTTGTCAAGGTAGGGTATTTTATTTTATTTTTCATGTAGACATTAATCTATTTTCATTTGTGAAAAGGCCACTGTTAACAAGCCAATTGACCCTGATAATAAAAAGGTAAAGTCGCCATAGTCCCGGATGACCATAGGCTGCTCTCCCCTATGAGGGGGGAGAGCTGACTGGTGGTGATTTAATCTGAGGATCACCACACCTCAGGCGAGGGGCAAGATTGAAAAGACGGGCCCTAGGTATGAATAACCTCAGCTGGTACGGGAATTGAACTCGCTGTTGGCTTTGCGCTGCATTATGAATCAGCTGTCCAACCAACTGAGCTAAACCTAATACACTGCCCATGCCATCAACCATTTGGCTTGAGCAGCTGGACGGGAGTGGGCAGCCCAATTTTTTTTAAAAACTCTTTCATAGAGTGGGAAGGAGAGGGAGGTGCGGTTTGATATTTGGGGGCTGACCTTTGCAGATCGCTCCCTCCCAAACCTTCCTATCCCCCTGCAGCCTTAGATCCAACCCCCCACCCCTCTCATTTCCCACCCCTCTACCTCACCTGTCGAAACCCTTCCTGCCCGAGGCCCTGGACTTGTCAGCTTTGGGGATCCACAGACCTTCTCCCACTTCCTCTTGCAGTACTGCCAGCGGCCACTAATGCACTGTTGGTGCTGCTGGTCTGGAGCCGCCAGTCAATCAGATTGGCCCACAGCTCCAGAGGGTGGGCTTCCTCCCCAGTGGGAAGTCCCACTTGGCCCTTGTTAAACTCACAGGCAGCACATTATGTTTGTGAGATAGGTTTGCAGCTAATAGCTAATTATTTACATAAGTGTGTCAAAAATTTAATATATGAAGATCCTTGAATTGGTGACAGTAATGCCGCAGTGCATAAGTCGATGAGTCACATTGTAAAACACTGATGTTCGTTCTTGCTCCAGTGGTGGCAACATAAGCTCCCTCAGCCTTTTTCAACTAATGCTATTAAAATAGGTGAGCATTATTTCTCATTAATTGGGCAAGACCATAGGAGGGTCACGAGTTTAATAAATCATATTTGTTGCGTGCCTAACATAAAGAATTATTTGGTAATTAACTCTTCTGTTTTTCTAGTTTGTCGTGACCAATTGGGCCATCGAAGGGAGGTGAGTATTCGAAAGCTCTGACACTCGCTCTCCAAAGAGATCTCTACATTAAATCAGATATTCATGAACTGCCTTTAGAGATTAATACGCCAGAATACCTGATTAGGCTAAGAGCCATAAGCTTAACCATCCCTTTCCTGATGGGAATCTGACTGAAAATGAGGAAAGGGATTGGGAGGAGCTGTGTTTGAAAATGAATTGGATTTAATCAAAAATTATCTGGGGGAATGTAATCAAGAGGTGGCAAGCAAATGGGAGGGCCCGACCAAAAGGTACAAGGGGTTAAAAGAGGAATTGCTGAAGAATGATACAGGAATGAAGATCAGACCTACCTCAGGTGAAGAGTATACAGAAAATAATTGCAAGCTAGGGTTTTTAACCTAGAGCAATAATTTTTTTTATTCCTTATAGAGGTGGCATGGTGGCACAATGGTTAGCACTGCTGCCTCACAGCGCCAAGGACCTGGGTTCAATTCCTGGCTTGGGTCACGGTCTGTGTGGAGTTTGCACATTCTCCCCGTGTCTGCGTGGATTTCCTCCGGGTGCTCCGGTTTCCTTCCGCAGTCCAAAGATGTGCGGGTTAGGTGGATTGGCCATGCTAAATTACCCGTTAGTATCAGGGGGACTAGCTGGGGTAAATACATGGAGTTATGGGGATAGAGCCTGGATGGGATTGTGGTCGGTGCAGACTCGATGGGTTGAATTGCCCCCTTCTGCACTGTAGGATTCTATGATTAATTTGGTGGAAACAGGCTTAATAATAACATTCAAAAGAGAATTCGATAAATACTTGAAGGGAAAACAATTCTGTGGGAAAACTACAAGGATCAATTGCATAGTTCCACTAAAAGCTAGCACAGGCACAATGGGCCAAATGGCCTCCTCCTGTACTGTATTTTTCTATACAAATAATTCTATAAAAACTTGAGCACCTTTTAATTTCTGTAATGAATTGCAGCAAATAGGATTCAAATAACCATTTTGAGAAATGCTTAAAACTCCATCTTACAAAAGTACAGGAAACCTACTTAGTTTATCAGTGCTGCAAGCAGTAGATTCGAATCAATTGTGGTCTGTTTGGGATGAAATTATGCTGTGTAATATTGATAACAAAGGAACAAATGAAGTCTCTTTACAATTTGTGTTTAATTTTTATTTAAATAGGTCAAAACTTTCATAGAGATAGATGATCAAGGAAAGGGATTGAATCATTATTAATTTTGCCATAGTATAATTTCAACTCACTCACAAAGTGTGGAAATTTTTTTTAAAAATGAAAGGGGATTAGAAAGTGTAGGCGCTCTCTTAAAATGTATGTTGAAAATACTCCCTCATACTTTTAATTGAAGAAAATAATAGATTTACTGTGAATTCCTTTGGCTTCCTTATTTTTTTTAGAAAGATCCATTTCATTGCTGCTACTTATGCCATTACAGTAAGAAGTTTAACAACACCAGGTTAAAGTCCAACAGGTTTATTTGGTAGCAAAAGCCATTAAGCAGGGTTTCTCTATATGCCAGGCCACTTGGGAAGTGTTCAATTTCAGGAAACCATGCGATAGGCTGGCACCTTATTCAATGGTTCCTGGGGAGAGCAACAATCGATTAGGTTTCAACTTGTGAAAACAAATGTTCGCACGGCTTTGGCTTACATATCCACAATGATGATTCATGTATTGATGGCGTCCTAGCAGAATAATGAGGGAAACCTCAACCAATAATTTATTTCTTTAAATAGGGGTGACACGGTGAGACAGTCGTTAGCACAGCTGCCTCGCAGCCCCAGGGACTCGGGTTCAATTCTTGCCTCGGGTCACTGTTTGTGTGGAGTTTGCACATTCTCCCCATGTCTGCGTGGGTTTCCTCCCACAATCCAAAGACGTGCAGGTTAAATTGATTGGCCATGCTAGATTGCCCCTTAGTGCCAGGGGGATTAGTAGGGTAAATACATGGGATTATGCAGATAGGGCCTGGGTGGGATTGTTGTCGGTGCAGACTCGATGGGCCGAATGGTTCCCTTCTGAACTGTAGGGATTCTATGAAAAGATTGAGAAAAGTAATGGTCATTTTTTTTCTATTAAAAAGGGAAATATCCTTGAAAAAATGTGGTCCTCCAGATATTTCTGCTGTTTAACATAAGGTCACAATGATGGGAAGTGTGATAATATTTGCATACTTCAACCATTTTTAGGCAAAACAAAACACAGCCTGAAATGACTGGATTAAATTTTACCCAATTCATCCAGTCTGGGTTGTTCTCAGCCTTTCCACCCCATTTTCATTCGAAAATGATTAAGGAGCACTCATTTCCTGTGGCACATCAGGAAACTGATTCAGGGTATTGTGCTCAGGCCTGGATCTGATGTGGGAGGCCATGGTCTAGTGGAATTATTGTTAGACAATTAATCCAGAAACTCCGCTAATGTTCTGGGGACCCGAGTTCGAATCCTGCCACAGCAGATGGTGGAATTTGAATTCAGTAAAAAATATCCGGAATTAAGAATCTACTGATGACCATGAAACCATTGTCGATTGTCGGAAAAACCTATCTGGTTCACCAATGTCCTTTAAGGAAGGAAATCTGCCGTCCTTACCCAGTCTGGCCTACATGTGACTCCAGAGCCACAGTAATGTGGTTGACTCTCAACTGCCCTGCAAGGGCAACTAGGGATGGGCAACAAATGCTGGCCCCCAGCCAGTGATGCCCATGTCCCACAAATGATTTTTAAAAAATGACCAGGACCCTCCAGTTCAGTTTGAAACTTCCCTGTTCAGGGACTCCAATGGAGACTTAATTCTTGGGGCCTGGCAACCAGCAGCCATGCAGCCTGAGGTCAGCCTCCAGCCACAAACCTCAATCTTTGTAATTAATTCCTGGAACAAAAACATGGAAGGACTGACCTGCGTTGGTTATGCGCCAAGTCATGCTGATGGCTAAGCACCTGAAAGTTGGCCATGTGGCAGCTTGGAGCAATGAAACACTCTTCCAAAATGCTCTGCCTGTCCTCTGTCTATAGGCAAGGCTTGGCCAATAATATCAGGGTCAGGTTGTTTTTACCTTAATCAATTTGTACTGTAAATATGCTGTTGTAAAACAGAACGGGCGAAGTGTTGTATTTAGATTGCAGCAGATACATGGTTAAAAATAAACATTCTGCACCATGGCTAACACAAAACAGGTTCATGTTGATTGACGGAATGAGGCTTAGGAATGAAATCTCTCGTATCTCATTATGTTCTTTGTGTGATTTTTATTCGCAGAAGGGCGAAATATGGGAGGATGACAATGATCCATGCCTCTCGTATTCATGTACTTTGTACGGAGTTGTCATCAGAAATAAAACCTGCAGTCAGGACGAAGACTGCCCTGAAGTATGTGATTACCACTTTACTATTGAGATCACTTCATTATTAACAAATTATGCTTCTTCATTTATATGTACTTTTCAGAACCCTGAACCATGTTCATTTAATGTAATATAGAACGGCTTTGGTGTTTTGAGACAGCCAGAGCATTTTTACATTCCGAATTTAATTCTTCTATTCAGCAAATTCACCAGTTAGTGGCCGTAGCTACTATCATTTCACATTCTCAGAATCTCATCACCACCCACAGGCAGGGAAAATATTTTAAATTGGTCTGTGTCGACAACAGGCAGGCATGTAGCAAATAAACAGTCTTTTTGTTAGAGTGTCCAAGCTATCCATTAAAGCTCACAGAATGATTCACAGAATCTTTGTTTCCCAGTCTCACTGTCTCCAGGTCAAAGGAGAATAAAAACTGGTGGCTTGAAAAATCAGCTGAGAATTCATCACAAAGTTTATTTATTTATTGTCACAAATAGGCTTCCATTAACACTGCAATGAAGTTACTGTGAAAATCCCCTAATCACCACACTCCAGCGCCTGTTCGGGTTACACTGAGGGAGAATTTAGCATGGCCAATGCACCTAACCAGCACGTCTTTCCGACTGTGGGAGGAAACTGGAGCACCAGGGGGAAACCCACGCAGACACGGGGAGAACGTGCAGACGTCACACAGGCAGTGACCCAAGCCGGAAATTGAACTCGGGTCCCTGGCGCTGTGAGGCAGCAGTGCTAACCACTGTGCTGCCCAAGCCTAGCCTGTTTCGTTAGCTTAGATGTGGAGATGCCGGTGTTGGACTGGGGTGAACACAGTAAGAAGTCTCACAACACTAGGTTAAAGTCCAACAGGTTTATTTGGTAGCAAATACCATAAGCTTTCGGAGCACTGCTCCTTCGTCAGTCGTTAGCTTAGACCAGATTCACCCCTATTAAACAAATTAACTTGTGGTCATACAGTAGATTATAATTAGGTCAGCATTTTGATTAAATAGACTATTATTGTTCTTTCTTTCCTTCAATAAAGTTTCCTATCCTCTATCAAATCGAATGTTCACTTCAATCACTGTCATTATAATATGAATAAGTTATTTAAAACATATTATGATGCCATTAAAACTTCTCAGTGTTATGGTACTTGATATAAGAGTGAATAAAATATTATTTCCAGAGATGATATCAGATGTATCATGAAATGCACTTTCTGCCTATTGGTATGTTACAGCATAAAAATATATTTTGGGGATTTAATTTATTCAGTTTAAAGAAGAACGTTTAATATTGTAAATTGTATGGTTATAAGTACACACATGACAGTGCTTTAAAAAGGAGCTTGTTTTCATCATAAAGCTGTTTCTATTTAAGGAACAACATATTCTATGTTAATGATTCAATATTTTATTGATTATTTTTAGTACGAGAGAGTTTATATCGATCGTTGCTGTTTTAGATGCGAACGAATTCAAGGTATCCATTTAATGTGTTTACATGAAGATTAATTGTTCTTTGCCGTAGTATTTACTGAAAGTTACTGATATGTAAAAATGGAGCAGCTCCGCACAAACAAAGATGATTTAAACAAGGGACAAACCTCAGTTTATAGAAATTATTGCCAGGAATTTCCCTGTCACTTTGGCACAAACTTTCTTCCAACCTTCTGCTCAGGTTATGGCATCATAGCATCCCATAGCTTCCCTACAGTGCAGAAGGAGGCCATTCAGACCATCAAGACTGCACCGACCACAATCCCACCCAGGCCCTATTCCTGTAACCCCATACATATTTACCCTGCTAATCCCCTGACACTAGGGTCCATTTAGCATGGCCAATCAACCTAACCTGCACATCTTTGGACTGTGGGACGAAACCAGGGCACCCGGAGGAAACCCACGCAGACACGGGGAGAACGTGCAAACTCCCCACAGACGGTGCTGAAATTGGGCAGGTTCATGTGATGGCACAGACTGTTATCACACCTGCCAGGAGGCTGCTTCTGTTCTCTTCCATGCTGTCCAATTTTGGAGGACATTGTTATCTCGATGTTCAGTGGTCTAGGTTAGGTTAAAGCAATGGATCTTTGGATCCTCTATTCCAATGCCTTTCATAAAGCAGGCCTATTATGGTCTATAGATCCATACAACTCGGAACATTAATCCTGCATCCTGTACCACATGGGCTTTCATTAATTAATGGAATGGCTGTCCCTTTGTCGGCAGTGCATAGTCCTACTCCCTGTGATTGTTGTGATCTTTCCCTAGATTATTGTTTGCCCAGGAGCTTTGCCTTCATGCCTATTCTCCACCCATTGCAGTCTCCTTTGCCTCTGATTATGTGCATGTTTGTCTTTTGCAAAGACAGCAAAGTATTAGACAAGCTATAGCATAATTTGTTGTATTACCCAATTAACTGCTACCCCGAGTTTGCACCATTCCAGTGGGATTTCTGCTCTAATCATAGAATTGCCTACAGTGCAAAAGGAAGCCATTTGGCCCAAGACAACACTCCCACCCTGGCCCTATCCCCATAACCCCTGCTAATCCCCTGACACTAGGGGCAATTTAGCATGGCCAATCCACCTAACCCGTCCATCTTTGGACTGTGAGATGAAACCAGAGCACCCGGAGGAAACTCACGCAGACACGGGGAGAATGTGCAATCCTGCTCTGTAAAAAGAAAATTAGTGAAAATACAACAAAATCAAAGGATCCAGGACTCCTGTGACAAACCTGTGACCTTATCAATTGCCCTTCACTATGACCCATCAGTACATTGTATTAACTCAGAGCTTCCTAGCATAATGCTGAGGTACATAAGAAAGAAATGGTTTATTAATTCAGCAGGAAATAAAAGAAGGCAAATTTGGTGCTGCAGATTACGTAATCTTTCTTTGTTCTAACTTGTGCTGTAATTTATTTCCCCCCCCCACCTTAGCCATTTGCAAAGTTCATAAATTCAATGAAACAATCAGAAGAGGATATTGCAAAGCAACTTTTGAAGCAACTCAATGTCAAGGGTTTTGTGCATCAGCATCTCGGTAAGTAGAGTTTTGATATCTTAAACAGTGAATGTAAATACGGTAATGCATTAAAAATCCATATTTTACATCTGAATTCTGAGTTCATATCCAACTTGGACTCAGAATTAAATTATTTCACCTCATGGTGTATACTCCCTCTATGATCATCTACTTTTCTATCAGGAAAAGCCAATATATCCTGTTATATCTGATTATGGCTAGATATAATTTTTCTTTCCCTGCTTTCATAGTCATTTGACTTAATACATAACGAATGAATGCTTTGAGGAGAATCTTATCCCCCACCATCCAGCAATGAGAGCGATTAAGATAGAGTAGATTAAGATGGAATAGACGCCGTGCACCCTTAGTAGCCACTCTTCAGTGCTATCCAGGTCCCCCCTCCCCACATTTTCCTTGAACCTGGCAGAGGACTTGTTCACCCTACTTTCTCCACTGGCCTCCTTCCTGCATTGGGTGTAAAATCAGATGTCAGTTCATTGATGAAGCCTGGCTGTTAAAATTGTTCAGGTCTCCTGTTAGCCCACTCAGATTTTGATATGATTTATTATTGTGACATGTATTAATATACAGTGAAAAGTATTGTTTCTTGCGCGCTTTACAGACAAAGCATACCGTTCATAGAGAAGGAAAGGAGAGAGTGCAGAATGTAGTGTTACAGTCATAGCTAAGGTGAAGAGAAAGATCAACTTAATGTGAGGTAGGTGCATTCAAAAGTCTGATGGCAGCAGGGAAGAAGCTGTTCTTGAGACGGTTGGTACGTGACCTCAGACTTTTGTATCTTTTTCCCGATGGAAAAAGATGAAAGAGAGTATGTCCAGGGTGTGTGAGGTCCTTAAGTATGCTGGCTGCTTTGCCAAGGCAGCAGGAAGTGTAGACAGAGTAAATGGATGGGAGGTTGGCTTGCGTGATGGATTGGGCTTCATTCACGATCTTTTGTAGTCCCTTGCGGTCTTGGGCAGAGCAGAAGCATACCAAGCTGTGATACAACCAGAAAAAATGCTTTCTATGGTGCATCTGTAAAAGTTGGTGAGAGTCGTAGCTGACATGTCAAATTTCCTTAGACTTCTGAGAAAGTAGAGGCTTTGGTGGGCTTTCTTAACTATAGTGTCGGCATGGGAGACCAGGACAGGATGTTGATGATCTGGACACCTAAAAATTTGAAGCTTTCGACCATTTCTACATCATCCCTGTTGATGTAGACAGGGGCATTTCCTCCACTACTCTTCTTGAAGTGTGGAGTTTCTCAGCTAGAAATTAAAATGTCCGCCTTTTTAACTTCTGTCTTTACCAGTAAGTTTGGTTTGACACCCAAGTCACATAAAGAGATATTAGGACAGGGGACCAAAAGCAGTGGTGTAGTGGTATTGTTGCTGGACTAATAATCCAGAGACCCTGGGGACCTGGGTTCAAATCCCACCATAGCAGATGGTGAAATCTGAATTTTTTTTAAAATCTGGAATTAAAAGTCTAAGGTTGACCATGAAACCATTGTCAATTGTCGTAAAAACCCATCTGGTTCACTAATGTCCTTGAGGGAAAGAAATCTACTGTCCTTACTGAAGATCACAGCAATGTGGTTGACTCTTAAATGCCCTCAGGGTGGGCAATAAATGCTGGCCCTGCTAGCAACACCCAATCCCATGAATTAATTTTTTTTTAAAAATGACTTCAAGTAGGAGAGAGAAGTGAAATGGCAGGAAGGTGGAATTCCAGAGTTTAGGTCTTCCTCAACTGAATGATGGAGTGATGGAAGTCAGGGATACACAAGAAGTCAGAACTGGTAGAGAACAGAAATCTCAAAGGGTAATAGGACTGGCAGAGGTATGGAGATGGGAAGGGATGAGGTTCACAGTGATGAGAATTTTAAAATTGAGATGTTGGCAGATCTGGAGTCAATATGGGTCAGCGAGCACAGGGATGATAGGTGAGCAGGACTTGTTGAGGGTTAGGATTCTGGCAGCAATATTCTGCATATAACAATTGCACAAGAGACCGGTTTACTTAATTCTTTTTCAACATAGTTATATGTTTAAGGGGTGTGTTGCTGGATAAGTCAGCATTTGTTGCCCATCCCTAATTGCCCTTGATATGGTGTTGCTGAGATGCCTTCTTGAAACATTGTGAGCCATCTGGTGTAGGTACATCTACAGTGCAGTTAGAGAGGGAGTTCCAGCATTTTGATCCAGCGACAATGAAGGAATGGCAATATAGTTCCAAGTCAGGATGATGTGTAACTTGGGAGAGGAACTTGTAGGTGGTGGTGATCCCATATATCTACTTCCCTTGCCCTTCTAGGTGGAGAGATCACATATTTGGAAGGAGCTGCTTAGGAGCCTTGATGACTAAAAATTGCATGGAACATAGAACATAGAACAGTACAGCACAGTACAGGCCCTTCGGCCCGCGATGTTGTGCCGAGCTTTGTCCGAAACCAAGATCAAGCTATCCCACTCCCTATGATTCTGGTGTGCTCCATGTGCCTATCTCTTCTCTACTTTTATATTCCAGTCCCTTTGCAATAAATGCCAACATCCCATTTGCATTTTTTATTACATGCTGCATCTGCATGCCGACTTTCTGTGATTCATGAACATAAACACCCAGATCCCTCTGCCCAAACGCATTTTGAATCTGTTTTCCATTTAGGTAATAATTTGCCTTTCTCTTTTTGCTGCCAAAATGGACAACCTCACACTTACCCACATTAAACTCCATCTGCCAAATTTTGACCCATTCTCATTGCCTATCTATATCTATCTGTAAAATCTTTATATCCTCTTCACTGCCTGCTTTCCCATCTCTTTTAGTATCATCTGCAAATTTTGCTATGTTACACTCTGTCCCTGCTTGCAGATCATTTTTATAGATTGTAAACAGTTGAGGTCCGAGGACTAACCGCTGTGGCACCCTGCCAGTTACATTTCTGGGTGAGGTCTGTGGGTCAGTCAGGTGTGTTTTTTGCTTGGAGATAGTTATGATGGAGCTGTATAAAATGGTGGTGAGGCCACAGCTGGAGCACTGCGTGCAGCCCTGGTCACCACACAATAGGAAGGATGTGATTGCACTGGAGAGGATGCAGAGGAGACTCACCACGGGGGGATGCTGCCCGAGCTGGAGTGTTTCAGCTATGAAGTGAGGCCAAACGGGCTGGGGTTGCTTTCCTTAGAGCAGAGAAAGTTGAGGGAAGACCTGATTGAGGTGTATAATATTATGAGGGACCTGGATAGGGTAGATAGAACATAGAACATAGAACAGTACAGCACAGTACAGGCCCTTCGGCCCACGATGTTGTGCCGAGCTTTGTCTGAAACCAAGATCAAGCTATCCCACTCCCTATCATTCTGGTGTGCTCCATGTGTCTATCCAATAACCGCTTGAATGTTCCTGAAGTGTCCGACTCCACTATCACAGCAGGCAGTCCATTCCACACCCCAACCACCCTCTGAGTAAAACACCTACCTCGGACATCCTTCCGATATCTCCCACCATGAACCCTATAGTTATGCCCCCTAGTAACAGCTCCATCCCCCCAAGGAAATAGTCTCTGAACGTCCACTCTATCTATCCCCCTCATCATCTTATAAACCTCTGTTAAGTTGCCTCTCAACCTCCTCCGCTCTAAAGAGAAAAGCCCTAGCTCCCTCAACCTTTCCTCATAAGACCTACCCTCCAAACCAGGCAGCATCCTGGTAAATCTCCTCTGCACTCTTTCCAGTGCTTCCACATCCTTCTTATAGTGAGGTGACCTGAACTGCACACAATATTCCAAATGTGGTCTCACCAAGGTCCTGTACAGTTGCAGCATAACCCCACGGCTCTTAAACTCAAACCCCCTTTTAATAAACGCTAACACACTATAGGCCTTCTTCACGGCTCGATCCACTTGAGTGGCAACCTTCAGAGATCTGTGGATATGAACCCCAAGATCTCTTTGTTCCTACACATTCTTCAGAACCCTACCTTTGACCCTGTAATCTGCATTCAAATTTGTCCTACCAAAATGAATCACCTCGCACTTATCAGGGTTAAACTCCATCTGCCATTTTTCGGCCCAGCTCTGCATCCTATCAATGTCTCTTTACAGCCTACAACAACCCTCCACCTCATCCACTACTCCACCAATCTTGGTGTCATCAGCAAATTTACTGATCCACCCTTCAGCCCCCTCCTCCAAGTCATTTATAAAAATCACAAATAGCAGAGGACCAAGCACTGATCCCTGTGGCACTCTGCTGGTGACCGATCTCCAGTCTGAAAATTTTCCATCCACCACCACCCTCTGTCTTCTATGAGATAGCCAGTTACTTATCCAATCGGCCAAATTTCCCTCTATCCCACACATCCTCACTTTCTTCATAAGCCGACCATGGGGGACCTTATTAAATGCCTTACTAAAATCCATGTATATGACATCAACTGCTCTACCTTCATCGACACACTTAATTACCACCTCAAAAAATTCTATCAAATTTGTGAGGCAAGACTTACCCTTCACGAATCCGTGCTGACTATCCCGGATTAAGCTGCATCTTTCTAAATGGTCGTAAATCCTATCCCTCAGGACCTTTTCCATCAACTTACCGACCACCGAAGTAAGACTAACTGGCCTATAATTACCAGGGTCATTCCTATTTCCTTTCATGAACAGAGGAACAACATTCGCCACTCTCCAGTCCTCTGGCACTGTCCCCGTGGACAGTGAGAACCCAACGATCAAAGCCAAAGGCTCTGCAAACTCATCCCTTGCTTCCCAAAGAATCTTAGGATATATTTCATCTGGCCCGGGGACTTATCGACCTTCCGTTTATTCAAAATTGCTAGGACATCGTCTCTCCGCACATCTACCTCCTCCAGCCTATCAGCCTGTAACACCCTCTCATCCTCAAAAACATGGCCCCTCTCCTTGGTGAACACTGAAGAAAAGTATTCATTCATCACCTCTCCTATCTCTACTGACTCCATGCACAAGTTCCCACTTATGTCCTTGACCGGCCCTAACCTCACCCTGGTCATTCTTTTATTCCTCACATAAGAGTAAAAAGCCTTGGGGTTTTCCTTGATCCAACCTGCCAAGGACTTCTCATGCCCATTCCTTGCTAACTTGTAACCCTCAATCGACCCAACTGAACCTTGTTTTCTCATCCTTACATACGCTTCCTTCTTCCTCTTGACAAGACATTCAACCTCTTTTATGAACCATGGTTCCCTCACTCGGCCATTTCCTCCCTGCCTGACAGGGACATACCTATCAAGGACACGCAGTATTTATTCCTTGAACAAGCTCCACTTTTCATTTGTGCCTTTCCCTGACTGTTTCTGTTCCCATCTTACGGTCCCTAATTCTTGCCTAATCGCATCATAAGTACCCCTCCCCCAATTATAAACCTTGCCCTGCCTTATGTCCCTATCCCTCTCCATTGCGATAATGAAAGACACCGAATTGTGGTCACTATCTCCAAAGTGCTCTCCCACAACCAAATCAAACACCTGGCCCGGCTCATTTCCCAGTACCAAGTCCAATGTGGCCCCACCTCTTGTCGGCCTATCCACATATTGTGTCAGGAAACCCTTCTCCACACACTGTACAAAAACTGCCCCATCCGAACTATTCAACCTATAAAGGTTCCAATCAATATTCGGAAAGTTAAAGTCCCCCATGACAACTACCCTGTGACCTCCACACCTATCCATAATCTGCTTTGCAATTTCTTCCTCCACATCTCTATTATTATTTGGGGGCCTTTAGTAAACTCCTAACAACGTGACCGCTCCTTTCCTATTTCTAACTTCAGCCCATATTACCTCAGTAGGCAGATCCCCTACTGGGTTGGTTATTAAATTTGTCCAGCATCTTATTTACTGATTATTTTTCCAGATATGACTTCAAAAAACACAACATGAACCAATATTGCCAGTGCTGCCGTGAATCAAAGACTGAAAAGATGCCAGTGAATCTATTTTGTAAAAATGGAAAAAGAAAGACAGTCAAATATGTCACCATCAAGTCTTGCACATGCCAAGATTGTGAAAATAAGAAGTAACAGCTGATAACACAAGTGCATCTACTAAACTCAACATCATGATTTTGGCAATTTAAAATGAAAATCACTTTTGGAGAAAAATTCTCATGCTATGTTTACCAATTGATATCTTTTCATAATGTGACCTTTAATTAAAAGTAATTTCTTTCAATATCTGAAAATTTAGTTTCTGGTGAAGGCTGTGGTTTTGTGCTGTGATGTGGTGGAATATTAACAGCTCCTGTACTGTATCAATTGGACGCTTCCTGTATGATCAGAAATGATAATCAATAAACAAATCTGAAGAGGACTGAATTCTTCCTTTCAAGTATGTGAGGTGATGCATTTTGGTAGATTGATCCAGGGCAGGACTTACTCAGTTAATGGTAGGGCGTTGGGGAGAGTTACAGAACAGAGAGATCTAGGGGTACATGTTCATAGCTCCTTGAAAGTGGAGTCACAGGTGGACAGGGTGGTGAAGAAGGCATTCGGCATGCTTGGTTTCATTGGTCAGAACATTGAATACAGGAGTTGGGACGTCTTGTTGAAGTTGTACAAGACATTGGTAAGGCCACACTTGGAATATTGTGTACAGTTCTGGTAACCCTATTATAGAAAGGATATTATTAAACTAGAAAGAGTGCAGAAAAGATTTACTAGGATGCGACTGGGACTTGATGGATTGAGTTATAAGGAGAGGCTGGATAGACTGGGACTTTTTTCTCTGGAGCGTAGGCAGCTGAGGGGTGATGTTATAGAGATCTATAAAATAATGAGGGACACAGATCAGCTAGATAGTCAATATCTTTTCCCAAAGGTAAGGGAGTCCAAAACTAGAGGGCATAGGTTTAAGGTGAGAGGAGAGAGATACAAAAGTGTCCAGAGGGGCAATTTTTTCACACAGAGGGTGGTGAGTGTCTGGAACAAGCTGCCAGAGGTAGTAGTAGAGGCGGGTACAATTTTGTCTTTTAAAAAGCATTTAGATAGTTACATGGATAAGATGGGTATAGAGGGATATGGGCCAAATGCGGGCAATTGGGATGAGCTTAGGGGTTTAAAGAAAAGGGCAGCATGGACAAGTTGGGCCGAAGGGCCTGTTTCCATGCTGTAAACCTCTATGACTCTAAGTACTTATAGAAAAAATATTTCAGATTTCTAGTAGGTAGCATTGACCAAGTGCAAATAATTATACGGAGAACAATTTTTAATTTACCTGTTTTGCAATTTACAAAGAAACACAAATTTTCCACTGTGGTATCACGTGCTTAGTTCAGTATCAAGTCTTAGCTGAATTGTCCCTCCCTGAGACAGAGGGGCTAAGAATGCCGTTCCTGCTCTTCATTTCCCAGGTTTTGAAGAATGCGAAGGTTTGGTGAAAAAAGCTGGCACTCGCTTAACTGATTTGAAATCCATGGCATGTCAACACTCAGTGCCAAGAACTGTATATTAACAGTGTCCACTTTTTAATAAATTCATTTATGAGATGTGGGTGGCCCTGGTAAGGTCAGGATTTATTGCCCACTCGTAATTGTCCGTGGGAAAGTGATAGTATGCTGCTTTCCTGAACCGCTGCCTTCTTGAACTGAACATGTATGAAGCACCAGAGAGCAAGCACTGCATGTTAAAGTGTAGCGCAGCAGCAGCAGCAAGCGAATGCCTTGAGGAGAGGAAGGGAAATTGTCTGGACGGGCAGGCAATCATAAGAATATCATAAACACAACAGAGTGCGAGGGGCTGGATTTGAAGTCTGGCTAAGTGAGCCCAGAGGTAGCGGTGAGGGGTTAGAGACAGGCCCAGTGAAGGTTCGGCGACTGGGTGGAATATGAAAAGCGTCCCTTCTGAATTGTCTGTCTGAGGAGTAAGTCCTCAATGCTGTACATCCCAAGCTTTGGAGAAGATGTTATTGGGTCGTCAGGCGAGTGTCAAAGCTGTAAATATTGTCCAAATGTTAGATTATCCGAGAATGGATGGCCCAACCTGGGATTTCCATATGGGAGAATTGTCCTTTTGGCTGCCTTATCAGAAATTCACTGAATTAAACGATTGAGTGGATTCGCAAAACATAGTCATCAAGTGGCATTGTCTTGCCACTATTACTTGGTGCAGATATACGCAGTGATTTTGTAAGCTGGCTAGACTCAGTGGATGAAACATTGCCATGCTCATTACCCCATCCACTTGTCCTATTGACACTTATCTCTGAATGCACCCACACTGTGGATCCTTGACCAGGTCTCTCACATTTATGAACATGCAAAATAGGACGGAAGTAGGCCATTCGGCCCGTTGAGCCTGCTCCCCCATTTAATAGGATCATGGCTGATCAGTTTGCGTTAAATTCCACATTCCCACCTACCCCCAATAATCTTTGATTCCCTTGCCCGGCAAGAATTTATCTCCCTCTGCCTTAAAAATGTTCAGTGATCTTGCTTCAGATGCAAAGATTTCCAACGTCACACAACCGTCTGAGAGAAAATGTTTTTCCTCATTTCTGTCCTATGAGGACAAACCTTAATTTTAAAACAATGCCCCCTGGCTCTGGACTCACCCATAAGAGGAAACATCCTTTCAACATCCACCTTGTCGAAACCATTCAGGATATTGTTTACTTCAATCAAGTCACCCTTCACTCTTCTAACTCTAGTGGAAACAAACACAGCCTTTCCAACCTATCCTCATAAGGCAACCCGCTCATTCCAGGTATCAATCTAGTAAACCTCCTCTGAACCGCCTCCAATGCATTTACATCCTCCCTTAAATAAGGAGACTAAAACTGCAAACCGTGGGCAAAATCTTACGTCCTCATTTGTGGTTGGGATGTTCCAGTTTTACCGAAAGTGAATGGAGTTTTGGTTGGAAAGCCAAATTTCCCATTCTTACAAACAGTCTGCCACCGGCTTCTGCATACTAACCTTTTGTGACTCATTGATGGGAACACTGAGATCCCTCTGCACCTCGACATTCTGCAGCCAGCCTCCATTTAAGTAATTCTCTGCTTTTTTTATTTTTCCTGCCAAAGTGAATGGCTTCACATTTTCCTACATTATACTCCATCTACCAGATTTTTGCCCACTCACTAAACCTATTTATATCCATCTGAAAACTCTGTGGTCGGGATTCTTTGACCTCACATGTAGCTGGGATTCTCCGGTCTCACTGCAGTGAATGGAGTTTTGGCTGAGTGTCAAATTCCCCATTCTTGCTGGCATCAGCGAATTCTGGCCCGTATGTCTACTTCACAACATACTTTCCTAAATATCTTTGTGTTATCTGAAACTTTAGCTGCAATGCCTTCATTCCCTGCATCTAAATCATCAATGTAAATTGTAAAAGGTTGAGGCCCCAACACAGACCCCTGCAAAACTCCACTGGACACGACCTGCCTATCAGCCATAGATCCATACTCTCTGGTTTCTGCCAGCCAGCCAATCTTCAATCCAGGCTAATGTTATCCTCTGCAATGTAAGTTTTTATTTTTTGCAATGACCTTCGATTTGGCATCTTATCAAATGCTTGCTGGAAATGCAAGTCCAGTCCATCTACAGGTTCTCCTTTATCCACAGCACATGTCATACCTTCAAAGAACTCCTCCCAATTACCTTGTGTTTTACTAAATGCCCAGCTATAGAAACATAGAAACATAGAAAAACTACAGCACAAACAGGCCCTTCGGCTCACAAGTTGTGCCGAACACATCCCTACCTTCTAGACCTACCTATATCCCTCCATCCTATTAAGCTCCATGTACTCATCCAGGAGTCTCTTAAAAGACCCTATTGAGTTCGCCTCCACCACCACTGACGGCAGCCGATTCCATTCGCCCACCACCCTCTGTGTGAAAAACTTCCCCCTAACATCTCCCCTGTACCTACCCCCCAGCAACTTAAACCTGTGTCCTCTCGTAGCAGACATTTCCACCCTGGGAAAAAGCCTCTGAGAGTCCACCCGATCTATGCCTCTCAACATCTTATACACCTCTATTAGGTCTCCTCTCATCCTTCGTCTCTCCAAGGAGAAAAGACCGAACTCCCTCAGCCTATCCTCATAAGGCATGCCACTCAATCCAGGCAACATCCTTGTAAATCTCCTCTGCACCCTTTCAATCTTTTCCACATCCTTCCTATAGTGAGGCAACCAGAACTGAGCACAGTACTCCAAGTGGGGTCTGACGAGGGTCCTATATAGCTGCATCATTATCCCCGGACTCCTAAACTCAATCCCTCGATTGATAAAGGCCAGCACACCATACGCCTTCTTAGCCACCTCCTCCACCTGCGGGGCCGATTTTAGAGTCCTATGGACCCGGACCCCAAGTCCTTCTGATCCTCTACAGTACGAAGAGTCTTTCCCTTTATATTGTACTCCTTCGTCCCATTTGACCTACCAAAATGGACCACGACGCATTTATCTGGGTTGAACTCCATCTGCCACTTCTCCGCCCAGTCTTGCATCCTATCTATGTCCCTTTGTAACTTCTGACATCCCTCCAGACTATCCACAACCCCATCAACCTTCGTGTCGTCGGCAAACTTATCAACCCATCCCTCCACTTCCTCATCCAGGTCATTTATAACCTCTTTAATGATTGATCCCAACAATCTGAAGTCTGATCAAGCACAGTCTGAATAAGACCAGAGTAGCCAACAGGGCTGTTGTCCTTGAACACAACGTGTCACCTTGGAGTGAAAACCACAACCTGGCTGGAATTTTACCATCCAGGAACAGGCGAGGAGCGAGGGCAGGATTTTATGGTTTCGGGACGAGCGAGGATGTAGAATCCTGCCCCATATATGGCCCCGAGCATATGAGCGGCGCCCTTCTCTCAATCGCACCATGAGCTGTTTTCACAGATGAATTGATGTAAATGGTTAGTGCATGTATGCACACAAACATTAATTGAAGCAGTGTATTCTGGTTTTCTCATGTCCCTTTTCACCTCACATTCTCATTAATAGGATGTTGATAGGGGAGCTGCAGGAAAAGGGAAGGGCCTGGCTGCCTCACAATTCTCAGATCAAGATCCACAGTTTTTAGCAGAGGATGTTCAACGGAGAAGATAAATCATATACCCAGCTGGTCATCGAAAACCGCCTGCTGCTGCTACCAGGAAGGCATGCACTGAGATTGCAACAGTGGTGAGGCCACAGGAGCCTATCAGAAAGTGTGGATACAGTGTTATGAAAGGTTCCGTGAACCTGCTGCATTCCAGCAAGGAGAGTAGCTTGGCTCACAGACACAGAGATCCAAGCGAAGATTCACATCTGCATGCTGCAGATAAGGTGCAAGGTCTGGCACATTCCTCTGCTTCAGCTTTGAGGTTCATCTGTGTAAGCAACTCATATAGCTGCATGAAAAATAGCTGCGAACAGGCACTGTGATACACAGATGTGAATAGGCTCTGCGATATATAGATGTGAATAGGCACTGTGATATACAGATGTGACTAGGCACTGCGATATATAGATGTGAATAGGCACTGCGATACACAGATGTGAATAGGCACTGCAATATATAGATGTGAATAGGCACTGCGATACACAGATGTGAATAGGCACTGTGATACACAGATGTGAATTGGCGCTGTGATACGTGGATGTGAATAGGCACTGCAATACACAGGTGTGAATAGGCACTGCGATACACAGATGTGAATAGGCTCTGTGATACACAGATGTGAACAGGTACTGTGATACACTAATCATGTCTCACAAATTTAATTGAGTTTTTTGAAGGGGTAACCAAGAAGGTAGATGAGGGCAGTGCAGTTGATGTTGTCTACATGGAATTAGACACAATCTGGGTAGGACACCAATTACACCTGAGAGACGTACACCAGCTGGTCAGGGCAGCCTGTCCAGCGGATAAGTGGAGGCAGGTAGCAAGTGGACCCGCCGCTCCTCCAGCACAGGATTATAGTGGGGGACGGTGGACACATGCAGTCGCCCTAACATCAGAGATAGAGGCCCAACAGGCACCTTTAACCCAGTTTAAAGCAGAGATTCAGAGGGTATTCGGGAATGCTCCCACTAACTGGAGCAGAATTACCACAACAAAACAGTTAAAAGGGAAAGGAGCTTCTGAATACGGAGAACGGTTGTTCCAGGTATATCAAGAGTGCTGAGGACAAGGGAACCCAGGTCGAGGAGATCAAGCGTTCATCCAGGCTTTTAAGGATGGACCCTCTAGTGCTCACCAGGTCATCCTAAAAATGGGAGTGATTATGTCCCAAGATTATGATGAGTTGGTAGAGTGGGCTAGCGGCGTACCGGGAGAAGAGAAATCCCAGGCAAGAACAAGGCTAGAAAGAGTAGCAGCCTACAGTAACGGGAATGGAACAAAGTCTAAACTGACTTGCCACAATTGTGGCCGGCAAGGACACTTTGCGAGGGATTGCGGGACTCCACGGAAAGGGAACAGATTTGGGAACAGTGGGAAAGATTGCAGCCACTGTAATAAAGATGGACACACAGAAGCAGTGTGTTGGAATAAGCATGGGAGACCCCCGACCCGATCCATGACCACAGCAGAACCGGAGGAACCACAGGACCTCCGGGATCAGCAAGATTGACGGTCTGCAGCCCCCATTCACAAGGGTAAGAAGGAGAGAAGGATTTACGTGTCTGCACTAGTAGGAGGCAGGCAAGGTGAGATGCTGGTGGACACAGGAGCATCCATATCTGTCACAAACCTACCCTTAGCCACTACAAATAAAATGATTTACCAGGAGGGAACAAAACACCAGCCTACCTGAGCGAGACCACGTTAGTAGAGATAAATAATCTGTATATACCAATGAGGTTTTATGTCTGCAAAAATAACGAGGGTACAATAATGGGAAATGATCTGATGAAAGAATATGAGATTCTGATAGACTGTGGAAAGGGTGAATTAATCTGGCCAAGACAGGACGGTCGGAAAACTAGAATAGGGAAACTTACAAGTCACCTCGAAACCATTAAGGTGGCCACAGTCACCACCAGAAATTGGAAATTAGAGACAGGAGGGTTCGGAGCCATCTGTGCCTCCGTCCCCGGAGTATGGGCTAAAACAAAGTTAGATACCGGTTTGACTAAAACGGACCCAATAAAGGTACCGGGACCGGAGCATAAGCCACACTGACAATACCCAATAAAACCAGAGGCAGAGAAAGCTGTAGTGGAGATAGTTAAAGGGTTAGTGGAAAGGGGGATTCTGAGAGAAACCACTAACTCCCCAACATGGCCAGTGAGCAAGCCTGACGGAAGCTATAGGCTCACGATAGATTACACCGGACTCAATAAAGTCACGTCCAAGTTGCACCCCATTGTAGCAAGCCCTTCGACAATCCTGAATGGACTGTCACAGGAGCATAAAATATTCACAGTATCGGACATAGTCAACGGATTCTGGTCCTTACCATTGGATCCCGAATCCCATGACAAATTCGCCTTTACAGTGGGAGACAAGCGGTACACTTGGACTCGTTTACCACATGGATTCCACAACAGCCCAGCTATATTCCATCGAGCAATGAGTAACATCCTGAACAGGGTAGAACTGCCAGAGGGTAGTACGGTCCTACAATATGTAGACGACATCCTGATAGCTTCAGAGTCCAAGTCAGGACATCAAGAAGCCTTATATTTAGTACTGAATGAATTAAAAGCCGCAGGGTTAAAGGTGAGCCCCAAAAAGGCACAAATCGGGAAAACACAGGTCCTATACCTAGGACACCTTATATCCCAAGGACTTGAAGAAATGCCAATGGACCGAAAAAAGGCGGTACAACAAATGCCGCGACCCGTCACCGTAAGAGGGGTCAGAAAGGTGCTGGGACTATTCAACTATAGCCGGAGTTTCATCCCAGGGTTCGCAAAATTAGCAGAACCCACACAAAGACTCGTCAATGGGGGAAAACCAGCTTTAGATCCCATAGAATGGGGACCCGAGCAGGAAGAGGCTTACAATAAACTAAAAACCGAACTGATATCAGCCCCTGGACTAGGACTACCCTATTCTAATAAGGACTTCCATATCCATTGCAGCAATGAGGGAGGGTTCTAGTCCGCCATGGTAACACAGGACCATGGTGACAGAAAGAGACTCATAGGGTTTTATTCCACCGCAGAAGGGCCGGTAGTCACCGGACTGCCAAGGTGCATAGCCGCCTTGGATTGCGCTGCCTGGGCTGTAAAGGTTAGCAAGCCAGTAATCATGACAGGGAATATAATCCTTCACAAACACACCTTGGTGGAAATGTTGAACACGGGAAAACTAAGGTCAGTCTCAAACATGAGAAGGGCTAAGTGGGAAGCTGTCCTCCTACCTCCAAGCAAGTCCGTAATAATAATAAGGGATACGGGGAATAACCCAGCAGAAGGGATTTTAGATGAAGGAGAGCCACACAATTGTGGAGATATAGATATGGACGAAGGAGAGGGTAGGATAAAGGATATGCCCTTAATAACAGCTGAGGAGACCCTTTTTGTAGATGGGTCATGCAAATATGTGGAAGGATCACCCCGGACAGGGTGGGCAGTAGTGAATCACAAATTAGAGACAGTAAGGTCAGGAAGGATTGACGGAGGTCTATCCGTGCAAATAGCAAAACTAGTGGCACTCACAGAGGCACTAGAGTTATCTAAAGGTAAAACGGTGAACATCTATACAGACAGTCGCTATGCATTCAGAGTCATACATGACTACATGACAGCATGGGGAAGAAGAGGGTTCATAACCACGGGAGGGACCCCTATTAAGCACCAGCAAAGAATTGAGGCATTGTTGAGAGCTAGCGAGAAACCTAGAGAAGCCGCAGTAATCAAAATTAAAGCCCATCAGAAAGAACCAGGAAGAGATAGAAACATAGAAACATAGAAAAACTACAGCACAAAACAGGCCCTTCGGTCCCACAAGTTGTGCCAAACATATCCCTACCTTTTAGGCCTACCTATAACCCTCCATCCTATTAAGTCCCATGTACTCAGCCAGGAGTCTCTTAAAAGACCCTATTGAGTTTGCCTCCACCACCACTGACAGCAGCCGATTCCACTCGCCCACCACCCTCTGTGTGAAAAACTTCCCCCTAACATTTCCCCTGTACCTACCCCCCAGCACCTTAAACCTGTGTCCTCTCGTAGCCTCTGAGAGTCCACCTGATCTATGCCTCTCAACATCTTATATACCTCTATTAGGTCTCCTCTAATCCTACGTCTCTCCAAGGAGAAAAGACCGAGCTCCCTCAGCCTATCCTCATAAGGCATGCCACTCAATCCAGGCAACATCCTTGTAAATCTCCTCTGCACCCTTTCAATCTTTTCCACATCCTTCCTATAGTGAGGCAACCAGAACTGAGCACAGTACTCCAAGTGGGGTCTGACGAGGGTCTTATACAGCTGCATCATTATCCCCGGACTCCTGAACTCAATCCCTCGATTGATAAAGGCCAGCACACCATACGCCTTCTTAACCACCTCCTCCACCTGCGGGGCCGATTTTAGAGTCCTATGGACCCGGACCCCAAGGTCCTTCTGATCCTCTACAGTACTAAGAGTCTTTCCCTTTACATTGTACTCCTTCATCTCATTTGACCTGCCAAAATGGACTACTACGCATTTATCTGGGTAGAAGTCCATCTGCCACTTCTCCGCCCAGTCTTGCATCCTATCTATGTCCCTCTGTAACTTCTGACATCCCTCCAGACTATCCACAACCCCACCAACCTTCGTGTCGTCAGCAAACTTACCAACCCATGCCTCCATCCAGGTCATTTATGAAAATGACAAACAGCAAGGGTCCCAGAACAGATCCCTGGGGCACACCACTGGCGACTGACCTCCATTTAGAAAAAGACCCATCTATACCCACTCTCTGCCTCCTTTGGGCAAGCCAGTTCTGGATCCACAGGGCAGCAGCCCCTTGGATCCCATGCCCTCTCACTTTTTCCAGAAACCTTGCATGGGGGACCTTATCGAACGCCTTGCTAAAATCCATATAAACCACATCTACCGCTTTCCCTTCGTCAATGTGTTTAGTCACATTTTCGAAGAACTCCACCCGGACTGGTTAAATTTCAAAGGGAACCAAGCCGCAGATAGGGCAGCACAGTTAGCCTTAAGACAGGATTCAATTGGCGAGCTGCCAATAGCAGCAACAGGACAGGAGATGAAAGAGATATTCGGGACTTACATGAGGATACCTTAAAAGAGGAAAGGGAGAAATGGGAAGCACAGGGAGCAGTCAAAGGGACTGCTAACATTTGGAGACGGGAAGATAAGGTAATAGCACCAGAGTGCATACAATACACCCTATTGGAACTACACCATGGACTCTCACATGCGGGTAGAGAGGCCATGATAACCAATATAGGAAAGGAATGGTGGTGGAAAGGAATGGGAAGAGATATAGCCCGACACAGTCACCGATGTGTGACGTGCGCGCAATACAACCCTGGTAGACCCATAAAAATTAAAATGGGACACCAGCCGAGACCAAAGGGACCCTGGGAACATCTGCAAATGGATTTCACAGGGCCACTACCACAATCCCAAGGCAAAACTTATTGTCTGGTTATTATAGATCAGTTCACCAGGTGGGTAGAAGCGTTCCCTACTACAAATTGTACTGCTACCACGGTGGCTAGGATATTGGCAGAAGAGGTAATCCCTAGATGGGGAATACCCCTACAAATTGATTCGGACCAAGGGACACACTTCACTGGAAAGGTGGTAAAAACAGTATGCCAATTAATGGGGATAAAACAAAAATTTCACATCCCTTACCACCAACAGAGTTCTGGAATGGTGGAACGTATGAATAGAACACTTAAAAATGCACTAGCTAAAGCCATACAAATATCGGGAAAAATGTGGACAGAGGTATTGCCCACTATACTAAGGAGATTAAGAGCTACCACAAATCGGACAACCGGATTAACCCCTTATGACCTAATGACAGGATGAGCGATGCAATTACCAGAAAGCATCATAACAGGTGGGACCGATGTAGGTCCTCTAAAAGATAAAATCAGGAGATATGTTTTGGAACTAAGCACCCAACTCAAAGAGTTGCGCAAATTGGCAAAAGACAATCAGGAAATAAAAGACGCAGAGAGAGATCTTGAAATGCTCCCTGACGTCCCAACAGCGGGAAGTCGCGTCCTAGTGAAAACACTACCTGACAAAGCAGGGTTTGCACCAAAATGGAATGGTCCAAATGAAGTTATAATTAGTGGAGACACCTGTGCCTGTATAGACATAAGAGGGAAAGGTATACGGAAACACTGGACACAGCTAAAATTACACAAGGGAACAAATGAATGACAGAATTAATAAACTAACAGAACTGCTTTCCTCAACACAGGCAAAGACTGCAAGCAAGAACAGCTGGCGCGTGCGGTTTAATAAGATAATATAATTTTTGAAGATTATATGAATTATAGTGTTAGGTTTGATATTTGATCGTTGCGAATATGTATGTAATCGCGTATGTAACTGTACTACTTTGCCTTGTCGCGACTGTAAATTTAACTGGATTGGAGGATAATTTGTTTTACAAAGCTCACATACATTTACACGGGAATCGAACTGTATGTTACCCGTTCGCACAATCGGTAGAAGCCCTATTTGTAGCCACCCCTGGGTGGACCCCCCATGACTTATATACAGTAGATACATCAGATGCACCCTGTAAGGGACACATTGGCAAATACAAAAGAGGTATACAAGGGAGATGTGTGGGACTTGTAAACCCCACAGATCCTGTGTGCAGGGGGTTCCAACAGGTGGGAGACAAAGCTTGTTCAGATACTGCAAGCTATCCGCTTTGTTTTACGGGGCAGGGATGGGGATGTGCCTATGCCTTGGTTCCTAAGAATGATTCCTGCGTACAGACGCAGTGTGTCCGTCAACATTGGGCCAGCATGGTGGCACAGTGGTTAGCACTGCTGCCTCACAGTGCCAAGGACCTGAGTTTGATTCCCGACTTGGGTCACTGTCTGTGTGGAGTTTGCATGTTCTCCCCTTGTCTGCGTGGGTTTCCTCTGGGTGCTCCGGTTTCCTCCCACAGTCCAAAGATGTGCGGGTTAGGTTGATTGGCCATACTAAATTGTCCCTTACTGTCAGAGGGACGAGCTAGGGTGAATGAATAGGGTTATGGAGATAGGGCCTGGGCGGGATTGTGGTCGGTGCAGACTCGATGGGCCGAATGGCCTCTTTCTGCACTGTAGGGTTCTATGATTCTATGAACATTGTCGGGTTAATAACGGACAGTTTACTTGCACTTGTGATGAACAGAAATGTCTGAATATAACCGCGGGAAGACAGCTCATTTGTGGACAATGCAATGGAACTCACGTAAGCTCAGCCAGATGGACATACCCATTTGATACTTACCAGGTGGTGGGATCAAACGGGGAGTCAAGTAAACTGAACAATTGGCAATATGAACCAACTCATAATCAAGACACTAAATGTTACCGGGCTAAGAAGGGATATGTGTTCCTCTTCAATGGTACTTACATGACAGAAACACCAAACCTCCAAACCATTTTGCAGTAGGGACAATAGGACCACTGACTGTTCCATGCCCTCAGAAGGAGAATAGTAACTCGGGTTATCAGCAAAGAATTCTGCGCTGATTGGGAAGCCCCGGGCACAATGGGATCCTCACTAGGATATGGGTTCCTTGGAGCCCTATCTCTGGGAGGGGCTGCAGGAGTGATTAGTGCAAAGAATAGAAATCATATTGTTTATGGACTAACAGTCCTGGAAAACAGCACTTCAAAAGCACTGGAGGCTGTCAACCAAGAAATGGCTGAACTGAGACTATATGCACAGCAGACACGATATGCAGTGGACTATCAGTTAGCACAACAAGGGGGAGTGTGTACAATTATAGGCAATAAATGCTTAACCCATGTCACAGACGAGTCTTATAACATTACACAAGTCATCAACATCAGAGAACAACTTGATAGCTTCAGACAGGGACCCAAGAAAAGAAGTAACTGGCTGGAATGGCTAGTAGGGGGGTCCTGGGAATCTTACTTATTACATGGATTGGTCATACTCATTTCAATTGTAATTGTCTGTTGTCTAATTGTTGGATGCCTAAAAGTATGTTGCAAGGTTATGGTGACAAGGATTGTGCCAGGAGCCAGTGTATCCATCAAGGAAGAACCCATGATGAAGATCCCCGACGGCATCAGAAGAAACAAAGAAGGAAAGAAGAAGATTGACCTATATATAAAAATGTATAATTGTTGGTCTAGGGATTATTAAAGTCATAATCCAGACCAAAAGTGGGGAGTGAAGTGAGGAAAAACATAAAGATGGGTACATAACACATAAAATGGCTGCCTGGCACATAAACAGTCACCTGGGAAAGAGACATTAAACAGGCACTGACTTTTCATGCAGACAGCTACTTGAAATTAAAACATGAAGGACAGACAGTTATTTAAAGTTAAACATGCAGGAATCAGATACTGCAGGAAGCCAGCCAGGGCTTGAGGCACTTTAAGATAAGGACAATAGGGTCTGATAAGGAGATTAGTCACAGATGGGAACGGGAATACATAAATGCAGGAAAACCAATTACTGTATGTATAGACCAAACTAAAGTCATTGATAAATCACTGAAAGAGGAAATGTATCCATTCTATGAAACCCTCGTTTCTGCGTGGGTTTCCTCCAGGTGCTCCGGTTTCCTCCCACAGTCCAAAGATGTGCGGGTTAGGTTGATTGGTCATGCTAAAAAATTGCCCTTAGTGTCCTGAGATGTGTAGGTTAGAGGGATTAGTGGGTAAATGCCTTCTTGACTACCTTCTCCACCTGCATTGCCACTTTCAGTGACCTGTGTACCTGTACACCCAGATCCCTTTGCCTATCAATACTCTTAAGGGTTCTGCCAATTACTGTCTATTTCCTATCTGTATTAGACCTTCCAAAATGGATTACCTCACATTTGTCCGGATTAAACTCCATCTGCCATCTCTCTGCCCAAGTCTCCAACTGATCCATATCCTGCTGTATCCTCTGATGGTCCTCATCGCTATCCGCAAATCCACCAATCTTTGTGTCGTCCACAAACTTACTAATCAATCCAGTTACATTTTCCTCCAAATCATTTATATATATTACAAACAGCAAAGGTCCCAGCACTGATCCCTGAGGAACACCATTTGTCACAGCCCTCCTTTCAGAAATGCACCTTTCCACTGCTACCCTCTGTCTTCTTTGACCGAGCCAGTTTTGTATCCACCTTGCCAGTTCACCTCTGATCCCATGCGACTTCACCTTCTGCACCAGTCTGCCATGAAGGACCTTGTCAAAGGCCTTACTGAAGTCCATGTAGACAACATCCACTGCCCACTAGGCGCTGTGATACACAGATGTGAATAGGCACTGTGATACACAGATGTGAATAGGCACTGTGATACACAGATGTGAATAGGCACTGCAATGCAGATGTGAACAGGCACTGTGATACACAGATGTGAATTGGTGCTGTGATACACAGACAGATTGAAGAGCATTATCTCTGCATGCACTATAAATGAGGGTATCATAAATTCATATTGTCATTGCAGAGTAAAAGGATGAAGAACGCAATGACAACATGGACTGGGGGTGGCTCAATCTATCTGAGACCCACAAGCTCAGCAGATGGCTACAGAGATTACCAGCATGGAACTGTCTGTGATGATGGTGTGCAGCTGGACAGCCTGCCAACAGTTTAGAAGCTGGTTGTCCTCCCTCTCATTCTTCTCCATCCTGCTGCTCGTGCTGCAGCCCATTCCTCCTGACCTTCACCCTCCCTTTGGACTCTGGTTATATTCACTTTGACTGTCTTCTATGGCCTCTATGTGAGATGCTCCCATACTCATCTTCAATGATCCCTCAAATGAAATGCAGTGCGTAATTCTAAAGCATACATTTTTCCCTTTTCCCTGGGTACAACAGTCAGTGGAGGGGGGGGGGGGGGCAATGCAAAATTGCCCTGGCAGACTCACAGCCCCACTTTCTCAAACCCTTGGGTTAGGAGAAGGCAATGGGAGTTAAATCCTTGACATCTCTGGGCCAATAAACACATTATGGGTAACTCTACAGGGGTACCTCGGGTCTTCGAAGGGGGTACCTGGGCTATTCACTGCCAAGTGCACCAAGAACTCATCTCCTCAGACCTGGTCTGCTCTGTGCACTTCACCTTCCAGACAGACTGCCAAAATCCGATTTCACTGAAGGCAGCTGAAGATTTAAATGGCCAACTGCCTCTGTGAACTGCGTATGCGCAAAACTCATCTCCCCTCCGATCCCATCCCCGCGGAAATGGGAAATGCCATGTTTGGTCTGGGACTTTGGCTTTCCAAAGAGTCCTGCCATTTTTACCATGTCACTGAGGTTCTCAATTGCAGCACAAATTTGGGCCCATGTTGGCACAAACGGCGGTAATATTGCCGAAAGGGCAAGTGGTGAGCATTTCATCACACTCCTGAATTGTGCCTTGTAGATGGTGGCCAGGCTTTGGGGAGTCAGGAGGTGAGTTATTCTCCACAGAATTCCCA
Organism: Mustelus asterias; assembly: GCF_964213995.1. NCBI lineage: Eukaryota > Metazoa > Chordata > Chondrichthyes > Carcharhiniformes > Triakidae > Mustelus > Mustelus asterias. The sequence continues at coordinate 44,366,746 of NC_135819.1, read as the reverse complement.
ACCTCTGATTTGGGGAGGATTTTGAAGGTGATGTTGAAGGAGGCTTGTTGAGTTGCTATGTATGGCTCCATAGTGGACGATGTTTTCCCCTGATTCCAATTGTCATTAATTGTGTCACATCCTGATGCCACACCCAGTTCAGTGCTGCCTTGATGTTAAGGGTAGTTATTCTCATTTCCCCTCTTGAACTCAACTCTTTTGTTCATATTTGGTCAAAGGTTGTAATGAGATCTGGGGGCAAGTGGCCTTACCAGCATCCAAACTGAACATTGGTGAGCAGGTTGGTTAGGTGCTGCATTGATAGCACTGTCAATGACACCTTCCATCATTTTCTTTATGACTGACAATAGACTGATGGGTTGGATTGGATTTGTCCTGCTTTCTGTGGACAGGATGTACTGAGCATTGATCCATATTGTTGAATAGATGCCTGTGTGGTATCTGTATTTTTTTTTGTTTATATATCCAATTCAATCCAATCAAAGTCCAATTCAAAGTCTCAGCAAGTGAGACATTCCAGATCCAAGCTGACAAGACAGGGCTCTCACTTCCTGTCTTGGGCTTGATCTACATGATCCAAGCTGATTGGAGCAGGCATTGCACCTTTTCCAAGGCTCGATCTTATTTGCATCTTAGTCAAAAGGCCAAGATGCCGCTTTAAAAAATTGCTTCAAATGAAGCCTCAGTGTAACCTCATGACTTCAAACAAGTGCAGCATGTCGATACTACACTTGATCTTAGCCAAAAGGCAGAGAAGCGATTGGAACAGCTTGGCTCGGGGCATGATTAGTTCTGGAGCACAAGTCAGTAGCACAGCTGGGATGTTGTTGAGGTCCATAACATACTTTGGGGTCATCCAGACTTGAAACATTCAGTAAGAACTCTCACAACACCAGGTTAAAGTCTGTTCTCTCTCCAAAGATGCTGTCAGAGCTGCTGAGATTTTCCAGCATTTTCTGCCTGCATATTGAAGTGGCTGCATTGGTCATCCTCACCCAGTAGTGCTGTGTGTTTCACTGAGATGGTGTGGAGATGCCGGCGTTGGACTGGGGTAAACACGGGAAGAAGTCTAACAACACCAGGTTAAAGTCCAACAGGTTTATTTGGTAGCAAAATAAACCTGTTGGACTTTAACCTGGTGTTAAACTCCTCACTGAGATGGACCAGTGAATGGAGTTTCCCATTGGGAATGAATGGAACACACGGACTGAAAATCGCTACAAGTCTGGGGGAGGGGTTACCTGACGTCACAATGCAGTGGGCAAGGTGATTGGTCAATGGCCGGCCTTGGTCACAAAGGATGACGTAGGACGGATGGGTGCTGGCTTGTGATTGGTCCAGGGTGGGCAGTGCGAGTCAGAGTGAGTGCACCGGAGAGGCGCAGGATGTGGAGTGAACCCGCTCCCGGAGCCTGAACCCCGGATCCCAGCCCCAGGACCCCCGGAGCCTGAACACCGACCCCCGGAGCCTGAACTCCGGATCCCAGCCCCAGGACCCCCGGAGCCTGAACCCCAACCCCCGGAGCCTGAACCCCGGATCCCAGCCCCAGGACCCCCGGAGCCTGAACACCGACCCCCGGAGCCTGAACTCCGGATCCCAGCCCCAGGACCCCCGGAGCCTGAACCCCAACCCCCGGAGCCTGAACCCCGGATCCCAGCCCCAGGACCCCCGGAGCCTGAACACCGACCCCCGGAGCCTGAACCCCGGATCCCAGCCCCAGGACCCCCGGAGCCTGAACACCGACCCCCGGAGCCTGAACCCCGGATCCCAGCCCCAGGACCCCCGGAGCCTGAACACCGACCCCCGGAGCCTGAACCCCGGATCCCAGCCCCAGGACCCCCGGAGCCTGAACACCGACCCCCGGAGCCTGAACCCCGGATCCCAGCCCCAGGACCCCCGGAGCCTGAACACCGACCCCCGGAGCCTGAACCCCGGATCCCAGCCCCAGGACCCCCGGAGCCTGAACACCGACCCCCGGAGCCTGAACTCCGGATCCCAGCCCCAGGACCCCCGGAGCCTGAACCCCAACCCCCGGAGCCTGAACCCCGGATCCCAGCCCCAGGACCCCCGGAGCCTGAACACCGACCCCCGGAGCCTGAACCCCGGATCCCAGCCCCAGGACCCCCGGAGCCTGAACACCGACCCCCGGAGCCTGAACCCCGGATCCCAGCCCCAGGACCCCCGCAGCCTGGACCCCGGATCCCAGCCCCAGGACCCCCGCAGCCTGGACCCCGGATCCCAGCCCCAGGACCCCCGCAGCCTGGACCCCCGAGCCTGAACACCGGATCCCAGCCCCAGGACCCCCGCACCTGAACCCCAGAGCCTGTACCCCGGAGCCTGAACCCCGGATCCCAGCCCCAGGACCCCCGCAGCCTGAACCCCGGAGCCTGAACCCCGGATCCCAGCCCCAGGACCCCCGCAGCCTGGACCCCGCAGCCTGGACCCCGCAGCCTGAACCCCCGGAGCCTGAACCCCGGATCCCAGCCCCAGGACCCCCGCAGCCTGGACCCCCGGATCTCAACCCCAGGACCCCCGGATCTCAGCCACAGGACCCCCAGAGCCTGGACCCCAGGCTCTGAGCCCCAGGATCCCCGGAGCCTGGACCCCCGGATCTCAGCCACAGGCCCCTCAGAGCCTGGACCCCCGGATCTCAGCCGCAGGACCCCCGGAGCCTGGACCCCAGGCTCTGAGCCCCAGGACCCCCGGAGCCTGGACCCCCGGATCTCAGCCCCTGGCTCCTCGGTGCCTGGACCCCCGGATCTCAGCCCCAGGTCCCCCGGAGCCTGGACCCCTGGATCTCCGCTCCAGGATCCCCGGAGCCTGGACCCCCGAATCTTAGCCGCAGGACCCCTGGAGCCTGGACCCCAGGCTCTGAGCCCCAGGATCCCCGGAGCCTGGACCCCCGGATCTGAGCCCCAGGACCTCCGGAGTCTGGACCCCCGGATCTCAGCTGCAGGACCCCTGGAGCCTGCACCCCCAGATCTCAGCCCCAGGACCCCCAGAGCCTGGACCCCCGGATCTCAGCCCCAGGACCCCCGGAGCCTGGACCCCAGGCTCTGAGCCCCAGGACCCCCGGATCTCAGCCCCAGGACCCCCGGAGCCTGGACCCCCGGATCTCAGCCGCACGACCCCCGGAGCCTGGATCCCCGGATCTCAGCCGCAGGACCCCCAGAGTCTGGACCCCAGTATCTGAGCCCCAGGACCCCCGGAGCCTGGATCCCTGGATCTCAGCCCCAGGACCCCCAGAGTCTGGACTCCAGTATCTGAGCCTCAGGATCCCCGGAGCCTGGACCCCCGGATCTCAGCCCCACGACCCCCGGAGCCTGGACCCGGAACTGAGCCCCAGGACCCCTGGAGCCTGGACCCCCAGATCTGAGCCATAGGCCCACTGGCCATTGGATCCCCAGCGACAGCATTTGATGCAGTGGGGAAGCCGGGCTCGGTTGTTCCAGCGAGTACCAATCACAGAGCATAAAACCGAGGGCTTCTCCTTCCAAACTGACTCGCTTCACCCTTGGGGGTTTAATTGAAGCTGACTGCATTTATATCCCTCCTGCTCTGGGTGAGTATTTGAGAGACTTGTGTCTCCGGTGGGGATTTTTTTTAAGTGGATGGAATATTAAGACAAGGGTGTAATGTGAGCCATCAATTATCTACTTCTGCGCGCTGTTGCAGGGCTCCACATCCCACTTTACAAAGGCAGGACACTCTGCTTCTAACATGAAGAACTTACTTCAATCCTTAATTCACATTGTGGGATTCTTTTTGGAGTTTATAATTTTCTGCTGAATCCTGGAAACCAACTTCTCTGCTCCCTAGAAACTTTTATTTGGTGATTTATCCAACTATATTTGAGTTCAAACCGAGAAATGTTACGAAGACAATCTAGCAGAGTTAGTATTGGAGCAAGGTGAACCAGTCAAGGATGCACTTTTAAGATCAGATAGCTAAGGGTTAAGGCTAGGAGTTTGTATATCCTTCTGCAACATGTTTCAATGGTTGCATTTAACTGAGCAGTGTTCACAACATCTGTTCAGAATCATTGTTCAGTTTTGAAATTTCAACACTAGATTAGTTCATTAACCACTGTATTTTTTTGTAGATGTTTGTAAGGTCATCTGAAGAACTGAATCAACCTTGAATTACACAGAGACATGATGGACAGTGCCAGTAGTATCTTGGTGGCTTTGCTTAAAGCAATTATTGCAGGACAGAGACCCAATTCAAAAATGGTCAAATTATATTTGTTTGGAGCAATCTTGGCACTTCTTACAGTATTCCTGGCGGTAATAGAGATGGTGCATTCGACACTGCAACCTGTAGATAAAGACGATGACTTGGAAGCAATAGACGGTATATTTGTCAGACCATCAAGATCCACTCGAAGCTTTCCTTTGACTGAAAAGAACAAACCACACAGATTGCACGCCTCTTAGTGGGACTGAAATCTAAAAGTGCGAGTAATTGCTGTGCCCTCGACGTGTGAACTATTTCACTTTCTGCACTAGAATATGAATAGCCGTCTGATGCTTGGAATTTTAAAAATACGACAAATTTGTAGTGGGATGATCCAATCTAGAGAAACTAATAAGATACATGAACCAGTCAGACAAGATTGTTACTGTGGAATATCTACCCTTTTGAGCCACTCACTGATTATTCTCAATACTGAAACAGAACATTTGCTTTGTACTAAATTACAAAACTATTTTTAGAAATAAAAAGTTGCGAGACTTGATGTGATTTGCTATACAATTTCTGACTGGTTCAACAATTTCTGTAAACTTAGTTCAGAGAATTGTGGTTAAGTTTCATGATAGATAAAGCTGTAAATTGCTTCGAATGTTCATGACTTTGCTGCACATGTACATGATTCCAGTTGTTGATGGCCATAAGTGTAGACCTGAAAACTGCAAGCACCAAAGGTCTTGGTGCAGTGTATACCCAAGAATAAACACACCTAAATAACAACCTTTTATGAAGTGGTTTATTGCTGGAGGTGACTGAGCTTTTCAATATCTTTAAACATATTCACACAAAAGGTTGATGCATTTTGCATGTATTAATTTATTAGTTAACCATGAGCTTCTTGTTGAAGAATTCTGTTTTTCTGGTTTTCCCTTTTTCAGCTGCTTTTGAAAATCTCGCCTGTTTCTGTCTCCACAATCTCAGACAATGCATTCCAAACCAATCTGTGTTATCCTCGTATTGTCATTAGTTCTTTCGCCAGTCAGCTGACGATTATGTCTGCCAATGGGAACTGTTATGCTCCACTCTGTCAGCATGCCTCAGAATTTTCAACACTTGGATCTTCCTGTCATGATAGTTAAAGCTTCTTCAATCTAACCGTGTAACTCTAATCCCTCATCCCTGAAACCATTCTTACACCCTCTCCAAAGCCTTCACATCCTTCCTAAAGTGCGCAAAGTTGGACATATTACTCCAGTTGGGGCTGGACAAGTGTTTTATAAAGATTCTTCATAACTTCCAGGATCAGACGATTTTTAACCACATTCTGAAGCTGCCCCGTCACCTTTAACGATTTGTGTACAGTACATACAGCCCATGTCTCCTGGTTTCTGCAGTCCTCTATTTCACATTGCATCTCCTTGTTCTTCTTACTCAAGTACACCACATCACACTTCTCCAAATTAAATTTCATCTCCCATATGTTTGCCCATTCCACCAGCATGTCTATGCCCCCCTTGAATTCTATTTGAAATGGTCATTGTCTGGCACTTGTGTGGCGTGAATGTTAGTTATGAAAATACTGACATAATGCGAGTTGTGTTGCAGGTCATTCACTAGAAATATATGCATATCTGGACTAAAAGGTAGCCTATGGAAAAAGTTAAATCTCGCCTGGGAAACTATGAAATTAATAGTCACTATAGGACAAAAATATTAAAAACTGGTTGCAGCTGAATATCTCCCAGTGTCCTGGATAGCATTTATTTTTCCTCCAACATTACTAAAATAGATTATCTGATTGTTTATTTCATTGATGTTTGTGGAGCCTTGCTTCTGTCTTACTAGCACTGCAACAGAGACTACATTTCAAATAATAATTAAATGGTTATGCAGTGACTTTGGAACTTTATGTAAATGCACATTCTTTCTTTGTGAACAGTTGTTTCGCTGACATCATAGAATCATAGAAACCCTACAGTGCAGAAAGAGGCCATTGGGCCCATCGAGTCTGCACCAACCACAATCCCACCCAGGCCCTACCCCCATATCCCTACATATTTTACCCGCTAATCCCTCTAATCTACGCATCTCAGGACACTAAGGGGCAATTTTAGCATAGCCAATCAACCTAACCCGCACATCTTTGGACTGTGGGAGCAAACCGGAGCACCCGAAGGAAACCCACGCAGACACGAGGAGAATGTGCAAACTCCACACAGACAGTGACCCGAGCCGGGAATCAAACCCCAGGTCCCTGAAGCTGTGAAGCAGCAATGCTAACCACTGTGCTACTGTGCCGCCCCTACCTGGACAGTTTTCTCTCCAAATGGCTAAAGTACAATAATCAGATTGTAACTTAAGCCATTTTTCCTCCTTGGGCTGTGTTTTAGGACTTGGCTTATTGTGTTCCTTTGTAATTTGAAATAAAAGATGTCAAAATAACGCTATACCACAAAAAACTAATCGAGCGGCATTAAATTACAATGTCAGGATTCAACTGAACAGGCCAAAAAAGTACAAAAAAGGCGGCTTGTGGACATTAATTAGTACGTTAATTAGTACAAAAAAGAAAGCTTGTGGACATTGGCAGAATGTTGAATTTATATCTGCTGGTCAGTGTTGTTTATTTTTCCATTTATTCTTGCTGCCATGTTATGAATATAGTGTAATGTGATGAACTGTCATGTTCAAAATACTTAGAGGAATGTCTAATAGCGTTGCAAGAAGGTAGTTCATTGCTCCATGGTTATTGTTTTCTCAATCTGTCACAGTAACTACATTGCAGTGTTAATGTAAGCCTATGTGTGACACTAATAAATAAACTTAACACCGTAACAGGCAATAGATAATTAAGAATAAAACAAGTGCACCACTATGAAGCTACAATATTCAATCACCTTACTAAAAGAAACAATGAATTAGAACTTTGCACTGCAATGAGAGTTAGACATGTTGTGAAGTTGGTGTTTGTAAAATTAAAACAAAAAATTGTAAAATGCTAAGAGTTGCAAAATTGCATCGTACCTTTAAAAGGTAGTTTATTTGTGTATTTAAAAGAGGTGCAGGTGCATGCAGTACACAGAGTGAAACATTTGAAACATTCGAGAAGCCAGGCAGTAGTGTTGCCAAGACAACAGGCTTGAATTTTGCCCAATCAGTTTAAACTAGGCACTTAGCTAACAGCAGCCTATTAGATTTAAATTTGATGTTTTGGTAACCTGAAAACCAATCCTACTGTGGGGATGTTGGTATGTCATCAAGGGTATAAGAGACAGCTCTCACTTCAGAGAGACAGCCAGCAACTGCTCTTTGCCACATTTCACAGCTTTAGAGAGAGAGAGAGAGACAGACACACACACAGCAACTGCTCTCTCTGCCACAGCTAATAGTTTTTAGCTCAAAGCCTCATCTGGATAAAAAAGGTACCAAAACAAGACGGAGATTCCAGACAGGAGAAAGAAGATGGGCGGCATGGTGGCACAGTGGTTAGCACTGCTGCCTCAGCCGCAGGGACCTGGGTTCGATCCCTGGCTTGGGTCAGTGTGTGGAGTTTGCCACATTCTCCCCGTGTCTGCATGGGTTTCCTCCGGGTGCTCTGGTTTCTTCCCACAGTCTAAACATGTGTAGGTTAGATGGACTGGCTGGCCATGCTAAATTAACCCTTATTGTCCCGGGATGCGTGGGTTAGCAGGATTAGTGGGGAAATATGTGGAGTTACGGGGATATGGCTTGGGTGGGACTGTTGACGGTGCAGAATCGATGGACTGAATGGCTTCCTTCTGTACTGGAGGGATTCTATGAAGACAGAAGATTCTGGAAGATAAAACCTGGCTGTATTTTGAGAGTGACTTAAAAAAAAATTTTTTTTGTTAATAAGTGGGAATTGTATTTACCTAAACAGCATTCCATTAGAATCATGTTTTATTCGGTCTGTTAATAGTTTAGTTAATCTGTTCACTATTAGTTAGATAAATAAAGTGTTACCTTGCTGATTTTATAGAGTCTCAGGTAGTTATTTTGATTTAGCCACTAAGAGCTGCTGAAGAGCAGATTGTACTATTTCTCACTTTTAAAGCGAGGTATTCCTCTTTGGGTGGTTAGGTGTTAGCTCTCGGAGAGGGGATCAACCTCCCCTTTATAACATATATAATCTACACACTGTGCGAATGATATTGCAATGGGATGAGCTGTGTGCATTGCAGTTGGAAGGTCACTTTGCCGAGCACAGTCCTTGTTGCTGGAATTGGGCCCAGACCAAAGGGAAGGACCACTTCTACAGAGTGCACGTTAGTAAAAACTTGACTTGAGAAAATCCCAGTGCAACACTCAATTAAAAACTTCAATGAAAACTAGAAGCTAGCAGTGCGAGGGGAAGAAGTATTTTTCCTGTCATTGAAATAATAAGAGAAAAAATGTTTTGAGGAATTGTATCTTAAATAAATCCTGGGATGGAAAGAATGAATGTATAATTTATAATTTGAAAACTGAAAGGTTTGGAGCGGGCAAAGATTGCTTGTATCTTAATCCAGTGTTGTAAAATGATAAATTTTCATACGGTGCATTAATAATGTGGTAGCCCAAGTCGAGGACTGCCTGTACAGAGGGCCACAGGAAATCTACGGGTCTGGGTTTAACGCCATTTAATTAGTTCTTATTAAAATACGTAATATAATGCATACAATAGATGCTGCTAATTGACACACAATCTATGTTGGAACATCTGAACAGGGGGAGGTGATGGCCTAGTAGTATTATCGCTAGATTATAAACTCAGCTAATGTTTGGGGACCCAGATTTGAATCCCACCACAGCAGGTGGTGGAATTTGAATTCAATAAAAAATATCTGGAATTAAGAATCTACTGATGACCATGAAACCATTGTCGGTTGTCAGAAAAACCCATCTGGTTCACTGATGTCCCTTTAGAGAAGGAAATCTGCCATCCTTATCTGGTCTGGTCTACATGTGACTCAGCAATGTGGTTGACTTTCAACTGCCCTCCAAGGGCATATAGGGATGGGCAATAAATGCCGGCCAGCCAGCGATACCCATGTCCCACCAATGAATAAAAACAAAATCTGAGCTACGACCTGAGCAAGGCGGTAGAGATTATCTCTTTATGGCTTCAGTGTCACAAGAGAGATCCACCTCAATCACATGCTTTATTGATGTAGTAACAACAAGCCAATGTACAGTTGTGTGTCATGGGTAACTTGCATGAAGAATTAATAAGAAAATAATTTCATGGACATGAAACAGCGGGTAGATAGGTTTCTCTGTAGGAAAGATGCTGCTTTAACCAAACTATTTTCAAACACCTGGAAATCCCTCCCAAAGAATAGTGGATGATAAATCCCATTTTACTTCAGGTTTTGTTTGAAATTAATCATGGGAAACAAAATAAACTACAGTATCAACCAAATATATATTTTCTTCAATGATGTTACAGATTAGATATCCAGAAAGTATTGCCACCACCCTATTTTGCGTGTCACAGGTGCCCTTTTACTTCACCCTGCTGCTGACAACAAATTGAGCTCATTATTTAACACATTTTTAAAAGCTAGTGATTCTGATGGATAATATTTGTTTAGGAAGCAAAGCGCACATTGTGAAATCTAGAATTTCTATAGCAGACTCTGGTTCTATGCCAGCTGTTACTGCAACAACATATTGATAATTCAAAACGTGCCCTGGGACAGCTTTTCGCTTGCGTTGCTATTCCTCGACTTTATAAGTAATATAACATGTACTGGAGCACTGTATACATTATAACTTTTTAACTAGCCTGGCCAATAGTTAATCTTGTTTGGCTACGTGACATTAGTGATCAGCAAACTACAAAGTTTCATCATTTAAATAACAGAAGTGCTGTATCCCTGGTGAGTATTTAACTTGCCAAAGTATTATTGACAATGTCTGGACAGATTAACGAGGTTCTGTAATTTTAACTATCTACCATATAAACTTGTATGATCTACTTTAGCCTGTCATTTGCTAAGTACAGACCAGCTAGCTTAATGATTTTCAGCAATTCATTTCTCTAAACTGAGATTAGATGTTAGTTCCTCTGCTTTCTCTTGTGGAAAGCATTTTTGTTCATCTGAGGTCAAATGTAGTTCTTCAAAGTTGGCTTCCTCTCCAAGGTCATAGTTCCAGACAGACCTATTCACTAGCCAATAGCTAAACAGCTTGTTTGCTTGAACTCCACCCCTCCTCTTGGCCTCTCATTTGGGTTCATCAAAACTACGTGCAGTGTTGATATATTGTTCAACTGAGTTGTGTTGCAACCCCAATATTCGCCCGAGATCCAGACTGCGTATTTCTACCCCCTGTTTGTCCATCATTCCCAGCCTCAGACCCACATTGACTCCCTGCCTCGGAGTTTTAAATCCTTATCCTTGTCTAACATCCTTCATTGTTTTCCTCGACTCTACATCTAGGGTTTCCTCCTGATCCATTCCCAGTTGCCACAGTCCGGTTTTCGGACTGCTGCACATTCCAACGTGAGCGGAAAGGTTTCCGTCACCTTGCACCCTTTTCCTTGAATTCCTCAGAGTGTTACACCTCTTCCTCCTTCTTTAAAAAATCTCCTCAAATTATATCTTTTATTCGTTTTCAATGTTGTGTTTCTTGGCAATGGAGAGTGTAAGCAGCGTGCATGAGAGGGTTAAACTTAACAATTAAAATTAAACAATGAGCGAGCTGGTGCTCTGTTTTTTTAAAAAGATAACTCCTTTCAAAATAAATGACTTCACAGGAGAATTAATGGCATGCATTTATTTTAGTTTCTCTAAAGCTTTATATGATTAAAAGCAACGTAAAATCCCACCATTCCTTAATAAAACGCAGTCTTGTAATTTATTCCCACTGAGGTTTTGCTTCGAGCCACACATGACACATGGACAATCATTGCAAAGATAGGTAGAAATTTGATTTACTTTTAGTTTGCAGGATCAATAGATGGACCCACGCTCTTGATGAATAGGCTACGCACGAGACAGAGAATTAGAGGTAGTATTGGTTGTAACAGGTGTTACCAATGCAATTGCATGATTTAATGTGAGTATAGGTGTATGGCACGCTGTCTCCATTTCCGCAATCAAGGCTCACCGTCCTGTTTTCAGTATCAGTAGGTTGGCAGCAACTACATTCATTTATCATGGTGTTCGTAACAGTGTCAAATCTGGAAAATAAGAGATCGGCAGTGAAATCAGTCCAAATTCTTCAAATTAACAGAGAATGCATGGTGGCACAGTGGGTAGCACTGCTGCCTCACACTGCCAGGGTTCAATTCCGGCCTTGGGTGACTGTGTGGAAGTTGTACATTCTCTCCTGTGTCTGTGTGGGTTTCCTCCAGTGCATCAGTTTCCTCCCACAGTCCAAAGATGCGCAGGCTAGGTTGACTGGCCGTGCTAAATTGCCCCCTTAGTGTCGGGGATTAGCAGGGTAAATATGTGGGGTTGCGAGATAGGGCCTGGGTGAGATTGTTGTCGGCGCAGGTTCGATGGCCCGATTGGCCTCTTTCTGCACTGTGGGGGTTCTATGATAATATAAAATAATGAAAAACGCTGAAAAAAACCTCAGCAGGTCCGGCAGCCTCTGCAGAGAGAGAAACTGAGTTAAGGTTTCAGGTCTGAAGGCACATGAGCTTTTTCCAGCATTTTCTGCCTTTATCTCCGATTCCCAATGACTGCAGTAGTTTGCTTTTATTTTAGGGACCACATATAGCTGTATTAATTATCTTGCGTGTCACTAAGGAGGGTACATTGAATAGATACAGGGATCATTCTTATGAATCTCCTCTGGACCCTTTCCAAGGCCAGCACATCCTTCCTTAGGTACAGGGTCCAAAACTGCTCACAATACTCCAAATGGGGTTTGACCAGAGCCTTATACAGCCTCAGAAGTACATCCCTGCTCTTGTATTCTCGCCCTCTCGACATGAATGCTAACATTTCATTTGCCTCCCTAACTGCTGACTGAACCTGCACATTAATCTTAAGAAACTCTTGAACAAAGACTCCCAAGTCCCTTTGTGTTTCTGATTTCCTAAGCATTTCTCCATTTAGAAAATAGTCTATGCCTCCATTCCTCCTTCCAAAGTGCATAATCTCACACTTTTCCACATTGTATTTCATCTGCCACTTCTTTGTCCACTCCCACTCTCCTAGCCTGTCCAAGTCCTTCAGCAGCCTCCCTGCTTCCTCAATGCTACCTGTCCCTCTACATATGTTTGTATCATCTGCAAACTTAGCAACAGTGCCTTCAGTTCCTTCTTCCAAATCGTTAATGTATATTGTGAAAAGTTGTGGTCCGAGCACTGACTCCTGTGGCACAACACTAGTCACCAGCTGCCATCCTGAAAAAGACCCCTTTATCCCCCTATCTGCCTTCTGCCAGTCAGCCAATCCTCTATCCATGCCATGATCTTAACCTTAACACCATGGGCTCTTAACTTACTTAACAGTCTCCTATCCGGCACCTTGTCAAAGGCCTTCTGGAAATCTAAATAAATCACATCCACTGCTTCTCCTTTATCTAGCTTCCTTGTTACTTGCTCAAAGAACTGTAACAGATTTGTCAGACATGACCTCCCTTGACAAAGCTGTGCTGACTCAGTCCTATTTTATCATGCACTTCCAAGTACTCTGCGATCTCATCTTTAATAATGTACTCTAAAATCTTGCCAATGACCGAAGTCAGGCTAACAGGCCTATAATTTCCTGTCTGCTGTCTCCCTCCCTTCTTAAACAGCCGTGTTACATTAGCTACTTTTCAGTCCTCTGGGACCCACCCTGCCTCCAGTGATTCCTGAAAGATCACCACCAATGCCTCCACAATTTCCTCAGCTATCTCTTTTAGAACCCTGGGGTGTAGTCCATTCGGTCCTGATGATTTATCCACCTTCAGACCTTTCAGTTTTCCCAGAACCTTCTCCTTTGTGATGGCCACTATACTCACCTGTGCCCCCTGATTCTCCTGGAGCTCTGGCATCCCACCGGTGTCTTCCACTGTGAAGACTGATGCAAAGTAACTATTCCGTTCCTTTGCCATTTCTTTATTTCCTATTATTACTTCTCCAGCCTCATTTTCCAGTGGTACAATGTCTATTTTTGCCTCTCTCTTACCTTTAATATATTGAAAAAAACTCTTCCTATCTTTTTTTATATTACTAGCCAGCTTACACTCATGTTTCATCTTCTCCCCCTTATTGCTTTTTTGCTTTTTTTAGTTGTCCTCTGCTCGCTTTTAAAGGTTTCCCAATCCTCTGGCTTCCCACTAATCCTCGCCACTTTATATGCCTTTTCTTTTGCTTTTATGCTGTGCTTAACTTCCCCCATCAGCCATGGATGTCTCATCATTCCCTTAGCATGTTTCCTCCTCCTTGGGATGAATTTCTGTTGTGCCTCCCGAATAACCCCCAAATACTCCTGCCATTGCTGTTCTACTGTCTTCCCTGCTAGGCTCCCTTTCCAGTCAACTCTGGCCAGCTCCTCCCTCATGTCTTAGTAGTTACCTTTATTTAATTGATTCCGTTACATCTGATTCCAGCTTCCCCCTTTCAAACTGCAGGGTAAATTCTATCATATTGTGGTCATTGCTCCCTAAGGGTTCCTTCACCTTAAGTTCCCTAATCAAGTCTGCCTCATTACACATCACCAAATCCAGAATTACCTGTTCCCTAGTAGGTTCTGTCACAAGCTGTTCCAAAAAACCATCTCAGACATTCCACAAATTCCTTTTCTTGCAATCCACTACCTCCCTGATTTTCCCAATCCACCTGCATATTGAAGTCCCCCATGATTATTGTAATATTGCCTTTTTTTTATGCCTTTTCTATCTCCTGATTTATTTTCTGCCCCACATCCTGACTACTGCTCGGGGGCCTGTACATAACTCCCATCAGGGTCTTTTTACCCTTGTGATTCCTCAACTCTATCCACAGAGATTCTATGCTTTCTGATCCTATATCGCTTCTTGCAATCGATTTAACTTCATTCCTTACTAACAATGCAATCCCGCCCCCTTTGCCCATTTGTCTTTTCGATAGGACACATATGCTTGGATATTTAGATCCCAGCCCTGATCCCTTTGCAGCCACGTCTCCGTGATGCCCACAACATCGTACCGGCCAATTTCAATGTGCGTAACAAGCTCATTTATCTTGTTCCGTATACTGCACGCATTTAGGTACAACACCCTCAGTCCTGCATTGACCACTTCCCTTCTCATACTTGTCAACTTTTTTGCTTTGCCTGAGGTTAGATTATCTTCTATACTCTCTGTATAGAAGGTGGCTAGAATCTAACCTCAGGCAAGCTGGCCTCTCTCCTCCCCCCCTACTAGAGATACACCTGGCCTCCCTCCTCCTCCCCTCCCCCAACCAGGGAATGATCTGGTGTCCCTCCTTCTCCGCCCCCCCCCTCCAAACAGAGAACGATCTGACCTGCCTCCCCCCTCCCATCACCAATCTGAGTCAGAGAGCCACTGGAAACTCTGAACTTACCTCTTCAGAAACTGGAGCGTCTGAAACAGACCTTTGGCGAGCATGTCTGTTTTACGCCGAATCTGGACGGGGGAATGCGATGGTAGGTAAAGGGGAAAAGGCAGGTATGTTTGGGTGTCCAGCCCATTAAGTCAATTTAAATGCATGCACCTGTTGCGGGCGTGGTCCCTATCACGTCATTTTTGGGCCTTGGTAAAGGGGGAATCGGCGCGGTCATGGGGCGGATCACGCTATTCGCCTCACATCCGACTTTACCAAGTTTTCGCGCCCGAAAGCAGGCGCAACACAATGGTAAAATCGGGCCCTACATCTGGAGTACTGTACTCGGTATTGGACTCCGTATTTAAGGAAACATGTAAATCCATTAGAAGCAGTTCAGAAAAGGTTTATTAGACAAATACCATGAATGGGCCAGTTGTCTTAAGAGGAAAGGTTGGATAGGTTAGGTTGGTATCTGCTAGTTTTGAAGAGCAAGAGGCACCTTGATCAAAACCTTTAAAATACCAAGGGGCATTGACAGGGTGGATGCGGAGAGGATGTTTCTTATTGATGGAGACTCTTCGACTAGGGGTCACTGTTTAAAAATATGGGGTCGCTCATTTAAGACACAACTGAGGGAAATTTTTCAGAGGGTCATGAGCCTCTGGAACTCTCTTCCTCCAAAGACAGTGGAAAAAGACTCTTTGAATATTTTTAATGTAGAGTTCGATAGATTCTTGATTAACAAACAGATGAAAGGTTATCAAGGGTAGGCAGGAATGTGGGGCTGAGGTAGAATCAGATCAGCCGTAATCTTATTGAACGGCAGAGCAGACTCGAGGGGCCGACCGGCCTACTCTTTCTAATTCGTAAGTTCATATGTTTGTAATGTTGGAGTAATTGTGCCTTCAAGTAACAAAAGAGTAGATAAGATTTTCATCGTGGTGGTGTGTGGAGTGGGAAGGAGGCAGACATTGCTACAGAGGTGAAAGTAAGTGATTTTGATGATAGCGAGGTTATAAAATATGAAGTTCAGCTGAAGATCAGACATAACATTGATGTGGTGCAGTGAACAAAATACACACTCGACAGGGTTAAGTTGCTGCATTAGTTGAGTTCAAAAACCAGGAGGTCATTGAAAATTTACAGAGCCCCAGTCATAGCAAACAATTCTGTGTCCATTTCTAGTTGTTAAAACATAATTGAGGCCATGCAGCTAGGGAACAACATGAGGGAAATACTTATTGTAAGGGACAAAAAAAAAACCTTTTTAAAGTTTTTAAATACCCTTGAGCAGACTTGAGGAGAAATTAGGATACTTTACTAGATTGAAAGGGGTAAAGCTGAAACAGTGCTTCTAGATATACTGAGATGATCAGCCAAAAGGGCAAATGATCAAGGGTATGATGACATACTTAGAGCTGCAAATCAAAATTGTTGCCAAGATGTGTGCTATAGACTAGGTATTTGATTTATTATTGTCACTTGTATTGGTGTACAGTGAAAAGTATTGTTTCTTGCGCGCTGTTCAAACAAAGCATACAGTTCATAGAGTATATAGGGGAGAAGGAAAGGAGAGAGTGCACTTCGGAACCTTGTTTTGTGGAAGTCTAATAAATAATAGAGGCCAATGAACTAAATTTAAGTTTATGTATTAGTGTCACAAGTAGGCTTACATTAACACTGTAATGAAGTTACTGTGAAAATCCCCTAATCGCCACACTCTGGCGCCTGTTCGAGTACATTAAGGGAGAATTCAGCATGGCCAATGCACCTAACCAGCAAGTCTTTTGGACTGTGAGAGGAAACTGGAGCACCCGAAGGAAACCCACACAGACATGGGAAGAACGGGCAGACTCCACACAGACTCAGCAATTCAGCTGAAAACCTTAGTCAGGTGGCAGAAAAATTGATCAGACATTAGAACCATAACATGATATTTGTCCCAATTTTCTCTCATTCTCTATAACGGTTCATTTTGCAGAATATCATTCAAGGCAGAGTACAACCAGTTAAACCCACACTGAAAAAACAGTGGAGCTGGAAGGACGAGATTGACTGGAGTGATCGTCTCTATTCATATCAATCTTCACTTTGTGAATTTCAGTCAATTTTAATCTTGACGGTGGCACGGTGGTTAACGCTGCTGCCTCACAGCACCAGGGACCCGGGTTCGATTCCCGGCTTGGGTCACTGTCTGTGTGGAGTTTACATGTTCTCCCTGTGTCTGCGTGGGTTTCTTCCGGGTGCTCCGGTTTTCTCCCACAGTGCGAAAGACTTGCTGGTTAGGTGCATTGGCCATGCTAAATTCTCCCTCAGTGTAGCTGGACTGTGGCGACTAGGGGATATTCACAGTAACTTCATTGCAGTGTTAATGTAAGCCTACTTGTGCCACCAATAAATAAACTTAAAGTTAGTTTATTGGTCTATAATATTTAACGGTTCTCAATTATAGTGAAAATATTACAGGAACGTACTTACTCAGACGACCCAGGACAATTCCCTGCACATTTTGTCATCTCAACTTCTGCTGAACAGCTCGAGTTTTCCGTTGTGATATTCTTATAAATCGACAACTTCTCACAATGGCCTATGAAAAGAATAAATGATAGCACCTCAATGAACACTCAGAGTGAAATACTTCTATTTGCAATAGGCAGCTATTAGTTTGAGCATTGAAAATATCTTTTTGAATTGGCTTTGATAAGGAGGCGGATGATTCGGGCATCATGTCCCAGGTTCATTGAGCAGATTCATCTCTCCTGATTGAATTGAATTGAACACAGTGTTTACCCCGTCAGGCATGTCTGCACATTGTCCGCACATTGTCCCAAGGTCAAATGCATCCTGCTTAAAAAACAAAGAGGACCTCAAAAGCTTTTTATGAATTCAGCAATTCCAGCACAATATTCTCATACGGATCACGACGAGCAAACTATTGCGGGTGCTGGAGATCTGAAATAAAACCGCAAAGTGTTGGAAAAACTCAGCAGGTCTGGCAGCATCTGTGGAGAGCAAAACATAGTTGTTTTGAGTCTGATATGACTCTCAATGCGATGAGAAAATATTTGGTTGTAGCTGAGCATGATGTGACATCCCCCCCTCCCAAGCAAGTGGGGTGGCGGGGTTGGGGGGGGGGGGGAGAGTTGGTTCCTTAAAGCTAACACCCTATTCTTTCCTCTGATACCCCCTGCCTGCCAACCACCCCCCCCCTCCCCCATCCCCAGCAGTTGTCACCCAGCGACCCCCATACCACCTTCATGCCTTCGGTCTGGGGTGAGAGGGAGAGAGTCATATAGATTTGACAATGAGTGATTGTTGAGGAACAACTGACTGAAACATCAGAAATTGTTGCAAACACGGTTAGAATGGCTTCTAAATGACAAGTCAGTAACAAAGGGAAGAATGGAATTTCAGAATGTGAGGGTACATCAACTTTTGCAGGCAGCTTGGGCTGGATATACCAACACTTGAAACTGTGCCATTCTAACATGCTGGCTGCCAGTTTGGGATGGGAATGATGTACCCACCCCACTTGGTTCAAATGAGTTGTGATTTACTATCAAGTTGGTTAGGGGTGTCATAATATTACTCTTCCACTCAGCATGAAGAAATTTCACTGCTGAGATATGTTGGTTTGGATGAGGGTCTTAAAGGCCAGACATTTAACACTGCAGAAGGTATTAAAGATAGAGGGAATTAGAAACAGAATTTTAGTCAATTAGCCTCAAGGTTGACAACTAATGTTGCTGTGCTGTGTGTATTTTTAATTGGCTAATTGTTTTCACTGTTATGGCAGGGCTCTTGATGACCACTCCACTGTGAGGGTTAGCTCTGAGCAGAGTTCAACTGTCGCACGTGAGATTTTCCCCACTCTGTGGGTGAATTTTAATCCAGATGTTGATTGTCCTGCCCACTGGCTGGAGTGCTGGTGAGAGCCTTGTGATGACTCTGTTGGGGGAAGGCCCAATACCAGGCACGTCAGTCGCCACCGGCCAGGCCTTCACTGGTATTAAAGACTCTGGGGGAAGGGTGGAAATCCCACCTCTTTTCCATCTCCCCCCCAACTCCCTGAGAGCTGCTGGCCAATCATTAGCAACGAGCACCTCCTGGAACGTTGGCAGCTGCTGTCGATGCAGCCACCCAGAATCAGTGAGGGTTCCCAGTCCAAAGGCATGTAGGTGGGATGGGGTCGCTGGGTGACAGCTGCTGGGGTGGGGGAGGGGGGTGGATGGCAGGCAGGGGGGGTCAGAGGAAAGACTAGGGTGTTAGCTTTAAGAGACCAACTCTTTCCCCCCCTCCCCCCATACCATCTGCTTGATAATGAGTCCCTCAATCGTACACTGAGTGTCTTTGAATGAGGGCCCACCCCCGAGGAGCCTCCAAGTTTGCTTCTTGATCTCTTCCATGTGGCAACTTCTCGCTTAAGGATCTCAATTAGAATCCATGCGGGAAGGCCTTTCCAACTCGGATTTGCTCGGCCAGAGGCAGGATGTGTCCGCCTTGCACTTTGCCCACCTGATTAAATGTCCCCTACCTCCAAACTGGCACTGGGAGGTATTAAATCCCACTCTGTATTTGTGCCATACTGGATAATACGCTTAGCCACCAAGCAAATTCAACGCTCCATCTCCCAACATCTTTTTTGAATGTTGCTAATTAAACTACAATTTAAACGCAATGTAAGAAAGAATTATTGATAATAAAACTAGGACGATTACCAGATTGTTTACGACACCATTGATTGCACTGTTCATTTCTCCAACGATTTGCAATCTAAACAAACAAAATTTAATGTTATATCACAAAATCGTTATAGTGCAGAAGGAGGCCATTCAGCCCATCATGTTTGTACCAGCTCTCCAAGTGAGCATTATGACATATTGATAATCCCCCTGCCTTTTCCCTGCACCCCTACACATTATTTCTATTGAAATAACCATTTAATGCCCTTTTGAATGCTTCGATTGAACCTATCTCCACCATACTTCCAGGATAAAGCACAATGGTTACTTTAATAATCTCACAAAATCCCAGGAATATTCATAAATGCCTTGCAGTTATTTGATTTTTTTGCTGAAACAGGAAAAAAATCTGAAAATTGAGAGTCTGTTTCGCCTCTATTTCCTGGAGAATGTGTTATAAGTATTTTTCCTGCATTGTTATAACCTGACTGGAAAAAACTATTCTATTCTGTACCCTACAGTAATAACCATGCTATACAGGCGATTTTGCCTCGTTCATACATTTTTTTTATACAGGCGATTTCGCCTAGTTAGCAAACATCTTTTAAATAGCTCCTGTTGAGCGGACAACAAATTACATCCAATTAGATTTTGCAGCAACCAAATCATGGGCCAAAATTGAAATGGCATCAGATAAAACTTTTTAAAAATTGTTTATTCAAAACAGACTCCTTTTCAGCACTGAAACCATCGTGTGTTTCATCCCATTCAGATTCTTCCTTAGGCACATTTCACAAACTCCAAGTTGTGTGACGTTGCCACCCATATCCCTCTCCTGACCAGTATCAGCTCCTCAGCCAGCTATTAAATTTGAAATCTTCATCCTTATTGTTTTACAGGCATCTCAACTCTGCAACCTTCAGCCTGCCAGGTCAGAAAATCCCCACAGCGCAGAAGGAGGCCATTTGGCCCATCGAGTCTGCACCCAGGCCCACCCCCCGCCTTATCCCTGTAACCTCATGTATTTACCCCGCTAACCTCCCCTAATCGACACACCTTGGGTCACTAAGAGGCAATTTAGCATGGCCAATCCACCTAACCCGCACGTCTTTGAACTGTGGGAGGAAACCGGAGCACCCGGCAGAAACCCATTCAGACGGGGGAGAATGTGCATACTCCACATAGACAGTGACCCAAGGCTGGAATCGAACCTGGTCCCTGGCGCTGTGAGGCAGCAGTGCTAACCACTGTGCCATCGTGTCGCCCTAAGCAGGGGTTCTCTCTAAGCTCTCTCTCTTTTGTTTTCCATCTTTTAAAATGTTTTCAACCCATCCCTTCAATCAGGTCCTTGGTCAAGCCAAAGGTCACACTGCCTACGGACGACCTTTACATTAAGTATATTCTAATCAAAAGTTTTTTAATAGCATGAAAAATAAAATTAGTTAATGTAAGTTAGAAGATCTTCCTTACTTCAGATCCTTATGCATTTTATATGCTTCCAGCTAACAGGTTTATGCATCAGGCTATCATGCCCACAATAATTTCATTTTAAATATTTTTATTGAGTAATTGCTCTCAGATTGTCGACATCCCTGATGAATACAAACAAAATATACCAACCTGACAACATTGAGATTCTGAAGTGTCCACTTGTGAGTTACGGCATGTATAGGAAATACATGAGTTGGGATTATTCCATGTTTCTCCCTCCTAAGAAGGAAACATACACAAAGGAATAAATGATATAACATACATTTCTACGTTGCATCAGAAGGAGATTTCCCCAGCCTACCCTCGGGGATCATAAGCGTGGAGAAAGGCTTAAGCAGGTGGCCACGCTTATCCTCCCGGTTGTTCAATATTTAGAATATCCTGGAGGAGCCAAGTGCAGTTCCTGGAAAATCTCCCCAGAATAAATTCTTCTGGTAAGTTGACACAATCATTAATTTCAGTAAAAATTCTTAAAAATAATAAGCTGTTTGCATGCTGGACAAACGTCACCACTTGTACACCTTGAAGGACACTCTCCAAAAACCAACAATTTAATAGCAGCAACTCTACTTAGTTTTAGTGTATGTGGAAAGATTCTGTACTTGGTTTTCCTCAGGCAAAAGCTCAAGAAGTGAGTAGGTTTAACCAAGGCAAAAATCCTTCTTCACAACAATAACTTTTTTTATTCATTCATGGGACATGGACGTCGCTGACTGGCCAACATTTATTGTCCATCTCGAGTTGCTCTTTTCAGAGGACAGTTGAGAGTCAACCACATTACTGTGGCTCTGGAGTCACATGTAGGCCAGACCAGGTAAGGATGGCAGATTTCTTTTCTTAAAGGACATTAGTGAACCAGATGGATTTTTCCGACAATCGACAATGGTTTCATGGTCATCAGTAGATTGTTAATTGCAGATTTATTTATTATTGAATTCAAATTTCACCATCTGCTGTGGCGGGATTCGAACCTGGGTCCCCAGAACATTAGCTGAGTTTCTGGATTCAGAGTTTATTGATCAGTGTCACAAAGCAGCTTACATTAACACTGCAATGAAGTTACTGTGAAAATCCCCAGTCATCACACTTCGGTGCCTGTTCGAGTACACTGAGGGAGTATTTAGCATGGCCAATGCACGTAACCAGCACGTCTTTCAGACTGTGTGGAGGAAACTGGAACATCCGGAGGAAACCCACACACACGGGGAGAATAGGCAGAATCTGTACAGACAGTGACCCAAGCTGGGAATCGAACCTCGCGCTGTGAGGCAGCAGTGCTAACCACTGTGCCACTGTGCAACTAGGCCATCGTCTTCCCTCAACTTCCAAAAAGAATCATCCTGTGACTCCCCGTGAAGAATTTGAAACTTTGGGTGATATTCTTGAATGGTTTGGGTTTATGTTTGACCATTTGGTTGAAGAATATTACTTTGAAGGTGAACTGTGAGGCATTTTGCAAAAAGTTAAATTTGTTGTAATGACAGCAGCTTTGTTTGAAAGTGCGAACAAGAGTCGGGTTTACCCAACAATTTTCAAACAGGTATGCTATCTGACCCTATTTAATTGTTTAGAAGTATTTGTACATAGTATCTGCTGCAGCCTATCCGCTTTCAGGGTGGCACAGTGGTTAGAATTGCTGCCTCACAATGCCAGGGGTACAAATTCGATTCCCAGCTTGGGTCACTGTCTGTCCGGACGTTCTCCCCGTGTCATCTGCGTACATTTCCTCCGGGTGCTCCAGTTTCCTCCCACAGTCTGAAAGACGTGCTGATTAGGTGCATTGGCCATGCTAACTCCTCCCTCAATGTACCCGAACAGGCACCGGAGTGTGGTGACTAGAGGATTTTCACATTGCAGTGTTAATGTAAGCCTACCTGTGACACTAATAAATAAACTTTTTTAAACTATTATAAAAGCAGGTGCACTCTGTCATGCTCAACTGGGGGAAACACATGAAATATTCACCAAAAGAGAAAACGCTGGAAAATCTCAGCATCTGTAAGGAAAGAAATGAGCTGACGTTTCGAGTCCAAATGACCCTTTGTCAAAGCAGTTTTTCCACTTTGAAATATTCACCACTGATCCCAGTGCAACTACATTTTCTTCCTGTAAAGGAGTCATATCTGACTCGAAATGTTAATGCCGCTTCTCTTTTCCCAGATACTGCCTGGCCTGCTGAATATTTCCAGCAATTTTTGCTTTTTCTTCAGATTTCTGGCATCCCCAGTATTTTGCTTTTATTTTGCTTACCCGACCATCTCAACTCTGACCTTGTTGTTGAAACACTGGCCACCTTTCACACATGTCCACAGTGAAATTAGAAACCACCTTGGAAATGTGTATCATTGCCTTAGAATGTCATTTTTGCTTTCCTCAATAAGGAACTATATTTCCTCACACAAAACCAAGTGCCAAATGTTGTGAAAATCCCTAGTTTGGAGAATGCTTCCGGAAAAGAAAGAATTAATGCTATGACTGATGATAGTGGAATCAATCAAACTTGGGTGTCCCTCTATCAGTGAGATCTGTGATGAATATGGACAGTATAAAGAACAAAGAGCAGTACAGCACAGGAAACAGGCCCTTCGGCCCTCCAAGCCTGTGCCGCTCATTGGTCCAACTAGACCGTTCGTTTGTATCCCTCCATTCCCAGACTGCTCATGTGACTATCCAGGTAAGTCTTAAACGATGTCAGCATGTCTGCCTCCACCACCCTACTTGGCAGCGCATTCCAGGCCCCCACCACCCTCTGTGTAAAAAACATCCCTCTGATATCTGAGTTATACCTCACCCCTCTCACCTTGAGCCCGTGACCCCTTGTGATCGTCACCTCCGACCTGGGAAAAAGCTTCCCACTGTTCACCCTATCTATGCCCTTCATAATTTTACCTCTAGGTCTCCCCTCATTCTCTGTCTTTCCAGGGAGAACAAGCCCAGTTTACCCAATCTCTCCTCATAGCTAAGACTCTCCATACCAGGCAACATCCTGGTAAACCTTCTCTGCACTCTCTCTAAAGCCTCCACGTCCTTCTGGTAGTGTGGCGACCAGAACTGGACACAGCACTCCAAATGTGGCCTAACCAGCGTTCTATACAGCTGCAACATCATACTCCAGCTTTTATATCTATACCCCGTCCTATAAAGGCAAGCATACCATATGCCTTCTTCACCACCTTCTCCACCTGTGCTGCCACCTTCAAGGATTTGTGGACTTGCACACCTAGATCCTTCAGTGTTTCTATACTCTCGATGGCTCTGCCATTTATTGTATAACTCCCCCCTACATTAGTTCTTCCAAAATGTATCACTTCGCATTTATCTGGATTAAATTCCATCTGCCATTTCTCTGCCCAATTTTCCAGCCTATCTATATCCTGCTGTATTGTCCGACAATGTTCATCGCTATCCGCAAGTCCAGCCATCTTCGTGTCATCCGCAAACTTGCTGATAACACCAGTTACATCTTCTTCCAAATCATTTATATATATCACAAATAGCAGAGGTCCCAGTACAGAGCCCTGCGGAACACCACTGGTCACAGACCTCCAGCCGGAAAAAGACCCTTCGACTGTTACCCTCTGTCTCCTGTGGCCAAGCTAGTTTTCTACCCATCTAGCCACCTCTCCTTGTGTCCCATGAGCCTTAACCTTCTTAACCAACCTGCCATGAGGGACTTTGTCAAATGCCTTACTGAAATCCATATAGACGACATCTACGGCTCTTCCTTCGTCAACCGTTTTTGTCACTTCCTCAAAAAACTCCACCAAATTTATAAGGCACAACCTCCCTCTTACAAAACCATGCTGTCTGCCACTAATGAGATTGTTCTGTTCTAAATGCGCATACATCCTGTCTCTAAGAATCCTCTCCAACAACTTCCCTACCACGGACGTCAAGCTCACTGGCCTACAATTACCCGGGTTATCCCTGCTACCCTTCTTAAATAACGGTACCACATTCGCTATCCTCCAATCCTCAAGGACCTCACCTGTGTCCAATGAAGAGACAAAGATTTCCGTCAGAGGCCCAGCAATTACATCTCTTGTCTCGCTGAGCAGTCTAGGATAGGTATGGTGGCACAGTGGTTAGCACTGCTGCCTCACAGCACCAGAGACCCGGATTCTATTCTAGTCTTGGGTGACAGCCTGTGTGGAATTTGCACATTCTCCCTGTCTCTGCGTGGGTTTCCTCCCACAGTCCAAAGATGTGTAAGTTAGGTGGATTGGCTATACTAAATTGTCTCTTAGTGTCTGAAGCTGTGTAAATTAGGAGAGGTGGTGGCGTAACTGTGCGGGATTACAGGGATAAGGTGGAGGTTGGGCCTGGGTAAAGATACTTTGTCAGAGAGTTGGAGTAGAGTCGATGGGCCAAATGGCCTCTTTCTGCACTGTAGGAATTGTATGATTAGCATGCATGGCAAGGTAACATGAGCTGCGGGTACACGATGGTTAGGATTTTTTAAGGTTGAGTTAAAATTGTCTTTTCTGTTATTGTGGACCTGACCTGGTATCTTATGTAAATGTACAGGCATAGAAAAGTCCACTAAAGCGCCTTCGTGCATTCTCTGGGTACAGATTGTACTTGCTATGTCCGATGGACTTTATCTAGTTATATCCTTGTATATAGAGTTTGTATTAGAATTTTAGTGACTGCTTTCTGCATATCAGTGTCCAAAGGATGGTGGAGTTGGAGCATTGGTGTTGGCTGCAATTATATTAGAAAAAAAGGGGTGATAAACTGAATAAAAGAATGTTCAAGGTGTTGTTGCGGTTCTTGGTGGATTACAAGGCTGACAGAAGACAGGTTTATGTAGAAATTATAACATATTCATTCTCAGTCATTAAGCTGATGGGCCATTTGGATGCAACACATTCCCTGAATAACATTCTCATCATTGCATGTGGCAAAATGACAGCAGATTATAGGTTCAATGCAAGAAAATAGGTGCAAAATTTTTGTGCAGTAGTCTAAAAACGATTCAGCTTCTGGCATCATCAGTCTAACAATATAAAAGTGTTGTATATGTATAAGTTAATCAACACTTACATTTTTAGGAGTTCCTGAACTGTCTCTGCAACCTGCAAAAATGAGGGATGTCAGCTTATTCTACGTACATTATACTTCCACAAGTAACAAATTAAATTAATTTTTAATCAAATTTGCATTGCTTTGATTAAAGGCTTCCTATTTATCAAGTGGTATCTAATTTAAGAGAAAGAAACTTACATGTGTTAACACAAGTGGTCTTGTTTTCTGACAGCATCATTCCTTTTGGACAAAAGCAACCTTCTGACATAGGGTACAGTTTCTGGCCTGGGATCAGAATGCTGAAAATGAAATTTATTTTTTTAAAGTGAAGGCAACATCTCAACATCCCATTAACCGGTCTTCAATAGCGTTGTTCATGTGGTGGGGACTTGTGTTCTGATGCGGCACGGTGGCACAGTGGTCAGCACTGCTGCCTCACAGCGCCAGGGACCTGGGTTCGATTCCAGCCTGGCGTCACTGTCTGTTTGGAGTTTGCACTTTCTCCCCGTGTCTATGTGGGTTTCCTCCCGGTGTTCCGGTTTCCTCCCACACTCCAAAGATGTGCAGGTTAGGTGGATCAGCCATGCTAAATCGACCCTAGTGTCAGGGGGATTAGCAGGGTAAATGTGTGGGGCTACAGGAATAGGGCCTGGGTTGGACTGTGGTCGGTACAGACTCGATGGGCCGAATGGCCTCCTTCTATACTGTAGGGATTCTATGATTCTATGCTGCATCGTATTCGAGGAAGGCTCACGGTCCCATTGCAAGTATTGCAGGGGGAGAGTGGTGACAGGCTCAGACAGTTCCGTAGGTTTTTGTCATTGAGCTGAAATTTTCCAGCCCTTCCTGCTGGCGGAATCTTCCAGCCCCACTAATAGCAACTCCCTGCAGCACATTCCCCGGTGGCGGAGAGTGCGGGATGTACGAAACCCAGTAGACGTCAGCAGGTCTAGAAGATTCCACCACCAGCCAATGGCGGGCTGCCTTATCCACTGGCAGGGGAGAGGGGGGGGTGCGGAACCCACCCATAAAGAATGTTTTCCTTGCCTGATGTAGGAATATATGCATCCCTCTCACCTGCCAGGGGTCACAGTCTGAGGATACAAGGTAGACCGTTTAGGACAGAGATGATGAGAAATTTCTTCACCCAGAGAGTGGTCAGCCTGTGGATTTTGCTACCACAGAAAATAGTTCAGGCCAAAACCTTGAATGTTTTCAAGAAGCAATTAGATATTGTACTTGAGGCGAAGGAGATCAAAGGGTATGGGGGGAAGGCGGGATTAGGCTCTTGAGTTAGATGATCAGCCATGATCATAATGAATGGTGGAACAGGCGTGAAGGGCTGAATGGCCTCCTCCTGCTCCTATTTTCTATAATCCTATGTTACAAAGCAAAATTCTTCGCCCAGTATATTCAATCTGTAGCCTACTTAATTTTACTGCCCTTAAATATTTCAGTAAAAGTCACACTTGCAAGTCAGATGCATCATTGATATGTTTGCTTGCTAAACATGAATGGTGGCTTAGGGTGTAACCAAACCTGGAGCCTTTCCTTCTCATTTCCCAAGTTAAATGAAAAAGACACCAATTTCTTTATAAAATGTTTAACTGAGAAATAACTTGGATGAATAATTCCTGCGTTTCCAAAACTGCGGTCATATATGTGCATTCTTCAAAACACATTTGAAGACACTCTCCAATCCACATGTTTTAAATTAAAACTTTTACAATGTCCGATCACAGAAAGTAGTTACTTTAAATTAAATCATCAACTGTTGATCTCTCATCAGACACTCCCCTCAGTATATCCCTGTCAGGTGAACATACTTACTTATTCTCACAACGATCATTGTCCTGAGGTTCACAAGGCTTATAAATAAATCCTTCAGGGCAGGTATAATCTTGAAAAGCAAATAAAAATGTGTGTGGGAGGAATGGATCTTATTAAGGTAGCTCTATAAATATCCAATAGAAAATAACAAATTACAGTCATTAACAAATGATCATGATTAAATTCTGACATACCATAGAGGTATTTCTAAACTGTAACTGCAATTTGTGAATGGTAATCGTCAAAGAACATCCTATGTTATCATAGATCATAGAATCCCTACAATACGGAAGGAGGCCATTCGACTCATTGAGTCTGCACCGGCCACAATCCCACCCAGGCCTTATTCGCGTAACCCCACATATTTACCCTGCTAATCTCCCTAACACTAAGGGTGAATCTAATATGGCCAATCAACCTAATACATGAATGTAATATTTTATAATTAAATATTTGATTACATCACTTCCTGGGCAACTTCCTCTATAATACAACAGCATCTTGACTTTCTCGGGAAGTCTTTTCTAAAGCTCTCCACTTCTTTACCTCTCTATTCTCCTTTCATGATGCTCTTTAAATCCTACCGCTTTGAGCACACTTTCAGCCATTTTGCTGTCACCTCCTTTCCTGGTGTAAAGTCTAATTTCTTTTCATAATGCTCCTACAAAGTGTCTCTGCACATTTGATTACGTTAAATGGCTGAATTTTACACAGAGGCGCTGATCTCCATCCTTGGCAGCTGGATTGCCCTGAGCTGATTTTATGGCTGTTCAACTGTTCATTGGTTCAAGGTGAGGCTTCGGCCTCCACTTGGGAGGAAGACCTGACTTCGAGAACTGCAAGCCAATCAGATGCCTGACAGCTCTCTAGCCGTAGCAGTGCCACTGTGAGTGGTGGCCACTGCTGGGACTGCAGGCTGATCCCAATGCCGAGGAACCGTAGAGTTGGAATCGAAGGTGAGTGGGGGAGGTTTCACCCATCTAGCAGGCCTTGGTGAGGGGGGTGGACTACTGAGTTTGGGAGTGCAGGAGGAGCACTTGGGCATGGGTGCAGGGCCATACTGTGGGGAGAGACCGCCATTGGACTTAGGGTGACTGAACACTTGGGACCTCCCTTGTCCCCTGCTGCCACTCACAGGGTTTGTAACTCCCCATACACCTTCCCCCCATCCCCTCCTCCAAACTGCTATTAAAATACCAGTGGTAGTGTGAGGCGGCCAATGTAACCACTAATTGACCACTAATAGGGCCTCAATTGGCCTAAGGGTATGCAGACTGCCCAATACCTCCCCCACCACTGGTAAAATACTAACAGTTCTGTTGTAAAATTCCATCTTAAAGCATTATATAATGTTTAAGATCTCTGATAAAGACCTTAACCTGAGGCACAGAGCTATGTGCACATCAGGAACTCTGGCACACCATGATTTGTCATCCATTAAAGTTAATTGCTGGAAGTACGTGTTCAAGTCGAATATACACTGCACACCTCTTGCGTTGGGAATGCAAGAGATGACAGTTTGTCCTGTGATGCAACCAGGTTTTAAGCAATGCTGCCAGCAATATAAACCTAATCACCAGAAAGCAGATCTGTAAGGCTATACTCCCAGCTCCAGCACTAACTGCAATTCTGGAATATTCTCAGAGTAGGGCAGGGAAAATGAGGTCCATACTTTCTTTTGTAAGCTAAATACTGTGAACACCGGGGCCATTTAACAGCCAGGACTTTAAAGAAAATTGTGCTTCTGTTTGTGCTGTTTAATTTTGATCTTCCTCACAAGTGGCAACATCTTCGCTACGTCTACCCTATCAAACCCTTTGTATTCTAGCAAATGACTTGTTAGGTCATAAGAGGCATAGAGGTTTACAGCATTGGAAACAGGCCCTTCGGTCCAACTTGTCCATGCCGCCAGTTTTTACCACTAAGCTAGTCCCAATTACCTGCATTTGGCCCATATCCCTCTCTATCCATCTTACCCATATAACTGTATAAATGCTTTTTAAAAGACAAAATTGTACCCGCCTCTACTACTGCCTCTGGCAGCTTGTTCCAGACACTCACAACCCTCTGAGTGAAAGAATTGCCCCTCTGGTCCCTTTTGTATTTCTCCCCTCTCAACTTAAGCCTATGCCCTCTGGTTTTAGACTCCCCTACCTTTAGGAAAAGATGTTGACCATCTACCTTATCTATGTCCCTCATTATTTTATAGACCTCTAGAAGATCATCCCTAAGCCTCCGAAATTCCAGGGAAAAAGTCCCAGTCTATCCAGTCTCTTCTTATACCTCAAACCATCAAGCCCTGGTCGCATCCTAGTAAATTTTTTCTGCACTCTTTCTAGTTTAATAATATCCATTCTATAATAGGGTGACCAGAACTCTACACAGTATTCCGAGTGTGGCCTTACTAATGTCTTGTACAACTTCAACAAAGCATCCCAACTCCTATAGTCAATGTTCTGACCAATGAAACCAAGCATGCCAAATGCCTTCTTCACTACCCTGTCCACTTATAACTCCACTTTCAAGGAGTTATGAACCTGTACTCCTAGATCTCTTTGTTTTATAGCTCTCCCCAAAGCCCTACCATTAACTGGGTAGGTCCTGCCCTGATTCAATCTACCAAAATGCATCACCTCCCATTTATCTAAATTAAACTCCATCTGCCATTCGTCAGCCCACTGGCCCAATTGATCAAGATCCCATTGACATCCTAGATAACCTTCTCCACTGACCACTATGCCACCAATCTTGGTGTCATCTGCAAACTTACTAAACATACCTCCTAAATTCTCATCCAAATCATTAATATAAATAATAATTAACAATGGACCCAGCACTGATCCGTGAGGCACAATGCTGGTCACAGGCCTCCAGTTTGAAAAACAACCCTCTACAAACACCCTCTGTTTTCTGTCATCAAACCAATTTTTTACCCAATTGGCTACCTCACCCTGGATCCTGGGAGATTTAACCTTATGCAACAACCTACCATGTACCTTGTCAAAAGCCTTGCTAAAGTCCATGTAGACAACATCGACGGCACTGCCCTCATCTACCTTCTTGGTTATCCCTTCAAAAAACTCAGTCAAATTCGTGAGACATGATTTTCCGCTCGCAAAGCCATGCTGACTGTCCCTGACATTGTGGGAGGCTAGGGAGGAAATTTCAGAGCCCCAAACAGAGATATTTGAATCATCAACAGCCACAGGTGAGGTGCCTGAAGATTGGAGGGTGGCAAATGTGCCTTTGTTTAAGAAGGACTACAGGGAAAAGCCTGGGAACTACAGACAGGTGAGCCTTACATCTGTAGTGGGTAAGTTATTAGAAGGTATTCTGAGAGACAGGATCTACAGGCATTTAGCGAGGCTGTTGATGATTCAAATATCTCTGTTTGGGGCTCTGAAATTTCCTCCCTAGCCTCCCACAATGTCCTAGGATACATTTCATCAGGTCCCAGGGATTGATCTAACTTGATGCGCTTTAAGACTTCCAGCTCCGCCTTCTCTGTAATATGTACACTCCTGAAGACATCGCTGTTTATTTCCCCAAGTTCCCTAACACTCATGCCTTCTTAACAGTAAATACCGATGACAAATATTCATTTACGATCTCACCCATTGTCATCCTTCAGTTATTTTTCCCGAGAAAGAGCCAGTCTTCTCAATCTTTCCAGCCAGATATAATCTCTCATATCTAGAACATAGGGTGGGATTTTCCTGTTTTCCCCAAGACAGGAAATTCCCGCCTGTTGTCAATGGACTTTTTCAATGGTCCGTCAAATTGTCCGTCCCGCCCATGATGATTCCTGTGGCAGGTGGGACAGGAAAATCCTTCACATTGATTAATAATACTTACTGCAGCGTCCATTGGTGAAGTTTCTCCAGTCTACACATATGCCTTTATCGTTACAAGCAGTGGCAGAAGCTTGTAGGTTGGAGCAATCAAAGTTTGACGAATTTGTGTGACAATGATCAGTGAGACAAGATTGATAAAAGCGATCAATGTCTTCTTGATTTTGTTTCCTGCAACCTTCAAATGCACTACATGGCGGAAAAAATAAAAAATATTTAAAGCGACAATTAAAGTACAGGGACACTTATTTTGTTACAGCACTAATAAACTCTAAACTACGTAACATTGTACCTTAAATTTGGCTGTTGGTCATTGGTGAATATGCCTACAAATTGTTGGGTGCTGTAAGGTTGCTGGTAACCTCCCCAGCTTAAAATAATCAAAGATGTCATCTGCTCGTAACAAGAAAATGTGTGATTTAAGACAGAAATGAGGATGGACTTCTTTTTTGAGGGTAGTGAATCTCCAGTACCTGGAGTACTGTGTACAGTTTTGGTGTCCTTACTTGAGAAAGGATATACTAGCTCTGGAGGGGGTGCAGAGGAGATTCACTCGGTTGTGGAGTTCTTTACTGCATAGGGTTGTAGAGGCTGCGTTATAATGTGTGTTCAAAGCTTAGATAGACAGATTTTTAATCAGTAAAGGAATCAAGAGTTATGGGGATAAGGCAGGAAAATGGAGTTGTGGATTATCATATCAGATCAGTCATGATCACATGAAATGGCAGAGTGGACTTGATGGGCTGAATGACCTACTTCTGCTTCTACATCTTATGGTCTTAAAAATCCTAAGCATGTTGTTAATTGTTACCATCTTTGTTCTCCGTGTGAAGTAATGTTTGTACATATATCTGGAAGCTTGCAGGTCAGAACAAGATTCCAACCATGTTTCATCTCTACCAATTTCTTTTCCTTCGCTTCTGGTGTTGGTGCTAAAGGATGATTCATTGGCTGCCAATCACATGGCAGCACTGCATTCAAATGGGAAAGCTCCGATGGGAATCGAGCCAGTGAGAGAGATTTTACCTTGGAAGACTCACAACCAAATGCAGTTGTCCCATCCTGTGATGTTCACGTACAAACTGATTTGTTGGGGGCCACCTCTGGATCTGAGTGGAAGCAAGGGACTTCTAAGAAATTTGCCCTATCTAAGAAATTTGAGTCCAAATACAGGATCCCAACTAACAGTCCAGCTGTGGTCCAACTGGTGAGGCCGCACCTGGAGTACTGTGTACAGTTTTGGTCTCCTTACTTGAAAAAGGATATACTAGCTCTGGAGGGGGTGCAGAGGCGATTCACTCAGTTGATTCTGGAATTGAGAGGGTTGGCTTATGAGGAGAGACTGAGACTATACTCATTGAAATTCAGAAGAATGAGGGGAGATCTTATAAAAACATACAATATTATGAAGTGAATAGATAAGATAGAAGCAGGGAGGTTGTTTCCCCTGGCAGGTGAAACGAGAACTAGGGGGCATGGCCTCAAAATAAGGGGGAGCAGATTTAAGACTGAATTGAGGAGGAACTTCTTCACCCAAAGGGTTGTGAATCTGTGGAATTCCCTGCCCAGTGAAGCAGTTGATGCTACCTCATTGAATGTTTTTAAGGCAAAAATAGATAGACTTTTGAACAGTAAAGGAATTAAGGGTTATGGGAACAGGCGGGTAAGTGGAGTTGAATTCATGAAAAGATCAGCCATGATCTTACTGAATGGCAGAGCAGGCTTGAAGGGCCAGATGGCCTACTCCTGCTCCTAGTTCTTATGATCTTATGTTCTAACTATTAGCATAGATTGTAATTTGAAGACTTTCTGATTTATATGGCTCAGTAACTTTAGCAGTTAATTCAGTCAAGGAATGTAGGTGTTGCTGGCTGGACCAGCATTTATTGCCCATCCATAATTGTCCCTCAACTTAGTGGCTTGCTAGACCATTTCAGAGGGCATTGCTTGGATCTGGAGTCACATGTAGGCCAGACCAGGTAAGTTTGGCAGATTTCCTTCCCTAAAGGACATTAGTGAACCAGATGGGTTTTTACGACAATGGTTTCATGGTCATCGTTAGACTTTTAATTCCAGACTTTAAAAAAATTGAATTCAAATTTCACCATCTGCCATGGTGGGATTTGAACCCAGATTCTATTCTATTCCCCAGAGCATTAGCCTGGATTACTAGTCCAGTGACAAAGCCACTATACCACCCACTCCCGATGTTTGAGTATATGCTTGAATCAATGCTGACATTACAAAATAAAAAAATAATTTGACTAATAACTGTCTTCTGTCCCTTCAGCAGAAAGGTGTTACAATACTATTATCAGCTGTCAGATATTTTTAACCACTGATAATTAATGCCATCTGATGGAAATAGGATCGAGAAATTGGGCATCACAGTAAATATCAAAAAGGTTGTCTAACATTTATGAAAATTATAACATGGTAAAAAAATAAAATGATTACTATCTATGTTGGACTCAGATTTCATCAAATTAATAATTTGCAACTATAATAGCCACACATTTAAATAGTAATTTGATAACACATTGCTGAGAAAAGAGACACTTTTGGGTCGAAGTTTTTCAGCTTGTACTCATCAGGACATTCACAGGAACACATTGGCAGGGAAATCACCAAATGTACTGTATGAGAAGAGAGTGTTAATTGGTTAGCAAAAATAAAACATTATCCAGTATCTTAAACTCTTTATTAACCCTGACCCTGACAGTGGGCAGAAAATTGAAATTAAGGAACCTATGTGAACAAACTGATGAAACTTAACATGATCTGGAATTCAGATATATTAAAGATCCGGAACCTGAACTGTAACTTAAACAGGGGGTAAATTTCTACTTCTACTACAGTTGTGCCAGCATCACTAATATCCATGTTCTGCCAACATTAATATGGTTAACACTAACTAAACCAGGCATGAGCTGCTGCGATGGTCTATGAAAACTTATAATGAAAAATCATAAATGGAAATAATTCAAGGAAAAGTCATGAAAGTTTCAAGTGATTGGGTTTTAAGTATTTCTTTTGGCAGCTTGTTCCATTGCGCGATTGCCCTTGGGAAAAAGGATTGTGAATATGATGCCTTGGAAACAAATAGTCTTGTGGTGAGTATGGATAGCTCCGTTGGGGAGATTTTTCTCCCTCTCCAGATATGTTTCGTGGTGGCAGGAGGTGGTGCGCCACTTGCTGGGATCTTATAGGGTTTCCAGATAAACGCACCCCCCCCCACCGGGAAACCCACTGGTGTGAACAGCAGCAAGATTGCAGCGCTTGTGTTTGTCACTGCCGGAGAACCCAATTCTGTCAATTCCCACCAGTACATTTCATATTTTATAGAACATTTCATAGAATCCCTACAATTCAGAAGGAAGCCATTCAGCCCATCGAGTCTGTACCAACCACAATCCCACCCAGTCCCTATGCCCTTAACGCCACATATTTACCCTGCTAATCCCCCTGATACTAGGGTCAATTTAGCCTGGCCAATCAACCTAATCCGCACATCTTTGGACTGTGGGAGGAAACCAGAGCACCCGGAGGAAACACACACAGACATGGGGAGAAGTGGGTGGCACGGTAGCAGAGTGGTTAGCACTGCTGCTTCACAGCTCCAGGGACCTGGGTTCGATTCCCGGCTTGGATCACTGTCTGTGTGGAGTTTGCACATTCTCCTCGTGTCTGCGTGGGTTTCCTCCGGGTGCTCCGGTTTCCTCCCACAGTCCAAAGATGTGCGGGTTAGGTTGATTGGCCATGCCAAATTGCCCCTTAGTGTCCTGAAATGCGTGGATTAGCGGGTAAAATATGTAGGGATATGGGGGTAGGGCCTGGGTGGGATTGTGATCGGTGCAGACTCGATGGGCCGAATGGCCTCTTTCTGTAACTGTAGGGTTTCTATGATTTCTATGAACTTGCAAACTCCGCACAGACAGTAACCCGAAGTTGGAATTGAACCCAGGTCCCTGGTGCTGTGAGGCAGCGATGCTAACCATTGTGCCACCGTGTCACTCTGGTCAGTCTACTTTTTTCCCTCCTTTGCTTTAGTGATTCCCATTCTAAATTTTTGGTTAAGCACGTGACACTGGTATATTTCCCAAAATGATTCATGCAGAATTGTGCAGCATATCTTTGGATTTTCTTCAATCTTATAGATATATCTATATATTGTTGCAAAGTTGGGTAGAGTAATTGTAGATTGGTGTGTGTAAAATTGTAAAATGCTCGGGAGAATGCATTGCATGATCCCTTTAAAAGATGGTGCTTTTTCTGCGCTTTGTTAAAAAAAATGCAAGTACATAGGAAGCGCCAAACCGAAGCATTTGTATCAAAAGGCCAAGCAGCAGTTTTTACCAAGACAACAGGCTTTTTGAATTTAGCCAGTTTGAATTCAGCACTTAGATACCGAGAACCTATTAAATTTAAATCTGATGGTTTTGACAACCTAGGACAAATCCTATTGTGGCAAATATTGATATGTCATCACAGGTATAAAAGGAGTGGGCAGTGGGACAAAAAAGAGAGAGCAAGTGTCACATGCCACAGCTCACAGCTCTCAGCTCAAAGCGCCATCGACATAGCAAAGGTACCAAAGAAGAAAGAGGAAAGAATTTCCAGGCAGAAGAATCAACAGAGAAGGCCCAGAATATTCCGGAAGACACAAAACCTGGTTGCAATTTAGAGAGTGACTAAATTCTATTTTTTTGTTAATGAGTGGAAATTATATTTATTGGAACAGCATACCATTAGAATCTTGTTTTATTTGGTTTGTTCATAGTTTAGTAAAGTTGTTCACTGTTGAATAAATAAATTGTTACATGTTGATTTTAGAGTGAGCGTCAGGGATTTGTTTTGTATTTAACCACTAGGAGTTGCTGAAGAGCAGGTCACACCACCTCACACACACCTTTTACAGATTATGTGGTGAGGTACTCCTCTTTGGGTGGTTTGGTGTTAGTTCTCAGAGAGGGGATCAACCTCTGCTTTAGAACAATATATGTACATATATATACCTCGCCAAAAGAGGATCCAGCACACAATTGCATACTCCAGAATTGGGCAAACAGGTGTTTGGTAAGCTCTGACATTTTTTGCTGCAATACCAAGGGTTCTCCTTCAAAAATCCAAGAGCCTGTTTGCTTTGAATGTTATCTGCTGAACATGATATCCCCATTGAAGATTGTTTGTAAGGCGAACCTCCAGGTATGGTTGTGTATTTAACAAAACGAGGAGGCAACTAAGCAAATAAATTGGGAAAGGTTGCCTAACAGCATTGCAATAGAAATCATAGTTCAAAAACACATGTATCAACTCGTCGATACTTATTAGCTGATTTCTTCCGCTGTAATACAGGTTTTTCAGTTGATGCAGTCAGCTCAGCTCCTTCACAGTAACAAGAAGCACCAAAGGAGATTTTGACATAAAACTGAAGCTGTAATGATCTTAACAAGGCCCACGAGGTGGACCTCTTAGAATATGAGCTCCCTGATTAAGGCAGTAATGGCTCATCCATTCAGGGAGTCCTGCCCATGTATATCATATGGAGTATCAGGGTTACTGGCACTCTGGGTTTCTACCCTGTATGAGGAAGTACTGTTCAGAGTGCTGTTGGCTATGTGATGAAGGGACACCGTCCTTGGAGGCGGTATTTCAGAAACGTCAGCACCAGATCAGCTGAAATATGATTTAATCTGGAGCAATAAGTGCTTGGGTTAATATTCCAATTCTTCAAGTATATGAGTCTAACTCTTCATCAATTGCGAATCTTGAGGGAAAAGAGAGACAGCAGCTTATGAAGTCCAAGATAACTGAGCACCAAGCAGCTTGCCTCATCCCATATCTATTATACATAAAATATATATTATAGATTCATGGTTGCATTTGGAACCATTTCTTTGCTACAATGCAGTAACTTATCCATTCATGTATATTTAGACTTTCTCATTGTTGCTGCAACTGCATTAATGGGAGTTCATCTGTAAGTTGCATTTTAATAGTTCATCTTTACAATTTACTTTCTGCATTTATTTGGATAGAATTAAACTATGAAAGAGGACAGCCACATACTTTCCCAAAAGTAGTTCACACAATGTTTCTCCAGTGTGGCATGGTGGAGTGGGGGAAGGTGGATTCAGACTGCAAGGCTGGTTTGTAGGAGTTAATTGACAGTATGGCTTCTTCGGGTCCAAAACCTTCCAGTCATCTGCAGCAATCTGGCAGCAGTCTGGCGGCACAATTTCTCCATTCCTTTTCGCACAATCATTACTAATGTTACTAATGCAAGAACCTTCGGGGGAAAAAAAACAATCTTTTGTCAGTTAGAAGTATCTGTGGTACTTCTGAGAGAAATCAACATCCTTACTAACGAAATGAATAATTAAACCACACAATTCTTATTTCATCTTTCATGATGTAAGTAGGACTGAAGCTTTAAATGGCACATACCGCACTGTCCTTGGGTATTGTTCAGAAAGTATTTTTCTGATAATCTGATTCGAAATGTATCGCTAAAAGCAATGATGCTTGCTTGGATGTCAGGAATAGAAATATATATCTTTTGATGCATGGAGTGTATGTTAATTCCATTCAGACTGTAGGGTACAGTCACAACATGTCCATCAACAGTTATCTGCAAAGGTGAACAATATTTTAAAATCCTTAAATAGCTATAATATTTCAGTGTACATTGCATGGAATATATTTTGGTAATTGAAACATGTATTGCTGCACCTATTCCATATTTCATTATGTTCTGCTCCTGCATCATCTTGTCTTTGCTCACTTACATTGATTGATTCATCATCACTCGCCACCCATCCTATCTCTATATTTCCCAACACCCCCCCCCCCCCCCTACCCCCACCCCGGCCCCCGCACAACTCCCACTCACTGCTAAAAGCCCCATTCCTCTGTCCCTGTCCTTTTGTGTCTCATCCCCTTCTGCTGCTGCCCACCATAGCCTTCCACTGGCCAGCTCCTACTCTCTAAGCCTCTCCAATTCTCTCACTTCAATCCCCAGCTTTAAAAGCCTCCTCCTCTCTCTTAGTTCAGCTTTTAGCAACCCCTTTGAAAAAAACAGGTTTCGCTTCAACTTGATAATTGTGCCCGATGTTTTGCACCACATTTTAGGAAGGATGTGAAGGTTTTAGGAGAATGTCCCCAGGGATGATCTTTCTGAACTACCTTGCTCTTCCTGTGCTTTGTGTCCCTATTTCTGAAGCCCAGGATTCCATAGGCCCGTTTAAACACATTCCCAATCTGCAATGTGGGTGCACTTACATCCACAGATCTCTGTTCCTGCAACCTTTTTACTTCTGTCAGTGAGTGACCTGAAATGTTGGCCGGAATTCTCTGGCCGTTCATGCTGGCATGATTCTCCGGTCCTGCCGGCAGTGCACCACTGCCCGTGGGTTTCCCGCCGGCGTGGGGTGATGTCAGTGGGAGTTCCCATTGACAGCAGCCGGACCAGAGAATCCCGCCTCTAGCAAACAACATGCCACCTCCTGCCAGCGGGAAACACGTGGCTGGGAGACCGGAGAATCTCACCCGTTGACTTTGTTTCTCTGCACACGAATATTTCCAGTATTTTCTGTTTTAATGTCAGATTTGCGGTATCTGTGCTCAAGGTGAGATGAGATTGAATAGAGGTGTCCGTAATTATGAGGGACCAAGGTACAATCGATAGGGAGAAACTCTTCCCATTGGCAGAAGGATTCAGAACAAAAGGACGCCAACTTAAGATGATTGGTGGAAGAATCAATGCAATAGGTGGAAAAACTCTCTTATGCAGCAATTAGTTTGGATCTGGAATGCGCAATCCGAGAGTCTGGTGGAAGTTTTTAAAAGGGGATTGTATCATTAATAATTCTGAAGAGACAAATTTGCACAAGGAGCGAGCAGGAGAGTGGGACGTATTGTGTTGCCATTTCAGGGAGCTAGCATGGACATGGCAAGCAGAATGGCCTCTTCCTACGATACTATCATTCTATTCTTGGTTTAAAATCTTTTCTCGTAAGCCTATTTGTTATATGCCTTGAACTATGTTTTACATTAAGGGGCTTCATTTTAACCTGTCCACTCACACCAAGTTCAAATCAGGTCCAAATAATCAATAGGTGCTGCTTGTTGTTTAGCTGTGTTATACTTACAGATTGCTGATCCCCAGTTGTAATAGTTACAACACTTTCATTGTAAAACATGGTTATTCCTCTTGCACAAGACATGGGCAGATGTGGAAAACAGTAATAGTTATCTACTAGAACTGAGAAATTGTACTTTGGAACTCGTTCTTCCACAAGCGTGTATGTGCAGTTATCAAAGAAATCGTACTGTGTACCACCGAATGTGAGATAGTGTGGATCGCCCCATACTTGACATTGGCCTGCAAGAGTAAAAGTAGATTCTTAATGATTCAACAAGCGTTTTATCTAAGAAAAATCAATTCTAAAGATTAATAATACTTACAGTAACAATCCCATTTCTCACAACCATTTTCATCCAGAATCTTGTAAGGTTTCGGACAAATGGGCTTAGGATCAGGTAAACAAGCAGTTGTTGTCCTCTCTGTGATACTTGTAGTTGTAGGTGTTGTCTGTTCTGTGGTAAGTGTAGTTGTCGGTGTTGTCTGTTCTGTGGTAACTGTAGTTGTTGGTGTTGTCTGTTCTGTGGTAACTGTAGTTGTTGGTGTTGTCTGTTCTGTGGTAACTGTAGTTGTTGGTGTTGTCTGTTCTGTGGTAACTGTAGTTGTTGGTGTTGTCTGTTCTGTGGTAACTGTAGTTGTAGGTGTTGTCTGTTCTGTGGTAACTGTAGTCGTAGGTGTTGTCTGTTCTGTGGTAACTATAGTCGTAGGTGTTGTCTGTTCTGTGGTAACTGTAGTTGTAGGTGTTGTCTGTTCTGTGGTAACTGTAGTTGTTGGTGTTGTCTGTTCTGTGGTAACTGTAGTTGTAGGTGTTGTCTGTTCTGTGGTAACTGTAGTTGTTGGTGTTGTCTGTTCTGTGGTAACTGTAGTTGTAGGTGTTGTCTGTTCTGTGGTAAGTGTAGTTGTAGGTGTTGTCTGCATTGTGGTAACTGTAGTTGTAGGTGTTGTCTGTTCTGTGGTAACTGTAGTTGTTGGTGTTGTCTGTTCTGTGGTAACTGTAGTTGTTGGTGTTGTCTGTTCTGTGGTAACTGTAGTTGTAGGTGTTGTCTGTTCTGTGGTAACTGTAGTTGTAGGTGTTGTCTGTTCTGTGGTAAGTGTAGTTGTAGGTGTTGTCTGCATTGTGGTAACTGTAGTTGTAGGTGTTGTCTGCATTGTGGTAACTGTAGTTGTAGGTGTTGTCTGTTCTGTGGTAACTGTAGTTGTAGGTGTTGTCTGTTCTGTGGTAAGTGTAGTTGTAGGTGTTGTCTGTTCTGTGGTAACTGTAGTTGTTGGTGTTGTCTGTTCTGTGGTAACTGTAGTCGTAGGTGTTGTCTGTTCTGTGGTAAGTGTAGTTGTTGGTGTTGTCTGTTCTGTGGTAACTGTAGTTGTAGGTGTTGTCTGTTCTGTGGTAACTGTAGTTGTAGGTGTTGTCTGTTCTGTGGTAACTGTAGTTGCTGGTGTTATCTGTTCTGTGGTAACTGTAGTTGTAGGTGTTGTCTGTTCTGTGGTAAGTGTAGTTGTAGGTGTTGTCTGCATTGTGGTAACTGTAGTTGTAGGTGTTGTCTGCATTGTGGTAACTGTAGTTGTAGGTGTTGTCTGTTCTGTGGTAACTGTAGTTGTAGGTGTTGTCTGTTCTGTGGTAAGTGTAGTTGTAGGTGTTGTCTGTTCTGTGGTAACTGTAGTTGTTGGTGTTGTCTGTTCTGTGGTAACTGTAGTCGTAGGTGTTGTCTGTTCTGTGGTAAGTGTAGTTGTTGGTGTTGTCTGTTCTGTGGTAACTGTAGTTGTAGGTGTTGTCTGTTCTGTGGTAACTGTAGTTGTAGGTGTTGTCTGTTCTGTGGTAACTGTAGTTGCTGGTGTTATCTGTTCTGTGGTAACTGTAGTTGTAGGTGTTGTCTGTTCTGTGGTAAGTGTAGTTGTAGGTGTTGTCTGTTCTGTGGTAAGTGTAGTTCTAGGTGTTGTCTGTTCTGTGGTAACTGTTGTTGTAGGTGTTGTCTGTTCTGTGGTAAGTGTAGTTGTAGGTGTTGTCTGCATTGTGGTAACTGTAGTTGTAGGTGTTGTCTGTTCTGTGGTAACTGTAGTTGTAGGTGTTGTCTGTTCTGTGGTAACTGTAGTTGTAGGTGTTGTCTGTTCTGTGGTAACTGTAGTTGTAGGTGTTGTCTGTTCTGTGGTAACTGTAGTTGTTGGTGTTGTCTGTTCTGTGGTAACTGTAGTTGTAGGTGTTGTCTGTTCTGTGGTAACTGTAGTTGTTGGTGTTGTCTGTTCTGTGGTAACTGTAGTTGTAGGTGTTGTCTGCATTGTGGTAACTGTAGTTGTAGGTGTTGTCTGTTCTGTGGTAAGTGTAGTTGTAGGTGTTGTCTGCATTGTGGTACTTGTTGTCAGAGTTGCTGTCTGTGTGATTGCACTTGTGCGCGTTAAGAGAGACTGACAGCAAACTCTTATTCTGTAGTCCAAACACATTAGATCACCTTCAGAATTCTGCAGATTAAAAGTACAAACAAGTCCTGTTTCTTTATCGCATGTCACATTATCTTTCATCTCACTTATTGGAAGCCTGGGATATTTGAGAGCCTCACAGCGGATGGCTGTAATTTGATAAGGAGAGAATGGACAGAGCGGGCTGTGCATTTGGTTTAACAATTCCGTGTCTGCTCTGTTCTGAAGGGTAGGTGTGTTTTCATTAAACCACGGGGACCATTGACCATCACATTCCGATTCTGTAAGATATGGATGACAAAGGAAAATAGCATAACCAGTAAAGTAACAACGATTGCAGAATGTGTAAATGTTAACTGACTATGTCAGACAATGCCAATTGTTACACGTTAATTTCAATACTAATATTGAACTCTTAATCTGATATTTATAATCAAAAAGATTTATGAGTGGCTACAGGACTGTATTATAATCACAAATCTGTAAAGCTGTGCCAACTGAAGGGAGTGGAGTTCCTGCAAGTGCTGAAAGCCAAGTAAACCCTGCCTGGTGGTTCTTGAGGTTTATAAATATGAAAGCACTATAATAAGATATCTATCAAGCTTTATTATTTCAGCTGTGGCTCCACCCAGAGCCGTGAAGAAACTCTGGGATCTGGATTCTGTTGGGATGGTGTGGGTTACAGAATATTTCCATGAAAGAAGTCTTCATAGGCTTCTGTATGTTAACAGCAAGTCTTTAGTAGCCACCTATAGTTATATACAAATATACAGTAAAGTGTGCAGGCAAGGAGCTATCTGCATCTTAGGTCTTAACCCATCTCTCGCCAACACCACACTGACCCCAGGTCTAGGTCATGTGCCTACCTACATCATTGTATGGGTGGTACCGTAATCAATCCTACATTAATCCTGTAGTAGACCCTTCTACTACACCTCCCCCTAAGTCTGTCTCATGGATATAGAGTTGCTTTAC
This sequence comes from Mustelus asterias, assembly GCF_964213995.1. Taxonomy (NCBI): domain Eukaryota; kingdom Metazoa; phylum Chordata; class Chondrichthyes; order Carcharhiniformes; family Triakidae; genus Mustelus; species Mustelus asterias. The sequence continues at coordinate 44,323,654 of NC_135819.1, read as the reverse complement.
TTTTCTTCAGTTAGGTAAATGCAAAAACGTATAACAATGCAAGGTCTTCCATTCTTATAGGTTTTTGCATTTATCTTGTTGTGACAACTTGAATGCCATTCCAACATTATTGCCACAACTGTATTAGCACTATCTAGATTCTCGCCACCCTATCACCACCCTTCGGGTCTTTGCATTTAGAGGTTCAGGTGGGTCTGGATGCCTTGTAATCCTTCCACATCTCTTATGATAACACATTTGATGGTAAGTCAGAAGGTTATATATGCAATCACCATCAGACACAAGTACATGGCTTAATGTTTGACTAATACAACAGGAGTGCTGCATTGTTAAAGATGCCGTTTGGTGAATGAAGTGCCTGGCACCGCAGATGGATGTGAGTGATTCCATGCCACTGCATGAAGAAATTCAATTCTTCCTCAGGTTAAAACCAATATTTATCCCTTAACCAACATCAGAGAATCCCCTGACCTGGTCACAGAGTCAAAGAGGTTTACAGCATGGAAACAGGCCCTTCGGCCCAACTTGTCCATGCCGCCCTTATTTTTTTTTAAACCCCTAAGCTAATCCCAGTTGCCCGCATTTGGCCCATATCCCTCTATACCCATCATACCCATGTACCTATCTAAATGCTTTTTAAAAGATAAAATTGGACCCGCCTCTACTACTACCTCTGGCAGCTTGTTCCAGACACTCACCACCCTCTGTGTGAAAAAATTGCCCCTCTGGACACTTTTGTATCTCTCCCCTCTCACCTTAAACCTATGCCCTCTAGTTTTAGACTCACCTAGCTTTGGGAAAAGATATTGACTATCTATCTTGTCTATGCCCCTCATTATTTTATAGACCTCTATAAGGTCACTCCTCAGCCTTCTACGCTCCAGAGAAAAAAGTCTATCCAGCCTCTCCTTATAACTCAAACCATCAAGTCCTGGAAGCAGCCTAGTAAATCTTTTCTGCACTCTTTCTAGTTTAATAATATCCTTTCTATAATATGGTGAGCAGAATTGCACACAGTATTCCAAGCGTGGCCTTACCAATGTCTTGTACAACTTCAACAAGACATTCCAACTCCTCTATTCAATGTTCTGACCGATGAAACCAAGCATGCCGAATGCCTTCTTCACCACTCTGTCCACCTGTGACTCCACTTTCAAGGAGCTATGAACATGTACCCGTAGATCTCTTTGTTCTGTAACTCTCCCCAACGCCCTACCATTAACTGAGTAAGTCCTGCCCTGGTTCAATCTACCAAAATGCATTACCTCGCATTTGTCTAAATTAAACTCCATCTGCCATTCGTCAGCTCACTGGCCCAATTGATCAAGATCCCGCTACACTTGGAGATAACCTTCCTCACTGTCCACCATGCCACCAATCTTGGTGTCATCTGCAAACTTACTGACCATGCCTCCTATATTCTCATCCAAATCATTCTTATAAATGACAAATAACAGTGGGCCCAGCACTGATCCCTGAGGCACACCGCTGGTCACAGGCCTCCAGTTTGAAAGACAACTCTCTACAACCAAGAAGCCAATTTTGTATCCATTTAGATACTTCACCCTCGATCCCATGAGATTTAACTTTATGCAACAACCTACCATGTGGTACCTTGTCAAAGGCCTTGCTAAAGTCCATGTAGACAACATCAACTGCACTGCCCTCATTTACCTTCTTGGTTACCCCTTCAAAAAACTCTATTAAATTTGTGAGACATGATTTTCCATTCACAAAGCCATGCTGACTGTACCTAATCAGTCCTTGCATCTCTAAATGCCTGTAGATCCTGTCTCTCAAAATACCTTCCAACAATTTACCCACCACAGATGTGAGGCTAATGGCCTGTAGTTCCCAGGCTTTTCCCTGCAGCCCTTTTTAAACAAAGGCACAACATTTGCCACTCTCCAATCTTCAGGCACCTCACCCGTGACTATCGATGATTCAAATATCTCGGCTAGGGGACCCGCAATTTCCTCCCTAGCCTCCCACAACGTCCTGGGATATACCTCATCAGGTCCCGCAGATTTATCTACCTCGATGCACTTTAAGACTTCCAGCACCTCCTTCTCTGTAATAGGTACACTCCTCAATACATCAATATTTAATTCCCCAAGTTCCCTAACATCCATGCTTTTCTCAACAGTAAATACTGATGAGAAATATTCATTTAGGATCTCACCCATCTCTTGTGGATCTGCACATAGATTACCTTGTTGATCCTTAAGAGGCCCTACACTCTCTCTTGTTACTTTTTGCCCTTTATGTATTTGTAGAAACTCTTTGGATTCTCCTTTGACTTATCCGCCAAAACAATTTCGTGTCCTCTTTTTGCCCTCCTGATTTCTCTCTTAACTCTACTCCTACACCCCCTTTTCTCTTCAAGAGATTCACTTGATCCCAGTGCCTATGCACGTCACGTGCCTCTTTCTTCTTCTTGATCAGGGCCTCAATATCCCGAGTCATCCAGGGTTCCTGACTTCTGGTCACTTATCTCATTGCTGTCTATGTGACCTTGTTGTATGCAAACAACAAGTTGTTGCTAAAGTTCAACAGCAACAAATAGTTTAAGAGTATTCAATGGCTGAGAAATATTCTGGAACAACATAAATGCAGAATTCTTTCTCATCAACCTCTGCTGTAACGTATTTCATTTGATTTTAATGACATGATTTGGTTACAACTGTGACATTTTGTGAATTTGTCCATAACATTGACATTTATATAACAGTTCATTATGTTGAAATATCCCAAAGCATAACATTACCTGGATCCCAATTGGAATGCAGGAACTTTTATCAAGATAAACATGAGATACCATATGCTTAGGGAGGCAGTGTAATGTCATACTCTGAACCTGGACATAGGGTTAAAAAGCTGTGTATAAAAGGTTGTGATGTGGAGTTGCCGGTGTTGGACTGGGGTGGGCCCAGTAAGAAGTCTCAAAACACCAGGTTAAAGTCCAACAGGTTTAACTGGTAGCATGAGCTTTCGGAGCGTTGCCCCGTCATCAGATGACTCAGCTGATGAAGGAGCAGTGCTCCGAAAGCTCATGCTACCAATTAAACCTGTTGGACTTTAAGCTGGTGTTGTGAGACTTCTTACTATAAAAAGTTAGAGGATGCATGCGTGTTTCTGTAGATGTACATTAGGAATCTTTATGTTAAGAATCTAATAACAAAATTCAGCTATTTACCAGTAGTCACGGAACTTGTATGAAGACTTGTGACTGTTGACACCCTGGTTGTTGGAGGTATGTCTAAAGGAGCAAAATAATATCTTTATGAAAAAATGCACCATTTGAACTTTTGATAATTGTAAGAATTAAGTTCAGGAGCATTAACCATTATTTTTTGCTTATTTAGAATGATGCATTACTTAAACTTAGGTTACATCCTGCATAGATGCTAAGACTAAAAGAGCTCTGACAAAGGGTCATCCATTCTCGAAATGTTAGCTCTTGTTCTCTCTCCACAGATACTGTCAGATCTGCTGAGATTTTCCAGCATTTTGTTTTGGTTTCAGATTTCAGCACTCGCAGTAATTTGCTTTTATCAAAGTATTTGATGCATTAACATATGGGCTTGCTCTTACCAGCTTGGCGCCCTGGTCAATCAGTGTGGCGAGCTGAGAAGATAGTGTACGTGGGTAAAAATCCAAATTGCACTGGGCATGAATCGGTTTTGTATCTTCCCGGCCCTGTTTTGCCAGCAAGAATGGCTTTGTGCCCAGAAAGGGTGCGAAGCCCATTGGCATAGGAGTGTCTTCATTTAGATGGCATTAGCGTGTCTGCGACAGCTTCTTCCACTCTCCCGGGTGCTTTCCCACTCACCAGCAAAATGTCACACCGGCGAAAATCACCAGGCGCCATGGCCATGCTGGGGGTATCGGAGGCCACTGAAGCTCTCAGGTGGTCGAGGGCATGGCTGGACAGTGCCCATCAGGCAGTGCCAGCCTGGCAGTGCACACCTGGCAGTGCCTGGTTGGCACCCTGGCAGTGTGCAGTTGGGCACCATAAGTGTGCTGGGGCAGTGCCAAGGGGGTGGGACCTAAGTTGGGTTGGGGCAATGACAGGGGGGGGAGGTATGCACAATGATGGTGGGGGAATTACGCAAGGCGGGAAGCTCTGCAAGGGCAGAGTGGGTTGTGTGGGGGGGGAGGGGTATGCAATGGGGGATCATGCAGGGATGGGCCTCAGAGGAGGTTGTGACAGGGTTGGAGGGAGGGGATATGTTGAGGGTCCACCAGAGGACTCATCGGGAGGGTCCTGATGCCCCAATGCTGGTGACCTCTTCACACCTGTTAGGATCTTATATGTTTCAATCAAGTTGCCTCTTACTCTTCTAAATTCCAGCGGATACAAGCCTTGCCTATCCAACCGTTCCTCATTAGACAACCCACCCATCAGGTATTAGTCTGGTAAACCTTCCCTGAATAGCTTCTAACACATTTACATCTTTCCCTAAATAAGGAGACCAAACTGTTCACAATTCTCCAAAAAATGGAGAAACTAGTGCCCTGTACAACTGTAGCATAACTTCTCTTTTTTAAAATACCTCCTTCAATGATAACATTCTATTAGCTTTCCTAATAACTTTCAGTGTCTGTACACGAGCCTTCTGTGATTTATAATTCATTCAGCTGGTTCTGATCTACAATCAGGTCCCTCTGCACTTCAGAGCTTTGCAATCTTTCAACATTTTGATAACCTGCGTCTTTTTGTACTTCACCACATTTAATTGCATGGTTAGCCTTGCTCCACAATGGTACATTTAGAAAAAGAATACTTATCTTTACTCCTTTCGATGCTCAAACAATGCTCCCTAATTCCCAGGCTGGAATTCTCTGGCCATTCATGTCTGCAGGATTCTCTGGTCCCGCCGCCAGCTCACCTCCTGCTACGGGTTTCCCGGCGGCGTGGGGTGGCCTCAATCAGAATTCCCATTGACAGCTGCAGGACCAGAGGATCCAGCTGCCAGTGAATGGCACGCCTCCTCCCACTACCAAGAAAAATGCTGGGGGGAGGCTGGAGAATTTCACCCTCTGTAATTCATTCGTAATGGACTGAAATTGACTGACTTGTTTCTACTGATAAGCACAGTTAAGTTGGCCACTATTCTATCCACAATTGATAGCTTAATCAAATGTATTACTCATTGATCTATGTGGGTGGCATAGTGCTGTCACTAGATTAGTAATTCCCAGGGCCAGGCTAATGATCTAGGGGCATGAGTTTAAATCCTGTCATAGGAGCTGCAAGAATTTAAATTTGATTAATAATTTGAAATTGAAAAAAGTCAATCCCAGTGTAGTAGAGCAAAACCCAGGGAGTGTGGGCTGCAGCAGGAGAGGCATGTATGGAAAGGGTTAAACAGACAGCACTGTAGCAAGCACACTCACTGCAGGCAGACAGGACAAAAGACAAATAATTATATCTCAGATGGGACTACAACAATCACACCCCGGATGGAATCGCTCCAAGGTCACAACAACCACTCGAGAATTGATATCAATTATCAAGGCACCAAAAGGTCTAGAAGAACCATTGGAGGGAGGGGATATGTCGAGGATCCACCAGAGGACTCATCGGGAGGGTCCTGATGCCCTAATGCTGGTGACCTCTTCACACCTGTTAGGATCTTATATGTTTCAATCAAGTTGCCTCTTACTCTTCTAAATTCCAGCGGAAACAAGACTTGCCTATCCAACCGTTCCTCATTAGACAACCCACCTGAAAACTTAATCAAATATCCAGGAGATGTGACAATTAGCATCCCAAAGAAATCAGTTTGACAAACACAACGCTTTGATATTGTAAATAGGTAGACAGGAGATGTTCAGAAATGATTAAAACTAAAGCACACAAGACAATGGAACCATATAATGTAATCAAAAACAGAACTGAAATGAAACCATTGCTGATTATCATAAAAATCCATCTGGTTTCACTTTCCTTTAAGAAAGGATATCTGTTGCCATTGGTGGTCTGTCCTGCATGTGACACCAGGCCCCAACTATGTTGGTGAGCAAGCCACTCAATTCAAGGACAATTAGAGATGGGCAACAGATTCTGGCCTTGCCAGTGATGCCCACTTTTCATTCAAGAACAGAAAAAAGACTACACTGAAGGCTAGAAATAGACTAATTTCCATTTGATTTTATTTTACTTCAAAAGTAATAAATAGGCCAACTTACCACGGGATTTTACAAATCAGATTGTTATTTTTTATTAATTTGTGGGACAAGGGTGTCGCTGGCTGGCTAGCATTTATTGCCCATCCCTTGTATTATATGCCAACGTAAAAGCTGCTTGTTATATGCAAATGTTTCAATTGTACACAGACATCTCTTTAAATAAGAACATTAACTTAATGTTTATTTACCAATCCTGAAGATTATTTTAACAGCATTGGGTGCTTGGCACATTCAGGGTCCTGGGATAGGAAGGGGAGAAATTGGCCAATTATAAGACAGAGGAAGAGACAATTGTGGCACTGTTTCACTTGAAAATAAATGTTTTAGAGCTTCGTGGCCTATTATACATAGAGCGCCAGGTTACTGTGTTTGTTTATGTGTTCATGTCTTTGACGTTTGGAGATTTTTAAACTTTAGAGAAAGTAGAATTGCTCCTTTGTTCCAAATCCCCTCGGTTCTCTGCCGGAGGCTTTGTCTCTCTGTTGGAAAGCAGTTCCATACAATACCCACAGTGACTGTGAGCTCCGAAGCTGCTCACTGAGTGTCCTTGCTTCATGTCAGCACACGTGCATACCCAACAATGCATGTGAGGAGGATAGTGATGAAGAACCCTTTCCCTGTCTAACCTATAGGTGTAACAGTCAATATGTGCACCATGTGGACTACATTCAGTTAATTCAGCTCGGGTCCTGGCTGCTTCCCTATCTGTCTGGCACAGTGGCTCATTATTTAAACCTGCTGAACCAGCAGCAAATACACCCTGCCGTATTGCTCAGAGAAAAACCATGTTTAATGTCAACAGTGTTGTAACTGCCGTTCCTTTTGTGCGCTTTAATACATCAAAGGGTTGTACTAACATCAGTAATAATACCATTCTGTAGCTATTCATTATATATTTGTTATATATTATGTTGCTGCAGACTTATCAAAAGATATAGTTACCTATGCAGTTCACATTTCCATCAATGCAGACACTGTAACGAAAAACAGTATCATAGTTTTAGAATTAGCTACAGTATTTCTTTAAATCGTGGTTTGTTTGCTTGACCACAAAGCCTTTAGAGTCATAGAATCCCTACAGTGCAGAAGGAGGCCATTCAGTCCATCGAGTCTGCACCGACTCTCCAACAGAGCATCCGACCCAGGCCCTACCCCTGTAACCCCGCGTACTCACCCCACTAATCCCTCTAACCTACACATCTTGGGACTGTGGGGGGGGAATCCAGAGCACCCGGAGGAAACCCACGCAGACACGGGGAAAACATGCAAACTCCTCACAGACAGTGACCCGAGGCCAGAATTGAACCCGGGTCCCTGGCACTGCGAGGCAGCAATGCTAACCACTGTGCCACCGTGCTGCTCATAACAGCTCATCGTTGATTTTTTAATTTGAGAAGAAAATAAACTTTTTAAAGAAATGAAAATATCCTGCTGCTCCATATAATTTCTGATAAATACACATTAGTAAAACGTGTTGAAAGATAAGTACCCACAGACAGAAATTCTGTGTGAGGATGTGACAATATTTAAGATTCCTAACTTCTCTGTGTGGTCACCCTATGTTTAATGGTGTCGCTTGTAACCCCATTTGGATGAATTTAAACTAATTTAGGTTCTAACTATTGTGATAGAGAGCAAGTTTTAAAATATTTCTCATTTTATAATATCCTGGCATCATTTAAAATGGAATAATTCCACGATCTGTCTGCCAATCAGCTTGACTGAAGTTTCAATACTGTATTAAGGTCAACAAGAAAATGCAATTCATTGTCCAAAGTATTTCTGTAGAGATACCGTACCAATTTCTGCAGTCACTGCTTCGTTTGCCAGCTGCCAATATTTCCCCGTTATAATAGCAAGTACATTCAGATAAGTTGACGCATTTCATTCTGTTTTCATCCAGGTATGGAGCATTCTCTGGGCACTTTGCGTAACAACCTATGTTTAATAGGAAGTGACAGGATCAGAGTGAGGTAACAACACTCCATAGCACCAGCAAGTTAAACAAAAACCCCCAAATGTTGGAAATTAGAAGTGAAACTGATAACAAGATCTCATCTGGAAACAAAATCTAGACCATTGCAGGCATTTTCACCATCTTCTGCCTTCAGTTTTGCATTATATCTGCGTTCACTGATAGGTGCTTAAGCTATTCTAAAGATTTCAGGCTTTCTAAAATGCTCTCTTTTGATCACTTACCTTTTTGTAAACCTGCATTATTTGGGGGAAAGCTGGGCTGCTGGAAATATGTGCCACTGACAGTCATTATGAATGATTAAAAAGTGAGTAGAATCCTTCACAGTTCACAAGACAGACAGGTTGCATCTAAAAAGGAAGGGCATAAATATTCTAGCCGGGAAGTTTGCTAGTGTCACACGGGAGGATTTAAACTAATTTGGCAGGGGGGTGGGAACCAAAGCAAAGGTGAATTGACTGAAGGGGATCAGAGTGTAGAGCCAGTAAGACTCAGAGAAAGAGTAGGCAGGGTGGGGTTGCTAATCAAAGAGGGTCTGGTGGACTGAAGTGCATTTCTTTCAAAGCGAGAAGTGTAACAGGTAAGGCAGATGAACTTAGAGCTTGGATTAGTACTTGGAACTATGATGTTGTTGCTATTACAGAGACTTGGTTAAGGGAAGGACAGGATTGGCAGCTTAACGTTCCAGGATACAGATGTTTCACGCAGGATAGAGGGGGATGCAAAAGGGGTGGGGGAGTTGCACTACTGATTAAGGAGAATATCACAGCTGTACTGTGGGAGGACGCCTCGGAGGGCTCATACAGCGAGGGAATATGGGTAGAGCTCAGGAACAGGAAGGGTGGAGTCACAATGTTGGGAGTTTACAATAGGCCACCTAACAGCCAGTGGGAGATAGAGGAACAGATCTGCAGGCAGATTTTGGCAAGGTGTAAAAGTAACAGGGCTGTTGCGGTGGGAGATTTTAACTTCCCCAATATTGACTGGGATTCACTTGGTGCTAGGGGTGGGATGGGGCAGAGTTTATAAGGAGCATCCAGGAGGGCTTCTTGAAACAGTATGTAGATAGTCCAACTAGGAAAGGGGCCGTATTGGGCCTGGTATTGGGGAATGAGCCCGGCCAGATGGTCGATGTTTCAGTAGGGGAGCAGATTGGGAACAGTGACCACAATTTAGTAAGCTTTAAGGTACTGATGAATAAAGATAAGTGTAGTCCTCAAGTTAAGGTGCTAAATTACAACAATAGGAAGGCTAATTACAACAATATTAGGCAGGAACTGAAGAATGGAGATTGGGGATAAATGTTTGAGGGCAAATCAACACCGAGCATGTGGGAGGCTTTCAAGTGTAAGTTGATAGGGATTCAGGACCAGCATATTCCTGTAAGGATGAAGGATAAGTATGGCAAGTTTTGAGAACCTTGGACAATGAGAGATATTGTGAGCCTAGTCAAAGAGTAAAAGGAAGCATTTGTCAAAGCTAGGAGGCTGGGAACACACGAAGCAAGTGTGGAATACAAGGAAAGTAGAAAGAAACCTAAGCAAGGAGTAAGAAGGGCCAAAAGGGGTCATGAAAAAGCATTGGCTAGCAGGATTAAGGAAAATCACAAGGCTTTTTATACATATATAAAGAGCAAGAGGGTAGCCAGGAAGAGGGTTGGCCCAATTAAGGACAGGGGAGTGAATCTATATGTGGAGCCAGAGGAAATGGGTGAGGCATTAAATTAGTACTTTGTGTCAGTATTCACCAAAGGGAAGAACTTGGTGGATGATGAGTCTGGGAAAGGATGTGTAGATAGTTTGAGTCATGTTGAGATCCAAAAGGAGGAGGTATTGGGGTTCTTGAGAAACATTAAGGTAGACAAGTTCCCAGGGCCTGATGAGGTATACTCCAGAATACTGAGAGGCAAGGGAGAAAATTGCTGGAGCCTTGAGAGAATCCTCACTGGCTACAGGGGAGGTCCCAGAGGATTGGAGAATAGTCAATGTTGTTCCTTTGTTTAAGAAGGGTAGCAAGAATAATCCAGGTAATTACAGGCCGGTGAGCCTTATGTCGGTGGTAGGGAAATTATTGGAGAGGCTTCTTCGAGACCAGGATTTACCTCCACTTGGAAATAATTGGACGTATTAGCGAGAGGGAACATGGTTTTGTGAAGGGGAGGTTGTGCCTCACTAACTTGATCGAGTTTTTCAAGGAAGTGATGAAAATGATTGCTGAGGGTAGGGCAGTGGATGATGTCCACATGGACTTCAGTAAGGCCTTTGACAAAGTCCCTCATGGCAGACTGGTGCAGAAGGTGAAGTCACACAGGATCAGACATGAGTTGGCAAGGTGGATACAGAACTGGCTCGGTCATAGAAGACAGAGGGTAGCAGTGGAAGGGTGCGTTTCTGAATGGAGGGCTGTGACAAGTGGTGTTCCTCAGGGATCAGTGCTGGGACCTTTGCTGTTTGTAATCTATATAAATGATTTGGAGGAAAATGTAACTGGTTTGATTAATAAGTTTGTGGACGACACAAAGGTTGGTGGATTTGCAGATAGCGATGAGGAACATCAGAGGATACAGCAGGATATAGATCAGTTGGAGACTTGGGCGGAGAGATGGCAGATGGAGTTGAATCCGGACACATATGAGGTAATGCATTTTGGAAGGTGTAATACAGATAGGAGATATACAGTAAATAGCAGAACCCTTAAGAGTATTGATAGGCAAAGGGATCTGGGTGTACAGGTACACAGGTCACTGAAAGTGGCAATGCAGGTGGAGAAGGTAGTCAAGGCAGCAAACGGCATACTTGCCTTCATCAGCCGGAGCATTGAGTTTAATAATTGGCAAGTCATGTTGCAGCTTTATAGAACCTTAGCTAGGCCGCACTTGGAATATAGTGTTCAACTCTGGTCGCCACACTACTAGAAGGATATGGAGGCTTTGGAGGGGGTACAGAAAAGATTTACCAGGATGTTGCCTGGTATGGAGGGCATTAGCTATGAGGAGAGGTTGGAAAAACCTGGTTTGTTCTCATTGGAACGACAGAGGTTGAGGGGCGACCTGATAGAAATCTGCAAGATTATGAGGGGCATGGACAGAGTGGATATCAGAAGCTTTTTCCCAGGGTGGAAGAGTCAGTTACTAGGGGGCATAGGTCTAAGGTGTGAGGGGCAAGGTTTAAAGGAGATGTTCGAGGCAAGTTTTTTTTTTACACAGAGGGTGGTGGGTGCCTGGAACTCGCTGCTGTGGGAGGTAGTGGAAGCAGATACAATAGTGAGTTTTAAGGGGCGTCTTGACAAATACTTGAATAAGATGAGAATGGAGGGATATGGTCCCCAGAAGGATAGGGGGTTTTAGTTCAGTTGGGCAGCATGATCAGTGCAGGCTTAGAGGGCCAAAGGGCCTGTTCCTGTGCTGTAATTTTCTTTGTTCTTTGTTGAGCTTCAATTAGCATATCACATTCTACAAGATAAAAATAGCTCATTTAATTTGTAACCTACCACAGCTGCTTCAATTTCTGCTCCCACCAGTTCCCCAGCATTTACATTTGATAGCCGGATGGTTGTTTGATTATTCGGTGGGTCAAAATATTGTGCGAGGTAGCAGTGCGACTTCTGATGTGTGGTGGGAAAGATTTATAATGGGACGTCTAGTTTTGCTATTTGATGACTTCCTGAGATATCAAGTGAAGAATTGCTGTGCCTCCCACAATGAACCTTTGGCCATATCTTGGCTCAATTCTCACCTTCTAGATGGCTGCATTGTCAATGTCTGTGGAGACTCAGTTCAGCATGATTCAAGACAGATTGGAAATATTTTCCAGAATTTTACCGCCTCGCCCACCCGAGGCTCATAAGATCCCGCCTGAGGCCAGTGGAGAATGCCGTTCTGCGAGCCTCGCCCACCCCGATTCAGGGGCGGGCATGCCAGGAAAATCCTGGCCATTATTTTACTCTGCTAAAAGTTCCTTCAGATGAAAATTTATTTGCAGATATACTTTTTAAAATTCATTTGTGGGACTTGGGTGTCACTGGCTGACCCGCATTCATTGCCCATCCCTAGTGGCCCGAGGGCAGTTGAGAGTCAACCACATTGCTGTGCCTCTGGAGTCACGTGTAGGGTAAGGACGGCAGATTTCCTTGCCTAAAGGACATTACTGAACCAGATGGGTTTTTCCACCAATCGACAATGGTTTCATGGCCATCAATAGATTCTTAATTCCAGATATGTTTTATTGAATTCAAATTCCACCATCTGCTGTGGTGAGATTCGAACCCGGGTTCCCAGAACATTAGCTGAGTTTCTGAATTAATAGTCTAACGATAATACCACTAGGTCAGCGCCTTCCCTTTATTTTAAGAATTTGGGCATAAAATACACATTGATTAGTAAGAGAAAGCACTTTCAAAGCTGAAATCTGATACATTTTTCTGTAAAGGAAGCTTGGAGTATTAGCTTCCTGTCACTGATGCGTTCCTTATTCCCACAAATTCAGGATTTAGAGAATAACATTTCCAATATGCTGAGACTTTTACAAGTATTTTACACCCAAGAGCAGACATGAAGTAGGCCTGTTGCCAATTAGCAAGATCCACAGATCCAATTATTTGGTCGTTAGCGCGGAGAAGATCTTGGCAATATGCGGAGGCTTGTTATCCAATTGATTTACAGGCAATCCTTTTATTTCTGTGTGGAATAATGGAGGGGACAGAACATCCTCAGCTTCAGGTAAACTACTGTCACAATTCCATATCCAAAATTCTGGCTAACGTCTTGAGTTCTCTGCTGGGCCTATGAAGGCTGGAGTCTCTGCTAGCTCCAAATAATGCCATCAGTGGAAGAGTGTGAGGTGGGAATGGAGTGGGATGACAAGGTTGAGTAATCTCATGCTCAAGAGTTCCTGTTCTCTTGATCTGTCAAAGACCTGGCAGATTTATGGCCATTGAAATTGGCCAATTCATTGGCAGCTGTGGGAGTTGCCTCAGAGCTGAATTTGTGGCCTGGTCCTTGGGATGGTTCCCGAGTGAGATTTTCAAATGTGCCTGACAGTCTTTCTACTCTGGGCATTTAGGCCACAATTTAACAGTTTGCTCTGTACAAGACGGGTGTCTCCTTTGGTGAATTCACCAGTGGAGGTCATTGTCAGGATGGCCGAGCAGTCTAAGGCGCTGCGATCAAGTCGCAGTCTCCTCTAGGAGGTGTGTGGTTCGAATCCCACTCCTGACAATTACTTTGTGGTGGCACAATGGTTAGCACTGCTGCCTCACAGCTCCAGGACCTGGGTTCGATTCCCAGCTTGGGTCACTGTCTGTGTGGATTCCGCACGTTCTCCCCGTGGCTGTGTGTGTTTCCTTCGGGTGCTCCGGTTTCCTGCCACAGTCCAAAGATGTGCGGGTTAGGTGTGTTAGCGATGCTAAATTGCCCCTTAATGTCCCGGGATGCTTAGGTTAAAGGGATTAGTGGTGTAAATATGTGGGATTACAGGGATAGGCCCTGGGTGGGATTGTTGTTGTGCAGACTCGATGGGCTGAATAGCCTCCTTCTGCGCTGTAGGGTTTCTATAATTCTAACCACAGGGATTGTGACTCCATTGGTTTTCTGGGCTTTTTCATTATGTTGTGTATTGCTAATGAATAATAAGGGTTCCTAACCTTAGTTTTGAACCATTTTAGGAAAATATCACAGGGAATGTCTTAATACAGACATTGAACAATAAAAAAAACACAATGGTTTCAAACACAACCTTCAAGAATTGCAGAGTACTTCTTTCCTATGTAATGGTCCGAGCATGTTTTTGTCATTAAGGTTCCACATGGTTGATAATGCCAACTCCATTCACCAGGCGTGTTATAATAATCACAATACACCGCTGCAATTTCAAATGGGAATAGTTAATATGCAATCAGAAATATTGGTTCAGTCTCAACTATAATTGTAATACATCTAATCATAACATCTGATCAAGTCATGTAGCAAAGTCATCAATCACAATGCATCATTTTACATTGAAACAGACCATAAGCAGGGGATAGCACAGTGGTTAGCACTGCTGCCTCACAGCGCTAAGGACTCGGGTTTGATTCCAGCCTTGAGAGACTGCACGTTCTCCCCGTGTCTGCATGGGTTTCCTCCGGGTGCTCCAGTTTCCTCCCACATTCCAAAGGTGTGTAGGTTGTTTGGATTGGCCATGCTGAATTGCCTCTTGGAACCCAGAATTGTCTTAGCTATGGTAAATGCACGGGATTACAGGGATAGGTCAGAGAAGTAGGTCTGGACAAGATGCTCTTTCAGAGAAACGGTGCCGACTCGATGGGCTGATTGGCCTCCTTCTGCACTGTAGAGTTTCTATTGATAACCAATCATCATTTAATTACAGAATTGTTATGCCCCAGAAGGAGACCATTTGGCCCATCATTTCTGCAGCATCTCTCCAAACGTACATCATGACTTAGTGCCATTCCCCTGCCTTTTCCCCGTACCCCTGCACATTGTTTCCATTCAAATAACCATCTAATACCCTTCTGAACGTCTCAATTGAACCTGCCCCCACCACACTTCCAGGCAGTGCATTCCAGACCCCGACCACTCGCTGTGTGAACAAGTTTTTCTCACATCATATTTGGAAATTATTACTGAATTATAAATTTATTACTGAACTTTCACTCAGGCATTCTCTCCTTTGAAAAACACATCTAATGCAAAGCGTTGCCCATAATGCTATTGAATAAGAGATGTGACAGATAGCCCCCCCGTCACTGCAAATGAGACAGTTTAGACTTACGGCATCGTTCTGGGGTTCTCCAGTCAACACAAACACCAGCTTTGTTACAAGCTTCTGCATACATTGCGACAGCCGTGCAGAAACCCAGATATTTCCCTTCCAAATCACAGGCACAAGCTTCTTGGGTACAGGCCTCATAGAATGGTGTAGGATCAACCTGATAAATATAGTGTCAGTTTATATATAAACAGGAACAAACAGAGAAACGTTTGCACTAACCCTAACCCTAACCCTAATGCACTATTTAGAGGTGATGTGGAGGTGCTGGCGTTGGACTGGGGTGAGCACAGTAAGAAGTCTCACAACACCAGGTTAAAGTCCACCAGGTTTATCTGGAATCACGAGCTTTCGGAGCGCTGCTCCTTCATCAGGTGAGCAGAGGTTAGTTCACAAACACGGCATATATAGGCAAAGACACAATTGCGAGATAATTACAGATTAGAATGTGAAGAATGGTTGGAATGCGAGTCTTTTCAGGTACAAGCAGTGTTCATGGAGAGAGGGATAATCACAGGTTAAAGAGATGTGGATTGTCTCAAGCCAGGACAGTTAGTAGGATTTTGCAAACCCGGGCAGTATGGTGGAGGTTACAAGTAGTGTGACATGAACCCAAGAGGAATTGAGAGGTAAAATCCATAGAAATACTGTTTTTTTAATAAAGATAAACTGAAATGGATGTGGATATAATGGGGTGATGCTGGCTGGCCTTGGTTCATTGATGGTACTCAAGCCTCCCCATAAGGAAGTTATGGACTCAAAACAAATTCCAGTTGCTTGAGTAGACAAGTTAGGCAGGCACTGTGGTGCAGCACTGGTGCAGGGGTAGGGTGGGTGCTACACTGCTGGGACTGCTGCCTTTTTTGATTAGACAAATTATGAGCCTGTATTCCCTTTCCGGTAGACCTAAAAGATCCCATAGCAATATTTGAAGAACAACAGATGGGTTACCTTCATGTCGCAGGCACAACTCTCTCTGAACAAATACCATTAGAAGGATAGAGAATATCTGCTCGTTTAACTTGTATCTGATTGTTGGCCTGAATGTGAATTGGATGCTCTGTTTCCATTTCCTTACAACAGTGACTAATCTATAAAAGTACTTGGGTGACAGTGAAGCTTTGTAGGATATGCTGGGGATGTGAAAAGAGTGATGGAGATGGACATTTCTTCTTTCTTTACAAATTGCTTAAGTGCTTGAATGAATACTTGAGATGCCATGGGTTGAAGTCATTGTGTTGGGTCCCTATCTAAAATAACATGTGCCCTTTCAGTTGAGTTACCTTTTTATGGCATGATTGAAAGATGACATGTTTAATAATGCCACACTTCCTATGTGCCCATGCTAAACAGTAAGGGTTTCTATCACACGGCGATGTTTGATTGACTGTGGCTGAGCAGGTCATCGATTTCCAGCTATTTCCAAATTCCACCGCACTGGTCACCAAGGAGTTCCCTTTTGTTGTTAGATCATCTGAAACATCATCGTTGAAATTTCCACACAGGCCGCATACTTTATTCTGCAATAAAAGTACAAGATTACAGGGGGGGAGAAAGCCCAAAAAAGATCACGTTTGCAAGAAAAAGATGCACATTTTCCTCAGAACCTGATTTGATTAAAAATACACCATTGTACACAAACTTACTTAAGGATTTACAAACAGCCTTGGTATACAGTTGTTACTTTGGAAATAATCATAGATCATAGAAATCATAGAAACCCTACAGTGCAGAAGGAGGCCATTTGGCCCATCGAGTCTGCACCGACCCCAATCCCACCCAGGCCCTACCCCCATATATTTACCCACTAATCCCTCTAATTAGTGAGAAGGGTTGGGCTCGTAATAATTTTGCAGGTTTATGTAGTCAATAGATCATTAGAAATAAGTAATGATTGTAAATAAATAAAACTTCCTGAGGTCAACAGTTTTGAGGGTGAAAGGAGCTTATCAAGGTTACATCTATATCTGGAATTATTTGAATTTTCTCTTTCTTTAACTCTATTGCAAACAGAAACATTCTTTCATGACGTTTGTTTCTTTATTTTTTTTTCTTTATTCATTTGTGGGACATGGGCGGCGCTGGCTGGCCAGCATTTATTGCCCGTCCCTCGTTACCCTTGGAGGGCAGTTGAGAGTCAACCACATTGCTGTGGCTCTGGAATCACATGTAGGCCAGACCAGGTAAGGACGACAGATTTCCTTCCCTAAAGGACATTATTCAGTGTTCCATAATGACTTGTACTAGGATTTCCTGCATTATTGTTCTAAGTAACAAAAAACACATTGGGTGCAATCACGCCACGCTCCCGCTGCAGCGAAGACGGAGAATTTGGCAACAAGCCAAGTCTCCATCACTGTAATGGGATGGGAAAATCCTGCTGGCGTGAACAGTTGGAAAATTCAAGCCATTGACGTGAAATAAATTTGTGAAGAAGTCCTTTGTTGACTAAATGACTCATTCATATTCTCAGTGCGTTTTCTACTATGATCAATAAGGACAAATATGAATATGTGGATTTTCACACCATTCTTACCTTCCATCTTGAATCTAGTGTAATTGAAAGCCTTGTGCTTTTGTCCCATATCACAGTGATCCCATTGGAAAATGTGAGGATTAAATAGAGCCCGACAGTGTGGCGTGAATAGAAATGATCTGGGCAATAGGTTTGATTCGTAAGCTTCTCAACTGTTTCCACATGGCTATCAGTTAGAATGAGTTCCTTACCCTGGAAGAACACATGTGAGAACAGAATGATGTACGGTAAGTTATGTTTGAAGTTCAAATATTGCTAGCAGCTACTTAAAATCTGATTTAAAAACAGAAAAAAGATACAATTATAATGAGAAGCAGCAGAGCACCTCGACTAAGACCCGGATATTTCTTGAACAAGTCATTCCCCTTTCACAACAAGGAACACTCTCGGTGAGTATTTGGAGTGTGCCTTCTCGACGATTACATTGGTCCTAAAAATAAAACAATTAATTTAGACTGGGACATGGTGCATTCAATTTACATTTGTTAAGCCTGTGACAATACTGTGCCTTTAATGAAATGTATTTGAGTTATGTTCTTGCGCACGTTCTGCTGTATCAGTTCGATGTATTCTGAGCTGTTCTGTCTGCAACCGGCATTCTGTATCGTTGCTGCAGCAGCATAATTGCTTCTAATTGGTAGAGCGTTTGTTTTAGTCTGAACTAGCGCTGTTCTGCTGTTTCGAGTGTTTTCCCCTTGGATTTTGCAGAGTAGGACTTGATTGGGGATTACTGACAGGTATGGTCATGTGACGGGGTGAAGCTAGGCTTACACAGAGTGCTGCTTAGATGCTACTTTTGAGTTGAGATAGAGCAGTGTCTCTCTCTTCTGTCTCTGAAGTCTGGAGACTGGGAGCTGCCAGAGACGAGATTTACTTATCTGAGGTTTTGTGGATATGTCCTTCTCTGGAAACTGCTGTCTGGATCTCTGTCCAGAAATGTTAAAAAGCTGGAAATCTAGCATCACGTAAGCATCTTTGGTTTCTATGCTAACTGGTTCTACAGAAGAGATGTATGTCTATGGGGACTACCGCTGAATTGGAACAATGGAGATAGCTAGCTGGTAAGAATTATACATAAGCATTTTAATTGCTAAAAGTGATGCTAATTCTTCCTGTTATATTCTAACTTTGTTCTTAAATAAAGTTTGTTTTGATAAAAGCTTCCTAGTGGGTCACCTGAATCATACCTGGAGTAAAACACCTTATACTCACCCTAATGCCAAAATCAAATGTAGAAGTTAAGAGTCTAAGCTATTTTTATAAAATACCTTGGAGTTTTGATCTGGTCTTTAATAAGCCTCCAATACAGCTATGTTACAAGAACCATGTGCACACATCACAAATACCGAGCTAGATAACCATTAACTATCTCAACAGTCTGAAAGTTCAGAGGCACACACGTTTATTTACTAATGTAATTCAAAAGTAATCACCTTTTGAACATTAACCTATAGTTTGAGGTATTACATTGCTAACATCCAGCAAATCACCCTTGGTTCAGACATTCGCTTTGTCACACCCTGGTGACTCACCAGTTATGCTTCTTTAAACACCGTTGATATCTTTCCATATAAAATAAATACATTGTAAATATTGATTCATCAAATATTTGTACTTCTGCTTTTATCATTTCTACCATTTCACCCACATGATATTTTTGAATAGCCGAACAATATAAACATGTGGAGGACACGTGTCCCGTGGCGTCGTTGAAAGAGGCCACAAATTCCATCAGTTATTTTCATCGAATCCCTACAATGCAGAAGGAGGCCATTCGGCCCATATAGTCTGCACCGACAACAACCCCACCCAGGCCCTATCCCCGTAACTCCACGTATTTACCCGACTTGTCCCCCTGACACTAAGGGGCAATTTAGCACAGCCAATCCACCTAACCTGTACATCTTTGGACTGTGGGAGGAAACAGGAGCTCCCGGAGGAAATCCCACACAGACACAGGGAGAACATACAGACTCCACACAGACAGTGATCCGAGCCGGGAATCGAACCCAGGTCCCTGGCGCTGTGAGGCAGCAGTGCTAGCCGCTGTGCCATCATGCCGCCCTTCGTGTATATAAAATCATGACTGCTGCTAAGTAGGATATTGCTATTTTGAACCCACACGCACCTCAACAAAAATATATTCACAGTTTCCATCGTAGACATATCTTTTCCCGTCGAAGGTGATGTAATGCCCGTCGCCATAAACTTCACATGTCTTTGGGCATTCCCTATTGGTGCAGATCCATGATCCTCCTTGGCAGGTGCTGCAATACGGAAAGCACAACGACGTTGATTAGTGTCACGCAGCAAGTGACATGGTTTGCAGTATATAACCGTACGTCAGATCACATTTGCTTAATCTTACCATTTGTTGCAATCCCTTTGGATTATTCTTCCATCACTGTAAACTTCACCACTAAATACACAAGGGCAGTGTTCACGAGCAATGCAGTTGCCATCGTTGTCCTCCACAAGACCACCGGGACAGACACAGTCAGGGACACATGGACTCTGCTTTAGGAAAAGGTTCAAATGGCACTGTTCACTTCAAACTGTTTTCAGTGAAATTTCAGCCAATGGAATTTTCAGTGTCTGCTTAAATCTTTTCCACATACCATGCTTGACCCCTATAGGACGTGATCTTACCGCCCGTTCATGCCACGCTCCCCCTGCAGCGAAGACTGCAACACGATGGGAAAATCCCACTGGAGTGAATGATTGAAAAATTCCGGCTACAGATTTAAACATCAAGCTTCCGGAATGAATTTAGAATTCATGGGCCAAAATGGCACGACAGCCACATTTTTTAACATGTGAAAATTGAGGGAAGAGAAAGAGGCCATTCAGACCATTGTGCCGATACTAGCCATGAAAGAGTGATCCAGCCTAATCCCACATTGCCACTCTGGGCTTGTAGCTCTTACGGCACCTCAAGTACACATCTAAGTATATTTAATTGCTCTGAGCCTTTCTATCTCTACCAGCCTTTCGGGGAATGAGTTCCAGACTTCTACCACCCTCTGGATGAAACGTTTCTCCTTGCCTACTCTCTTAGCCTTAAGTAGTTTATGAACATTTAACTACTTTTATGTAATTGTCCCATTTACTGTTCTGCAAACTGAAATAATAATGAGGTTTGTAAATTGATGGAATTGTGTAAGTCACTCACACATGGGGTGTTTAGATCTCCACATGTTCTTTCACACAGGTGTTGAGATGAAGAGGCAGTTTCATTTGTGCAGTCAACAAATACTTTCCCATGTGGACAATCTGTAGGAAACGACACATAGAAAGAGCTTGGAAATGGCCTTTCATTAATTAAGTATAGATCTCAAATCATGCATTGTTTGTATGGGGAGAGTCTGTAACATTAGTTACCTCGAGGATTGGGGTCTGCTGTTACTGTGATGCAATGGAGTTTTCCATCTTGGCAAATGCTGAGTGTAAAATAATTATTAGAATATGTTTTACATGTATTCAATTTTCCAAATTTTAAAATGATTGGGGAATGCTTACCAGGGCATGCCGTGCATATCAATACTCTGCCCTTTCTCGATGAGCCAACCTTCGTTATAACATGGGCACTCTGAACTGTCCACACACACTCCATTTCCATCCATGTACTTTCCCTCAGGGCAGCCACAGCCATAAACTGGAACATCCTGAACACTGCACGTGTAATCACTCTCCGATAGTGAAAGACAGGTACGGTTACATGTTCTCATGTCATCCTCAAAAACCTGAGATATACTGCACGACACATCTAGAAACACATCATAACCAAACAATCATGTAGCCAAAGACTTCAGAATAAAAATCATACCTTTTGCATGTCATAGAGTCCTAGAGTCATAGAGGTTTACAGCATGGAAATAGGCCCTTCGGCCCAACTTGTCCATGCTATAAGGTTTGACTTTACAAGACTCTAAGGCTGGAATCTTACTACCATTCAGCCAGTGGATTTTCCCATCCCGCCGCAGTGAGTGGAGAGTTGGCTGGCCACCAAATTCTCCAAATTCGCTGCAGTGGGAGCGTAGCGTGAAGGGCAGGTAGGCTAAACCTGCACTTGAGGGTTTTCCACTGAAGACACAGTAGGACTTTTACATTGTGATCTTTTTCCAATAAACATGTTCCTAAAGCTGGGTATGGGGGGTGGAGGGGGGCTGGAAAGTTCCGTCCAGTGGCTTGCGAGTGCTAACTATTATGTCTTGTGCATGGCAAGTGTTATAGTGATTGA
The DNA here is from genome assembly GCF_964213995.1 of Mustelus asterias. Lineage (NCBI taxonomy): Eukaryota > Metazoa > Chordata > Chondrichthyes > Carcharhiniformes > Triakidae > Mustelus > Mustelus asterias. The sequence continues at coordinate 44,301,941 of NC_135819.1, read as the reverse complement.
AAAAAAAACTGAGGGAAAGCACTACAATATTTTTATCTTCATCAATATGTTTTGCTGCGGTGAGTTAGAATTTCCCAGACCACCCCCCTCCTCCCACTGCCCTCCCAGCTCAACCTCTGAGGGGGCTGACTATTGAAATCACCATTCACATTGGCGGGACTGGAAGATCCCACCCACGTGAAGGGCTGGAAAACTCCAGCCTAAGTCTTCAGACTCCTGGAAAATGGAAAGGTTGTGATAACGTACTGCAAATGTTTTTTCTCCAGTTTCTGAGAATGATACCGTGAGCAGCACACTCGTGTACGTACGCTCCCAATCCAGCACACAGACAGTCATTGATGTTCTCACAAGCACAGGTAGCAGCAACACACATCTGGAAAAATGGACGTAAGGAAGTTAGGCTAGTAAATCACCATTTTTTTTCCACAATGATAGATAATCTAGACTTCCATGAACAAATAGGCCATTAAATATACAAATCACCGCAGCTTGCTGTTGCTGCAATAGTTTCCCAACAGTCAATATGTAAAGAGAACAATCAGTTGTTGCAATCTCAGGTATAAAACTAATATTGATAATAGGGCAGACTTTCTGGTGAACTGCAAACACTGTTGCAGGAGACGTGTTTGTGATTTACAAATATTGCAAGATTTTTGCTTAAGTGCTCAAAATAAAATGATTTAGAATACCTCTATTATCTGGGACCTCTGCACTACTAAAATAACATTAACGTAACATATTCTCCCTTCTGATATCCTCAAAGTAATGGCATCCATCTATTAGTGCATGCTCTGCAATTACTAATCAATTTAGTAACTGTTTATCTACATGTCAACTGAGATCCAGTTATCTATTTGAAAGCTAGACAAAGTGTTATTCTTTCAATTCATCAGTTTCCTTATGGTCATTTTATGGACAGAGTTGGACAGATAAACGGGAACCTCTTAACCCTAACCCTAAACCCTTCCCTTTTGCCTGTAATCAGTGTGGTTCATTTTGAAAAGGTATGTGTTTCTGACAATCCACAGGAGTGTAGTCATTTGAAACCAGCAGCAGGCTTTTCATGTACTTATACAAAGAGGATTATTTATCGACATAGTCATCCTGAAGGTCTAAATGCTACATCAGTCACACATCGCATACTCAAGAAAGATACAATGAAAGAAGATATGCACTCCTACATGGAGACAGACTTCAGTGTAAAGTGTAAATAAAAACAGGTCATGTCTTTGTGAGTCCCATGAAGAAGAATGCTTTTTCCACACTTGAATTGTAATTCAGGTAACTTCAGATGGCTGGGAGTTGGCTGTCAGGATTACTTCAAAGAGAAGAATGTTCAGCAGTCATGAAGTGAGGCAGCCTTGATATACAGTAGAGGGTAGATGGTAGGTGGACTTCCAGTATCAGAGAACCAACTTCAGTCACATGGTCCACAGCCATTGTTTATACGCTAAAAGGTAGTTGGGCTTTTATGCTCAACTTGTAAATAACTGGTTTCATTGGTTGTCCTTTGTTATGTTGCAATAAACCCGGCAGGAGGGGTGGAATTTTCCCATCCCGCCCACCATGGGAATCGTAGCGGATGGGGAGGGCGGACCATGCAAAGGTCTGTTGACCTCGGGTGGGACTTTCCGGTTTTGCGGCGAGCGCGGCTGGAAAATCCCACCCAGGGAGCCCATGGACTCTGTTTTGGAGTAAGCTTCAAACAATGGAAGATGTGAGTTCCATAAAGAAGTACAGTCTCAGCATATCCATCGAAAGGGGGACACCCTCACCCAGTATAACTAAAGTTGTTGCTTTCTTAAATCTTGAGAGTCTGGATTGAAGTTTCAGAAATCACCTGACTTCCTTGGTATTTATCTTGACAGCTCACCGGTGTTCTTTCTTAAATAAATAAAGGCAATTCCAGAAACTTCCATAAGGGCACAGTCCATGTTTAAAGTTATGAATATGACATGCCTTTTATTGACCACGAGGTGGAGATGTCAAAGTTGGACTGGGGTGGGCACAGTAAGAAGTATAGACAAGACACAATTGCATGATAATTACAGATTAAAATGTGAAGAATGATTGGAATGCGAGTCTTTATAGGTAATCAAGTCTTTACAGGTACAAACAGTGCGCGTGGAGAGAGGGATAATCACAGGTTAAAGGGGTGTGAATTGCCTCAAGCCAGGACAGTTTGTAGGATTTTGCAAACCTGGGCAGTCTGTTGGGGGTTACACGTAGTGTAACATGAACCCAGGATCCTGGTTGAAGCTGCCCTCATGCATGCGGAACTTGGCTATCAGTTTCTGCTTGGCGATTCTGTGATAATATATTTTATATATATATTATATATATATATGTATGCCTTGTTTGTGAACCTACGTCCACTTGCCTGATGAAGAATCAATGCTCAGAAAGCTTGTGATTCCAAATAAACCTGTTGGACTTTAACCTGGTGTTGTGAGACTTCTTACTGACCACGACAGACATAAATGCTAATAAGAGTCATGTTCGTTGCATCCGCTGTCACAGAACCCAACTCTGATTTATCTTCAGTTTTCTGAGATTACTAAATAACTAGCTTGCTGCCCCAAATACCCTTAACCTTGTAGGGAAATTAAAAACTCAAAATTATTTCAGATTCATACTCAACTGCTTCACCAAGAACACACTAAAACATGATAACGTCACTGACAGCACATGGAACTGGCATCATCCTTACAGCTTTAGCAGAGTTTTGCTCGCCCACTTCTTTGGTTTGTGCACTATAACCTCTCCTGTCAAGAAGTCCATTGCTCAGAAACACCAGAGCCAGAATTCTCCGACCTCACCCATGGCTGGGATACTCCAGTCCCGCTACAGTGAACAGAGATTTGGCCAAATTCTCTGTTCTTGCTGGCAGACGTGGCGGGGCATGCAAGACCCGGAGAATTCTGGCCAAGTTGTCTAGAAGCGTTTAGAGCAAACCTCAGCAGCTCACGGCATCATTTTATGACAGTATTCTGGGAGTGTAAGCATGAATGATGCAATATATAGGTAATTAATACAATTCCCTCTTTATAAAGTCTTATCACAGGTAATATTTATATTTGAGGTACTTTCCAGTTCACAGAACAGTACTTTCCAGTTCTACAGTCCAGAAAATTCTAAAATCCAGAAATGACTTGGCTCCAAGCATCCCAGACTGGAGCGGTTGGGACATCCCACAGCAATCTAAAGACTCTGGGAGATGTGCCCCGGTGAGGCCAGAAGAAGGAATCACCAGAGCAGGCCTTAATGTTGAAAGTTGGTTTTGGGGCCTTAATGTTGAAAGTTGGTTTTGGGACTCTCAAAGGGACTGAGGGAGAGTATTTTCAATGGTTTCGAATGTTATCATGAAGCAAAACAGCAAGATGTGAATGCATTGGAAACTGGGAGTTTTCCCTATAAAGACTGTAATTATGTGGAGGCCATGCTGCAAAGTATATGTAAGCAGTGTGGGTTTATTGGTTGTGTTAAGAGTTATATTTCTGTAGTTTAGAGTATTATTTGCCTGCTAAGTAATATTTAGTCAATGTTGGTTTTATTTATTAAAGTTAAAAAGTTTATTTATTAGTCACAAGTAAGGCTGACATTAACACTACAATGAAGTTACTGTGAAATTCCCCTAGTCGCCACAGTCCGGCGCCTGTTCAGGTCAATGCACCTAACCAGCACGTCTTTCAGAATGTGGGAGGAAACCGGAGCACCCAGAGGAAACCCACGCAGACATGGGGAGAATGTACAAATTCCACACAGACAGTGACCCAAGCCAGGAATCGAACCCGGGTCCCTGGCGCTGTGAGACAGCAGTGCTAACCACTGTGCCACCGCTATTTATTGTTGTTATAGTGAGTGTCTTAAAACTTGAAATCTTGGGCGGGATTTTATGGCCTCGCTCGACTCGAGACTGGAAAATCCCACCCGCGGTCAACGGACATTTCCATTGTCCGCCCCTCGCCCTCTCCGATTCTGTGGCAGGTGGACGGGGCAGCAGAATTCTGGCGCTTGTTATGTGATTTCCCTTAGTCATTGTGAATTGAATCTGTTTTTAAAAGGGAACAAATGGAATAGACCCTCTGGCTAAACTTATGACTTCAGTTTATATTATTTAATTGTTTTTATTTTAGCTTTTTGTGAATATTGAGATAAGAACAAAGAACAATACAGCACAAGAACAGGCCATTCGGCCCTCCAAGCTCGCGCCGCTCCCTGGTCCACAACTAGACCATTCTTTTGTATCCCTCCATTCCGACTCCGTTCATGTGGCTATCTAGATAAGTCTTAAACATTCCCAGTGTGTCCGCCTCCACCACCTTGCCCGGCAGCGCATTCCAGGCCCCCACCACCCTCTGCGTAAAATACGTCCTTCTGATATCCGTGTTAAACCACCCCTCCCCCCCCTCACCTTGAACCTATGACCCCTCGTGAACGTCACCACCGACCTGGGAAAAAGCTTCCCACCGTTCACCCTGTCTATGCCTTTCATAATTTTATACACCTCTATTAGGTCACCCCTCATCCTCCGTCTTTCCAGTGAGAACAACCCCAGTTTACCCAATCTCTCCTCATAACTAAGCCCTTCCATACCAGGCAACATCCTGGTAAACCTCCTCTGTACTCTCTCTAAAGCCTCCATGTCCTTCTGGTAGTGTGGCGACCAGAACTGGGCGCAGTATTCCAAATGCTATTCCTGTGTTGCCTTACTATATTAATTTAGAAGTCAGGAGGTCGCACTTAAGTTTAAAAGTTGCAGGTATTTTATAAATTATATTGCTAATTTGTCTATTGACAACTTCTGACTTTACATTGTTTTGCAGCCTTTCATTCTGTCTCAGAATTCTTACCTGATAATATTTCATGTAGCCCACTGTTGAGTGACACATAGCGAAGGCACCCACTGGATCTTTTAAGTAGGAGCAATGCTGTTTGGCATAATGTTCTGCAAACCAAATTTGAATATGTTATTTTTCGTCAGTATATGATTTAAATACCTAATTCAAAGGTCATTAATGCAATAAAATACATTCTCTCTGTTGTATGTTCAAAAAAATCTTTGATCTACGAGCAGTCCCTTTCTGTACCACTCTTGTCATGCTTTTGCCACACTTTAGGAGCGATTTTGTGTTTGCGTCCACCGCAAGTACAAATGGCGACACAAACACTCCAACCATTTATCACTCTTCTCTGCTGCACTAATCCCCCTTATCTTTCCTCTTTCCCACTCCCATTCTTCCGTTCCGCTCCATAATGATTCCCAGCTCCAATACTATCCCTCATTATTACAAAAATTAGCAACACTTCTCCAACAAATCTGACAGAAACCCTCTGTTCAGTTAAACACAGGCCCCACCAATTCTTCCGGACTCCACAATACCTGCTTCCTGAAGAGGAAACACTTCTTCACTGTTTCAGGATCCCACAAATTTCATTATTGCACATCTTCAGCCTACCTGGGACTTCTTCATTTCTTTTATTTGCTTATTCCGTTTTAAACAATGTAAGAGACAAACATTTGGGACATGAAATTTCAGTTTGAGGTAGGCAGGCAATTAGGCTCACATTTATAATGCAAACTACCCATGTAAACTCGTCACCTTAAAATTGCAGCCTCTTTATTTTCTCATGAATTTCTTTTTTCTGCTTTTGGCAACAACATAATGCAGTTAGTAAAGATAAACTGTGCAGCATGTGTGGACACTCGTATGCAGTGTTGCTGAATTATGGGACTGAACAAAATCTCTCACTCTGCTGCAATCCAGTTATGTTGCCTTGAAGAAGTGTTGGGTAGAGGCCATTTTTCTTTCCTCATGGTTGTTCGTGCGCACTTGCAAACAATTGACCGAGAGCGCTGTTTATAGTGTATTGCCCTCACCCAACTTCTTGTATATTCATCGCAACCAGTAAACAGAGGGAAAGGAAGGCATAAAGGTTATTTTAAAGTCATCTTCAATCGGCCTTCTCAAGGATTTTAAAAAAAATTCATTCGTGGGACATGGGCGTTGCTGTCTGGCCATCATTTATTGCCCATCCCTAGTTGCCCTTGGAGGGCAGTTGAGAGTCAACCACATTGCTGTGGCTAAGGACTCACATGTAGGCCAGGCCAGGTAAGGATGGCAGATTTCCTTCCCTAAAGGATATCAGTGAACCAGATGTGTTTTTCTGATAATCGACAATGATTTCATGGTCATCAGTAGATTCTTAATTCCAGATACTTTTTATTGAATTCAAATTTCACCATCTGCCGTGGCGGGACTTGAATCCAGGTCCCCAGAACATTAGCTGAGTTTCTGGATTAATAGTCTAGTGATAATACCACTAGGCCATCGCGTTCCCCTGTAAAATGTAAAATAATGTTATGTAAAATAACTTTTTTGTCATATTGAATTGGTTGACACTTAGTTTGAAAATTTTATTGGACTATTTTGCAGGCATTTTAAATAATTCTGCCAAGAGGTTTTGTATGTTTTGGGACAAAATGATTTAGTACAACTTTCAGGCAACGATGTCTTGGAATTCCTTTAATGGAATAATTCATCTAATTGTAACATTGCCTCAAAACATTTTATTTGACCACTTAATTTCCATTTTACCCTGTTTGTACAGAATAATGGGTTAAAATACTGAGAACCAAATACATGCCCAATACTGGTTGACCTCTGAGTCAACTTAATTTGGCAGAAAATAACTTGACTGAAAACATGCATAAATTCTGATTTAAGCTAAAAAAAAGGATACTTTGTGTGGAGGTTTTGTGATATGTTTTCAGGAAACTGACGTATTGATTGGGTAGTCTTATAACTATTTGGTCAGACTAAAGAGCATCAGAAATTCACTTTATCTGTTCTGAAGATTTTCTTTTACGACATGGCAGAGTAAAACAATTTCTGTGATAGGTGAGTGGAGTGCCCATTTTAAATTACCATTTTCTGAACTAACACATGGAAATGGGTTCTCTGTTTCAGAGCAGTCAGATTCAACTTTCCAGGAGTTAGCAAAAGCAAGAGGCGCCTCTTCCACAATGTTATACGCAGATAGGAAGTCATCATTTGCATTGTCATTGAAGGTGCCACATAGTCCTGTGAAACAGAAAATGTACATCGTCAAAAGAAAGCAGGAATCTGATATTTGCTTCCATGCTACAATGCGGTCGCATCACTGATTCATACCACTCTCGATTTGTACCGTAAGTGTCAGTCACGGCTCAGTTGGTAACACTCCCTCTTCTTAGTCAGGAGTCTGTGGGTTCAAATTCTGCTCCAGAGACTGAAAACCATAAACCAGATGGACATTTCAGGGCAGCACTGAGAGAGCTCTGCACTGTCAGAGGTGCCATGATATCAATGAGGTTAAAGCAAGGTTCCGCCTGTCCTCACGGGTGGGAACGAAAACCCCCATGGCAATACTTTGAAGCAAAACAGGAGAGTTTGCCCTGATGTCCTGACCAATATTTATACCATGACCAGCATTACTTCAACAAAAAGATGATTAGGGCATTATTGCATTGCTGTTTGTGAGACATTGCAATGTGTAAATTGGTCGCCATGTTGCTTAGATTACACCTGTGATTATAGCTAAAAAAAACTCCAGAGCTTTGTAATGTCCTAAGTTCACGACACAAGAGCTAAGAAAACCCACCAACGCCTCTACTTTCTCAGGAGGCTAAGGAAATTTGGCATGTCTGCTACGACTCTCAACAATTTTTACAGATGCACATAGAAAGCATTCTTTCTGGTTGTCTCACAGCTTAGTATGGCTCCTGCTCTGTCCAAGACCGCAAGGAACTACACAGGGTCGTGAACGTAGCCCAGTCCATCACGCAAACCAGCTTCCCATCCATTGACTATATCTACACTTTCCGCTGCCTCTGAAAGGCAGCCAGCAGAATCAAGGACCCTATGTACCCCAGACACCGTCTTCCAACGGGAAAAAGAGACAGAACTCTGAGATCACGTACCAACCGACTCAAGAACAGCTTCTTCCCTGCTGCCATCAGACTTTTGAATGGACCTACCTTATATTAAGCTGATCTTTCTCTTCACCCAAGCTATGACTGTAACACTATATTCTGCATCTTCTCTTTTCCTTCTCCCCTATGTACTCTATGAATGGTAGGTTTTGTCTGTATAGCATGCAGGAAACAATACTTTTCACTGTATCCCAATATATGTGACAATAATAAATCAAGTCAAATATAAAATGCAAGTCAATTTTCAGAAAATACTTATATCACAGTAACACCCAAAACAGCCACACTAAAAACCAAAGGTGCTTAACATTTATTGCAGTGCACGATAAATTGTTGTACTTTAGGCATTGTGCAAGTTAATCCAAATTTAAATTGTAAAAGAACTGGTGAATGCCTGATGGTATTAAGAACAAAATGAGAGAGAGCGAGAGAGAGGGGTTGAGAGAACAATGTTTACTGTATATGTTCAGGCTGCATAAGTGCAAAATCATACAATGCAAGGAAAATGTGATTAGAATAATCTGGATCATAGCCAAGTGCTTGTTCTAATTGTTTTACAGGAATTAATGTAAAGCATTGGATAAGCAATTAATTAAGTATATTTTGCAGGTTTTAAATACACTACCTTTGGTGCTTCCCTGAGCTTCTTCTGGCAGTGATATGTAAAGTTGCATGATGGGAGATATCTGTACTTGCATCTTCATACCAGAGTTCACTGCTACTTGAAGGAACATTGAAGACTGTCGAAATATCATTATATCACCTGTAAGAAGAAAAGTAATTAGCTTCATTGTTATTCATTATTTCAGTAAATCGAATGAGATTATTTATTTTACCTCTTGAGAGTGGAAGTCCAACTTTATTCCCTTCAGAATAAACATTGCCATCGTTAGTGAATGTATACCAGGTCTGCACAAGAGATAAAAGCGAACATTTCTTTGCTTAATTTCTGGCTCAAAGCACCACTGGAGGAAATAGGCCTGAATGCATAACATTACAAATTCTACTGCAAAGAGAGACATGTTGCTGAAGCTTGCACTCATTGGGACAAACGCAAGAATGTCAAATTTCAAGTGATCACAACTATAGTGGAGAAGGGTGCTGACTGGTTAGTAAGTTTACTGATTGGCCGAGACATTGCCATGGAAAAAGCAACAGAAACTATAGGCTCCCAACATCCCGGGTAATTCAAAAGCATCCCTGTGTATGAATGTATGTCAGTTCATGCAAGTGTAAATAAGCCACATTACAATCTTGACTGGTTATCTTACATGGGCTGTTAGCCATGTTATTAACACACTAGGATTGTCAGCAAGTGCTGCCCAATCGTTGAATCACCTCGAGGCACAGAAATTTTGTTTTGGATTTTCCCTGTGACAACCAATGATTGCCAACCAATGAGGACCATTTTCTCCTGTAGTATAAATTGTTGTGATCTTTTGAAATTTGACATTCTTGTTTTTGTCCTGATGAGTACAAGGCAAAAAGCTTCAGCAACTTGTCTGTCTTTTCTGCAATATTCACGTTCTGTACTACCAAGCGACTGATTGGAAAAATTCTCACCTGATTGCTGATTAACATCACACGCTGTAAGCATGTCTGTTTAAATGCGATTTGACACGACCGCAGCTCAATGTTTACAACCCATGAATTTGTCTGTGGATAAAAAAGTTACAAAATACAGAAGTCTGAACTCTGCCACCGTGCTGCCCTAATCGCCACTTGTTCTCATCTCTAGATTTATAAAATGTGGTAACAATAATTAGCACAAGAACAATTGTACATTTTAGATTTAGTCAAAATCTTTATTAAATTGAATTTACAGCACAGAAACTAGCTGTTGGGTTCAACAGGTCTATGTCAGTGTTTGTACTCCATATGAGCCTGTTCCCAACCCACACCCTTGCACCCATCAGCATACCTCCAGTCCCCCATGAACTTAACTAGCTTAGTATCACGAGTAGGCTTACATTAACTGTTATTGTGAAAATTCCCTAGTCGCCACCCTCCGGCGCCTGTTCGAGTACACTGAGGGAGAATTTAGCTTAACCAATGCACCTAACCAGCACGTCTTTCAGACCGTGGGAGGAAACCTGAGCACCTGGAGGAAACAATCGTCTTAAATGCATTTACTATTCACCTCAACTATTCTACGTGGCAGCAAGATCCACATTCTAACCACTCCCTGGATGAAAAGGTTTCTCCCCTGAATTTCTTACTGGATTTATTAATCACTATCTTATACTTATGACCGAGTTTTAGATTTAGCCATGAATTTTAGTTTGCTCCCAAAGAGGCTTGTGCACACTAAAAAGTACAATTTCTGTTTGTGTGTCCCCAGCACATGCCAGGAATTTTATACATCAATCATAAAATCATGTAACTCTAATGCTTTTCTAATCAATAAAACAAATTGATAGGATGTGGCAAGTGCAGCAAATACGCACTATAATTGCTGAAGTACCACTGTTATCCTCTTTTTGTCATTTAAAATATGTGCCAAGATGAAAGAAAACAAATGGGTGGCACGGTGGCACAGTGGTTAGCACTGCTGCCTCACAGCGCCAGGCCCAGGTTCAATTCCCGGCTTGGGCCACTCACTGCGTGGAGTTTGCACATTCTCCCCATGTCTGCGTGGGTTTCCTTCGGGTGCTCCGGTTTCCTCCCACACTCCAAATGTGCGGGTCAGGTTGGTGGGACATGTCCCTTAGTGTCAGGGTAAATATATGGGGATGGGGCCTGGGTGGGATTGTGATGGGTGCAGACTCAATGGGCCGAATGGCCTCCTTCTGCACTGTAGGGATTCTATGATATCTATGATTCTGTGTGTCCAAATTGACAAAATACAATGGGGGCGATTTTCCAAAAAAAACTGGGAGTGTCCAAAGGACAGGGAAGTGCGAGATTTTCCCGCTAGTTTTTTGGATGTACACAGTCAGATGGATTCCTGGCACACTCTGCTTCACAGACATCGCGGACAATACCGTCCCGGGCTCACTAATGATTTTCAAATTTGAATTTCAATATTGTACTCAGCCTCGTGCTGTTTTCCGGCGTGAGGCTGATTACGCCATAAAAAACGGCCTGGGAAAGTCACCATTGGCTGGACAATGGTCGCAAATCCCGTTTCAGCCCTCCCGCTGACATTTTCCGGCCCATTGTACTACTCGAGCAGCGCAGCGGGCAGGGAAAATCACGCCCAGCATTTGCAAATAAATCCATTTTTTACCACCGTTGCACTCAATGTATTTTTATTCTCTTCCCAGCAAAAATAGAAATGAAATCTTACGTACAACAACAGCGAAGTAGGTGCAATCTCCTTTCATGGTGTAATATTTATTATCAAATGTTGTAAAGTGGGTTCCTTCTTCAATTTTGCATCTTCCAGGGCAGCTGATATCCAAGCATTCCCACATTCCACTCCGACAAACACTAGCAAGAAAATGCAGTCATTAGGCAGGCGACTTAACTATTTCTGTCAGAAGTCTGACAGTTGAATGGTTGAAAAATGTATGATCTGAATGGGGATAGTTACCATGACTGACAGGAAGTGTTTCGTGTTTGTTCAGGATCATAAATCATTCCACCATATTCACAGGGACAAGCCGTTTTGTCGACACACCTGCCTGTATCTCTTCTATCATCAAGGACTGTGCCTGAAGCATAATATAAATAACTGATTTGATCTCCTCATGTCAAAAGCAAAGAACACGGCTCTCATTTAAAATGATAACTTGTTCTGACACTGTTATCCTACTGTCATTACAACGAAAGAGTGAGTTTTCAATTACTGAATGAGTTTACAATGACTAAACCTATAAGCAGGAATTTAAACTTTAGAGTGTATTAATATACAGTTTCCCACAAATTGGTTAGCAATACTGCCCTTGCGGAGAAATTCAATAATATTGTGTGAAATAAAAACCTGATTTCAGGGCCCTGACCCTAGTGTTGGATATTCATTGAACTGGTTTAGTTTGAAATCACAAGATGTTCGTGGAACAAGCAGAGAGGAGGTTCCAGTGTGTGAGGTGAGCGACTGACTTTTTAAAGTTTTTCGCGGGCTTTCTGTGTGGTAAAATTACTTTAACTTTAACCTTAAATAACTTTAAAATTTTAGCGGAAGTGGGCCGCGGGGTGTGTCAGGAAAGTGTATGTTTTTTTTAAGCGCGCGGGAGGTTTAAAAGGGAGGCCGCAGTGTACAGCGGGCAGCGTTGGGAGCGGGCAGCGGAGTGAGTGGGAAGCAGAGTGTGAGCTGTAAGGGCTTTGGCTCACAGGGCTTCAGGGGACAGGGCGAGCAGGGGAGAGTTTTAATTCTTAGTTTTTAATTCTTATTTACTTTTCTCTGTGTACCTTGGTAAAAAGGGTCAAATATGAGTGTGAAGCCACTGCGTTGTTCCCAGTGTCGGATGTGGGAGGTCCTGGAGGCACCTGGCCTCCCGGACATCCACATCTGTGAGGGGTGTGTCGAGCTGCGGTTCCTGAGGGACCGTGTTAGGGAGCAGGAACTGCAGCTCGAGGATCTTAGGCTGTTAAGGGAGAATGAGGAGGTGATAGACAAGAGCTATCATCAGGTGGTCACACCAGGGCCACGGGTGGAGGCCAAGGGGTGAAGGCCAGGAAGGGAAAAGCTTGGGTGATTGAGAGCACCCTGGTGGATGTGCCCCTACACAAGTACTCCTGCCTGAGTACTGCTGGGGGGGACAGCCCGCCTGGGGGAAGCAGCAGTGGCCATGTCTCCGGAGTGGAGTCCGGCCCTGTAACTCAGAGGGCTAAGGAAAAGAGGAGGAATGCAGTGTTAATCGGGGACTCGACAGTAAGGGGGTCAGACAGGCGTTTTTGCGGAGACAGGCGGGAGTCTCGGATGGTGGTCTGCCTCCCTAGGGCCGGGATCCAGGATGTCGCTGGTCGAGTTCCAGAAATCCTGAGGTGGGAGGGAGATGAGCCAGAGGTAGCGGTACATATTGGTACCGCTAATGTGGGAAGGAAGGGGGAAGGGGTCATGAAAAGAGAGTATAGGGAATTAGGGAGACAGCTGAGAAGGAGGAAAGCAAAGGTAGTAATCTCAGGATTGCTGCCTGTGCCACGGGAAGGTGAGGGCAGGAATGGAGTGAGGTGGTGGATGAATGTGTGGCTGAGAGACTGGTGTAGGGGGCAGGGATTCAGGTTCCTGGACCATTAGGACTTCTTTAGGGGCAGGTGTAACCTGTACACAAAAAACGGGTGGCACTTGAATCCCAGGGGGACCAATATCCTGGTGGGAAGGTTGGCTAAGGCTATTGGGGAGAGTTTAAACTAGATAGGCTGGTGGGAGGGGATCGAGACGAGGTGACTGGGAGCGAGGAAGTTAGCTCGCAAACAGAGAAGGGTTATAGACAGTGCAAGAGGGAGGATGGACGGGGGATAGAGAAGGGGAGAGCTCAGACCAAAGGATTGAGATGTGTTTACTTTAATGCCAGGAGTATAGTGAATAAAAGGGGATGAGCTCAGAGCGTGGATCGATGCCTGGAAGTGTGATGTGGTGGCCATTACAGAGACTTGGATGTCTCAGGGACAGGACTGGATACTCCAGGTGCCGGGATTCAGAATGTTCAGGAAGGACGGGGAGGGAGGCAAGAGAGGGGGTGGAGTGACACTGCTGATCAGGGATAGTGTCACAGCTGTAGAGAAGGTGTATGCTGTGGAGGGATTGTCCACAGAGTCTCTGTGGGTGGAAGTTCAAAGTGGGAAGGGGTCAATCACTTTGCTGGGAGTTTTCTATAGGCCACCCAATAGTAACAGGGAGGTGGAGGAGCAGATAGGGAAACAGATCCTGGAGAGATGCAGTAATAGCAGAGTTGTTGTGATGGGAGACTTTAATTTCCCAAACATAGATTGGAATATCCCTAGGGTAAGGGGATTGGATGGGGAGGAGTTCGTTAGGTGTGTTCAGGAGGGTTTCCTAACACAGCATTTGGACAAGCCTACAAGAGGAGAGGCTGTACTTGATATGATACTGACCAATGAACCTGGACAGGTGTCAGATCTCTCAGTGGGAGAGCATCTTGGGGATAGCGATCATAACTCTATCTCCTTTATGCTTGCATTGGAAAAAGAGAGGATCAGGCAAGCTAGGAAAGCGTTTATATGGAGTAAGGGGAAATATGAAGACATAAGGCAGCAAATTAGAGGAGTAAATTGGAAGGAGGTATTCTCGGGGAAATGTACTGAAGGGAGGTGGCAGTTTTTCAAAGAATGTCTGTCTAGAGTTCTACAGGACAACGTTCCGAGCAGACAGGGAGGTGTTGGTAGGTTAAAGGAACCATGGTACACGAAAGCTGTGTGAGACCTAGTCGAGAAGAAAAGGAAAGCATACAAAAGGTTCAGAGAGCTTGGCGAAGATAGGGATCCAGATGAGTTTACGACTTGTAGGAAGGGCTAAAGAAGGGAATTAGGAGAGCCAGAAGGGATCACGAGAAGGCCTTGGCAGGTAGGATTAAGGAAAACCCTAAGGCATTCTATAAATATGTGAAGAGTAAAAGGATGAGACGTGAAGGAATAGGGCCTATAAAAGGTGAAGGCGGGAAAGTCTGTACAGAACCAGTAGAAATGGCAGAGGTGCTTAATGAGTATTTTGCCTCGGTTTTCACAGAGGAGAAGGACCTGGGTGGATGTACTGCAAGCTTGCGGTGGACTGAAAAGATTGAGTATGTGGACTTTAAGAAAGAGGTTGTGCTGGAATCTTTGAATGGCATCAAGATAGATAAGTCGCCGGGTCTGGATGGGATGTACCCCAGGTTACTGTGGGAGGCGAGGGAAGAGATTGCAGAGCCTCTGGCGATGATCTTTGCGTCATCGATGGAGACAGGAAAGGTGCCGGAGGATTGGAGGATTGCGGATGTGGTTCCTATTTTCAAGAAGGGGAATAGGGATAGTCCAGGAAATTACCGACCGGTAAGTCTAATCTCAGTGGTTGCTAAGCTGATGGAGAAGATCCTGAAGGACAAGATTTATGAGCATTTAGAGAGGTTTAGTATGCTCAAGAATACTCAGCACGGCTTTGTCAAAGGCAGATCGGGCCTTACGAGCCTGGTGGATTTCTTTGAAAATGTGACTAAACACATTGACGAAGGGAAAACGGTAGATGTGGTTTATATGGATTTTAGCAAGGCGTTCAATAAGGTCCCCCATACAAGGCTTCTAGAAAAAGTGAGAGGGCATGGGATCCAAGGGGCTGCTGCCCTGTGGATCCAAAACTGGTTTGCCAAAGGAGGCAGAGAGTGGGTATAGATGGGTCTTTTTCTAAATGGAGGTCGGTCACCAGTGGTGTGCTCCAGGGATCTGTTCTGGGACCCTTGCTGTTTGTCATTTTCATAAATGACCTGGATGAGGAAGTGGAGGGATGTGTTGGTAAGTTTGCCAACGACATGAAGGTTGGTGGGGTTGTGGATAGTCTGGAGGGATGTCAGAGGTTACAGAGGGACATAGATAGGATGCAAGACAGGGCGGAGAAGTGGCAGATGGACTTCAACCCAGATAAATGCGTAGTGGTCCAATTTTGGCAGGTCAAATGGGATGAAGGAGTACAATATAAAGGGAAAGACTCTTAGTACTGTAGAGGATCAGAAGGACCTTGGGGTCCGGGTCCATAGGACTCTAAAATCGGCCCTGCAGGTGGAAGAGGTGGTTAAGAAGGCGTATGGTATGCTGGCCTTTATTAATCGAGGGATTGAGTTTAGGAGTCCGGGGATAATGATGCAGTATATAAGACCCTCGTCAGACCCCACTTGGAGTACTGTGCTCAGTTCTGGTCACCTCATTACAGGAAGGATGTGGAAAAGATTGAAAGGATGCAGAGGAGATTTACAAGGATGTTGCCTGGATTGAGTGGCATGCTTTATGAGGATAGGCTGAGGGAGCTCGGTCTTTTCTCCTTGGAGAGATGTAGGATGAGAGGAGATCTAATAGAGGTATATAAGATGTTGAGAGGCATAGATCGGGTGGATTCTCAGAGGCTTTTTCCCAGAGTGGAAATGGCTGCTCCGAGAGGACACAGGTTTAAGGTGCTGGGGGGTAGGTACAGGGGAAATGTTAGGGGGAAGTTTTTCACACAGAGGGTGGTGGGCGTGTGGAATCGGCTGCAGTCAGTGGTGGTGGAGGCAAACTCAATAGGGTCTTTCAAGAGACTCCTGGATGAGTACATGGGACGTAATAGGATGGAGGCTTATAGGTAGGCCGAGAAGGTAGGGATATGTTCGGCACAACTTGTGGGGCCGAAGGGCCTGTTTTGTACTGTAGTTTTTCTATGTATGTTTCTATGTGGGCGGCACGGTGGCACAATGGTTAACACTGCTGCCTCACAGCGCCAGGGACCCGGGTTCGATTTCCAGCTTGGGTCACTGTCTGTGTGGAGTCTGCACGTTCTCCCTGTGTCTGCGTGGGTTTCCTCCAGGTGCTCTGGTTTACTCCCACAGTCTGAAAGACGTGCTGGTTAGATACATTGGCCATGCTAAATTCTCCTTCAGTGTACCCGAACAGGCGCTGTTGTGTGGTGACAAGGGGATTTTCACATTAACTTCATTGCAGTGTTAATGAAAGTCTACTTGTAACACTAATAAAAATAAACTTAAATTTGTATTTGAACTGTCCCCTATCTACAGTATCCATTTCCATGGGTTCCCTTGGTTACAGCTTTGACTGTGCATAATGTGCAAGTTGTATTGACACCAAAGCCCTCTCTGAAAGATGTACTTTGAAGTATTTTTGATTCGATTTAATATTGTCACATGTATTAGTATACAGTGAAAAGTATTGTTTTTTGCGCACTATCCAGACAAAGCATACTGTTCATAGAGAAGGAAAGGAGAGAGTGCAGAATGTAGTGTTATAGTCATAGCTAGGGTGCAGAGAAAGATCAATTTAATGCGAGGTATGTCCATTCAAAAGTTTGATGGCAGCAGGGAAGAAACTGTTTTTGAGTTGGTTGATACATGTCCTCAGACTTTTGTATCTTTTTCCTGATGGAAGAAGGTGGAAAGAAGTATGTTCGGGGTGCATGGGGTTTTTGATTATGCTGGCTGCTTTTCAGAGGCAGCGGGAAGTGTAGACAGTGTCAATGGATGGGAGGCTGGTTTGAGTGATGGATTGGGCTTCATTCACGACCTCTTCATAGAATTATCATAGAAACCCTACAGTGCAGAAGGAGGCCATTCGGCCCATCGAGTCTGCACCGACCACAATCCCACCCAGGCTCTACCCCCACATATTTACCCGCTAATCCCTCTAACCTACGCATCCCAGGACTCTAAGGGGCAATTTTTAACCTGGCCAATCAACCTAACCCGCACATCTTTGGACTGTGGGAGGAAACCGGAGCACCCGGAGGAAACCCACGCAGACACGAGGAGAATGTGCAAACTCCACACAGACAGTGACCCGAGCCGGGAATCGAACCTGGGACCCTGGAGCTGTGAAGCAGCAATGCTAACCACTGTGCTACCGTGCCGCCTCTTGTAGTTTATTGCCGTCTTGGACAGAGCTGGAGCCATACCAAGCTGTGACCCAACCAGAAAGGATGTTTACATGGTACATCTGTAGAAGTTGGTGGGAGTTGTAGCGGACAGAACAAATTTCCTTAGTCTTCTGAGAAAGTAGAGGTGTTAGTGGACTTTCTTAACTATAACGTCGGCATGGAGGGACTAGGACAGGTTGTTGCTGATCTGGACATCTAAAAATCTAAAGCTCTTGACCATTTATACTTCGTCCCCATTGATGTAGACAAGGGCATGTTCTCCTTTACGCTTCCTGAAGTCGATGACTATCTCCTTTGTTTTGTTGACATTGAGGGAGAGATTATTGTCATTGCACCAGTTCATCAGATTCTCTATCTCTTTCCAGTACTGTATCTCATCGTTGTTAGAGATCCGACCCACAACAGTGGTGTCATCAGCAAACTTGAAAATCGAGTTGGAAAGGAATTTGGCCACACAGTCATAGGTGTATAAGGAGTATCGTAAGGGGCTGAGGACAAAGCCTTGTCGAGCACTAGTGTTGAGGTTGATCGTGGAGGAGGTGTTGTTGCCTATCCTTACTGACTGGGGTCTGTGGATTAGGAAGTCTAGGATCCAGTTGCAGAGGCTGAGCTATAATCTATGAACAGGAGTCTAACATAGGTGTCTTTGTTATCTAGGTGTTCCAGGGTTGAGTATAGGGCCAGGAAGATGGCATCTGCTGTGGACCTGTTGCGGCATACTATAGTGGATCCAGGCTGTTAGTTAATCAAATCTGGTGCATATTTTGCATATATGTGGCAGTAATAACTGTTAAATTCAATAATAGTAGATGGTGGAGAAATGATTCAGCTGGCATGTCTATTACTTTCAGTCAGTTTATTCTAAATCCAGCACAGTAGAGAAACAAACTCCTTATCGTTCCCCCACACCAAACGTTCTAGCTGTACCGCCGTTACCTGTCTGTAATAGGCCAATTAGATTAACAATGTGACTGCTAAAGCAGGCACTTGCTGACACATTGACAACAGCAACAGTTTATACTGTATTGTCGGGTAATATTCTTCTGCCAAATTGCAATGCCCCCTGGAATGGACAAATGGACCATTGTTTAATCAAAGGACAACATTCTTAATAAGGCAGTGCATCCCCCAGCACTGCACCGGACTCACACTCTACAGTAACACCAAAGAAGTGTCTGACTTCCTTTCTTAATACTCTTACCTTTTGGACATTCACAGGCATTCACGCACTGATCACATTGTTGCTGTGTTTCTGGGTCAGAGCAGGTTGGGAGGCACATGGCACCACATTCCTTGTAGGACTGATTTTCCGAGCAATTGGGGCTGGCTGGAAGATAGGTTAGACGCTGTGTAATTCTCAGATTCATTCAGAAACAGAACCAAGAATTGCAGTAATTTGATCACTTGTCTTACCACAACTAACTTCTGATCTCCATTCTTGCCAATTTACTCCAAAGTAATCATCATAATCGTCACTGCAAACAGTAAAGACCTTCAGTTAACTGAGTCACATGGTAAAAGTGAATTGTATTTAAGAATAAATTACATTTCGATGGTAATATTATGGGGTTGGTTCAGGGGTTGAGAAAAAAGCAACCAATCTGTACTGATTTCTTTTGATAGATCTTAATTGCACGGCTACCAGGACTGATCCACACCATTTCCAGCTTTAAGATTTCAAGTTACTGTCTGTGTGCCTCTCTTTGTCTGGTCTCCTTATTTGAGGATGGATGTGGTGCCATTGGAGGCAGTTCAGTGGAGGTTCACCAGATTGATTCTGGGGCTGAAAGGGTTGACGTATGAGGAGAGATTAAGCACTGGGCTTATCCTGGCTGGAGTTTAGAAGGATGAGAGGGGATCTGACCAAAGGATATAAAATTTTAAAAGGGATTGATAAAGGAAATATAGACCAAATGTTTCCTCTTATGGGGCACTCTAGAACAAGAGGTCATAGGTATAAGTTGAGAGGTGGTAGATTTAAAACTGAGATGAGGAGGAACTACTTCTTGCAAAGGGTAGTGAATTTGTGGAACTCGGTGGAGTCTGAATCATGAAATGGTTTCAAGAAGGAGATAGATATATTTCTAATAAAGAAAATGGGTTAAAGGGATATGGAAACAGGTATGGAGGTGAATTTAAACCAGGGACAGATCGACCATGATTTGATTGATTTGAATTTGATTTGATTTGATTTATTATTTTCACGTATTAGTATACAGTGAAAAGTATTGTTTCTTGTGCGCTATACAGACAAAGCATACAGTTCATAGAGAAGGAAAGGAGAGAGTGCAGAATGTTACAGTAATAGCTAGGGTGTAGAGAAAGATCAGCTTAGTGCGAGGTAGGTTCATTTAAAAGTCTGATGGCAGCAGGGAAGAAGCTGTTCTTGAGTCAGCTGGTATGTGACCTCAAACTTTTGTACCTTTTTAAGATTAAAAAGGTTAAAGAGAGATTAAATAGGCACAGTGGTTAGTGCTGTAAAGGCTAGGAGGGAAGTGTAGTAGCAGGTCTGGCTCATATAGGGTTTATGTGGGTGACATGGTGGCACAGTGGTTAGCGCTGCTGCCTCATAGCGCCAGGGACCTGGGTTCAATTCCAGCCTCGGGTCACTGTGTGTGGAGTTTGCACATTCTCCCTGTGTCTGCGTGGGTTTCCTCCGGGTGCTCCGGTTTCTTCCCACAGTCCAAAGATGTGCGGGTTGGGTGGATCGACTATGCTAAATTGCTCCCAAGTGTTAGGTCATGGGGTGGGGAGGGTTTACAGGAATAGGGCCTGGTGGGATTGTTGTTGGTGCAGGCTTGATGGGCTGAATGGCCTCCTTTTACACTGCAGGGATTCTATGAAATTTGGGAGAGGTTTGGTGGGAGTTAATAAGGAGAAAGTGCTTCCATTGCACGGTAACCAAAAGATTCAGATCTTAGTAACAGAGTCAGTGCGGAAATGAGAATTTCCTTTCACCAGTACGTTGTGATCTGGATTGTGTTGGTGTTGGAAGCAGCTGCAGCACTAACTGGGGATTATGCGCAAAAAGCAAACAACATGCAAGGCTATGGAGAAAGTGAGGGGGAATGGGATCAATTGGATAGCTTTTTCAAAGTGTTGGCACAGGAATGACAGGCTGAATGCCCTCTTGCACTGTAAAACTCTCTGATCCTAATAGCCTAGAAATGACAGTGAACAAGATCATTACAATGACATTTAATCCACTTGCATCAAATCTCGCTCTACACCCTTTTAACAGAGAAATTAACTAATCTCAGGTTAACACCATCAATAAAATGGTGAGGAATACAATAAGGCTGTATCGTTTATCTGCTCACATTACTGAACGTAATTCTCAGTTCCTCATGATTTTTTGTTCAGGAAATCTATTTGTGGCAGACCGTTTAAATTATTGTTCAAATAACGTTCCTCTTCTAAAACTGACTACCTCAAGTTTTTATTGAGAAGGTGCAGCAGCAACAACATATTTGTATAGTACCTGGAATGTAATTAAAACATTGCAAGGAACTTCATAACAGCACCATTAAACAAAGCACGACACTAAACCACTTGGGATGATGAGATGATTGACAAGTCAGATAGCCGAAAGCTTGGTCAAGGGAGCTCGGTTTTAAGAAGTGTCCTAAAGGAGGCAGCAAAGTGGAGAGTTGTGGTGGAGCAATAGGGCAGCACGGTGGCACAGTGGCTAGCGCTGCTGCCTCACAGCGTCTGGGACCCGGGTTCAATTCCAGCCTCAGGTAACTGTCTGTGTGGAGTCTGCACGTTCTCCCCGTGGGTTTCCTCCGGGTGCTCCGGTTTCCGGGGGGGGATTGCAGGGTCACAGGGTCCATCACCATGCTGGCCACTACCCTGCACCGGGGCTGGTCCCTTGTTATGAGTCTCTCCCGCTGCCGGTTAAATTCCAGTGACAGGATGGGACCATTAAGCCGGAATTAATTTCCCACTAAACAGTCTCAATTGACTCACTTGTGGGCAGGTTGCCCAATGCCCCCTCTCCCACTGCTGGTATAATTCTGGTGGGGGAGTAGGCACTGGGCAGGCTGCCCACTGGATTTAACATCCCCCCCTCCCCCCACCATCACCACCTTCAACCCACTGGCAGATGGGCATTAAATCCAACCCATTGTGATGCCCATTCTAACCCACCAGCATGGATACCACAGCATTGCTTTCCTTGTTGCCTGGTTTGCGGCAATTGCTACTCTAACTGTTTATTCATATCAGCAACTAATGATGTATTTACCTTATTACAGGCAGATTTGTACATTGCCGTGATAGTTCTTCAAAGGTGGCGCATGTGCACTCCTCCTTATTTCCACAGGCACATACATCCCTCTGGCACAATTTCAAGTATTGACTCATGAAGATAGAGCTTGCAAGACATGTGGAAAAGTACATGGATATGGGGGAGATGCAGCTCTGAAAGTAGCACAGCACAAAAGAGCATCAGAAATTTGTGTCACCTCCCTTCATTCTCTGGCCCCGACATTTAATAATAAAATAGCCGCAGTAATGAAGCCCTGTGGATTTTGGCAACAGTCCTGTGCACATCTTTAATAGTAACTTAAAACAAGGTATTTCACTGCACCAAATTAATTAAATACCCATGTAAATCAGCCCTTAGAAGCACAATTACTCTGAAATTTGGCATGTTGATTGATCCGTCAATAACAGAACACTCTGTTTAAAAAAAAAGAAGTGATGCATTTGTAAACCATTGAGGCCCCAGCACTGATCCCTGTGGCACATCGTGCATTACATCCTGCCAACCAGAAATTACCCATTTATGCCAACTCTCTGTTTCCTGTAGCCAATCTTCTATCCATGCCAATATCCCTACAACATGAGCTTTTATCGTCTTTCTTTCTTAGTGTCCCGAGTAGGCTTACATTAACACTGCAATGAAGTTACTGTGAAATTCCCCTGGTCGCCACACTCCGGTGCCTGTTCGGGTAACTTGCAGGGGAATTTAAAACTAGGGGGTACAGTTTGAAAATAAGAGTTGAGTTGGACAGCTTTTTGAGCTGGGGCTGAGTGGGGGGCAGGCAGGAAAGTAGACTTAAGGCCACATTCATATCAACCATGATCTTATTGAATGGTGGATCATGCTCGATGGGCTGAATAGCCTACTCCTGTTTCTCATGATGTTATAACTCTGTCTGCGGGAATGGCGGCATGTGCTCAAAATCCAGAGAGCGTGATTCGCGCTGGTGAGTTTCCAAGTTCAGATCTTGCCAGCCTCTCACTGGTGGAGTGCCATGAAACACACTGTGGGACCCCAGGAAGCAGGAAGCTCATTTTAATGCATTAGAGTGTCATTAACGAGCACTCTCTTCGGGTCTCACACCCCCCCCCCCCCCCCCCACCCCACTTCACCGGATATTCAGCGGACATCAGAGTGAAGTCACACAGGCGCTATTTACAGGTTCACCTAGACGTGAACCTGTCATGGGGGGTCTCCCTGGGGGAAGTTAAGGTAAGTATAGCCCCTGAGGGAGAGGGACATGGTAAGGCAGTGTGAGGTGTGAGTGGTGTGTATGTGCTGGTGTGTGCAAGGGTAATTGAGAAAGCTGAGACTGGGAGTAAGGCAGACACACAACTACACCCAGCCATTTTCAGCTATTTCATCAATGATCTCTTGTCCATCATGTCAGAGCTGGGAATGTTCACAGATGATTGCACCATGTTCAGCAGCATTTGTAACTCCTCAGTTACTGAAACAATCTATGTTCATGTGCAGCAAGTTCTAGACAATATTCAGGCTTGGGCTGATAAGTGACAAGTAATTTTTGCCCACACAAGTGCTAGGCAATGATAATCTCCAACAAGAGAGAATCTAACCACCTCCACCACTAATGCACAGCGGCAGCAGTATGTACAATCTACAAGATCCACTGCAGCAACTCACCAAGGCTCCTTCGACCTTCCAAACCTGCCGTCTCTAGCACCTAGAAGGGCAACGGCAGCAAACCATGGGAACACCACCACTTGCGAGTTTCGCTCTGAGTCACCTGTCATCCTGATTTGGAACTATATCACCGTTCCTTCGCTGTTGCTGGATCAAAATACTGGAGCTCCCTTCTTAACAGCGCTATAGGAGTTCCTACAGAACATGGACTGCAGCGGTTCAAGCAGCAGATCACCATCACCTTCTCAAGGGCAACTAAAGGACGGGTAATAAAATGCTTACCTAGGCAGCGACACACATTCCAGAAAAAAAATAAGAAAACTCCCGCCTGCCTACTTTTTACTATAAACGCCACATAAATAGTTGACTCACTCTCAGGGTACTGACGCAAGAGCTGTAAATACTGCCTTGTAAACTACAAATAAATGTAAAATTAAATTCTTTGGATTCTCCCACAGTTCTAACTTTCACTTAAGGTCATACAGTAACGCACATTCACTGTCAGAGATAAATATGTTGCAGATTGTCAACTCATAGGTTCATGTTCATTACTGGAAACGGAATCTATTAGGAAAGGTGACATACGTTCACAGTAACTGTGAAGAAATTGCTTTGCAACGTTTGACGTCATCTGATTGTAACTTACATTAGCTGCTGTGCATGTCAAACCTGTCGAACCTGTAGGTTCATCAGTAACACATACATGACCAAGAACGTCCAGCTGATTTGCAACCATGATGTTATATACAGCTTGCTCAGAATCTGCACAAAGGGAGATAAACCGTGAGATGACGGGGGTTAAAATCTGTGAAAAGCTAACAGAAATTTCATATTTCTTAGGAAACATTAAATAATCATCTCTATCTATTTTTTCATAATACCCTGCAGATATAAAGATTGTGTCTGCACACACTTCCCATCATTTCGCTTCCTATTATTATGATGAATTTTGTGTCCACGTTCATTATGGACTTTGTCATGTAAACTTGTCTGTATTTACTCATTGGGTGGAATTTTACCGCCCCGCCGGCCTCGGGAATCGGAGCGGGCGAGGGGCGGACAATGGAAAGGTCTGTTGACCTTGGGCGGGATTTTATGGTTTCGGGATGAGTGAGGCCATAGAATCCCACCCATTGTGTCCATTGGATGGTCATTGGAGTTTTTCCACGCTCACACTCCATTTCGGAAAATGCTCATTCTGTCATCTTGCTATCTCTTTCATAGAGTCATAGAGGTTTACAGCATGGAAACAGGCCCTTCAGCCCAACTTGTCCATGCCGCCCCTTTTTTATAAATCACTAAGCTAGTCTCAATTGTCCACGTTTGGCCCATACCCCCCTTTACCCATTTTACCCATGTAACTGTCTAAACGCTTTTTAAAAGACAAAATTGTACCCGCCTCTACCACTACCTCTGGCAGCTTTCATTGAGTTCTTCACCTTAGTTTTAGTTTTACATCATCTTTGCCTTCCACGTTGGTGTGTATTTTACATTTACTGATCGATTATATTTTAGTCACACAGCGAATACATTCTACATTAAAATATGTACCTCTTTGTCCTTTAGAACATCTTATCCCCCGAAATAACATCATGGGAAATCTGCAAGTACAATACTAAAATATCTCCTTTTAATTACCAGTATTGATTCCAGTTCCTTCTTGAAAGCTCCCACAGAGGCCACAAGTTTGATTTTTGTATATGGTATCAAGAGTTATCTGTGGATAAAAGATAAAAAATTCCAAATGTCTAATGGAAATGCACACATTTTGGTAACTGAATTTCTTTCGGAAATATTTCTACGAATGACTATTTGTAACTTGTGCATCTTGTGCACCGATGGTTTGGATTTCAATTGAAAGAATTGCGTGGTAGTCAGGTTAGCGATGAATTAACATCGCCATTATGCAAACTGTAAAGGTCTGCATTTGCTCCCTTGGTAGCAATTGGCCTCTGAGTCAGAAGAATTGAATTCAGCTCCCATTTGGAGGAAACCCACGCAGACACGGGGAGAATGTGCAAACTCCACACAGACAGTGACCCGAGCCAGGAATCGAAGCTTGGGTCACTGGAATCAAATCCAAGCCAGGTCCCTGGCGCTGTGAGACGGCAGTGCCTCATTGTGACGTCAAGTGGCCAAACTTCTCCTAAAGCTCCCCCACGCTGCTCTCCCTCCCTGCTATTGTCCTGAACATGCATCTTTCTCTATTTTCTCTCCTAAACCTTTCTTGTCTTTCTCGACCGGTTTGCAGTCTTTGACATGGCGGCCACATCATCACCTCCATCAACTCCCCAGTGTTCTCCAGCTGGGTGCAACACTGTTACTTGGTTCCGTTCTTATTTGTTTAATCACAGCCCAAAATGAATTCCCATCAAGTAGCACTTAGGAAATTTTCAATTTTACTTTATTGTCCAGACAGAAATTCATTTCAGGTACACTGCTTGTTTGTTCTATTAAAAACAAATGACATCGTAATGAATAATAATACTAGAAAGAACATTACCTTATCAAAGAGATCTAAGTTTAATTAAACATAAGTTAAAATCTATTGCAATGCATTGAAGTAATCAGTGAGTTCCACCATATCCTCGTCCGTACATCAAACTCCTGTTAATTCCTCATGGAGAAAGGCACAGACAAGTTCAGGAGCGGAGTTATCCTGCATCTCAGGGATTGCAGCCTTTTCCAACAGTAATGCTGAGACAAAGGGCGATTCCCATTGCGTGTGACACTCAAAACTTTGAGAGTGGATTTCAATGAGAAAACTCTGGTCATCAATTACCCTTCCTGCCTGTTTCTGGCATCCCGCCCCCCCCCCCCTCCCCCCCCTCCCTCCCCCAAGATTCATTCCATTGCCGCTTCCATTTCACATCGATGTGCTGCCCCTCAGTGGAATTCTCTGAAAACACGGTCAGTTTCCACATGGACACTGGCGGCTCTCGGTTCTATCTCAGCACCACTTCTGCCATTTTGTCAAATGTGTTCTTTTGGCTGAGAAGCTCAGCTTAGTCTCTCTCTCTCCTCAAGAAGCCTGCTGAACTTGAGTGTTTATGTTGGATTGAGCTACTAGAGGGAGCACCCCATAGAATTGCACACAACACAGTGCTTCAGATGCAGGAAGATGGACATGTGTGAAATTTCTACTTGATTCTTCCAAATAAATTCTAAATGCCGAATTCATGTGAAAACTGGAGTAACTCCCACTGATTTTATTTTAAGCGGAATTTTCAGAATGCATCTCCTACACTCTGAGCACTGCGGAGTGCCCTAGCGGGATTCACTCTGGCAATCTGGGGATGGGACCTATTCCCACTGGAGAGGCCCACCCTGATCACCCCCACCCCCTCCTCCGGCAGAACCCCCCCTTCCCCTCCACC
Source organism: Mustelus asterias (assembly GCF_964213995.1). Taxonomy (NCBI): domain Eukaryota; kingdom Metazoa; phylum Chordata; class Chondrichthyes; order Carcharhiniformes; family Triakidae; genus Mustelus; species Mustelus asterias. The sequence goes on along the minus strand of NC_135819.1, from coordinate 44,275,167 downwards.
CCTGGCAGCCCTGATCACCTCCTTCCCTCCCTCTGCCACCGATCCCTGTGCAGAGTGGCAGCTGGACCCCACCACCCCCACTGAGAGGCCCCCAATAGGCCCCATGCCCTCTGGCCTCACCCCCCCTTGGCATTGCCCGATGCACGGTGGGCAGTGCCAAGGTGCCCCTTGGGCATTATCAGTTTGCCCCTAAGGCAGTGCCAGGGGGCCAGGCTGGCACTGCCCAGGGAGCAACAACCCTTACCCCTGACCTCCTGAGGGGGCCTCAATGGTCTCTGTTCACTCCAGCAAGGTTGGGCCGCAGTGGGGAGCAGCAGTAAGCTCTGCTGGCAGGGGGTGGGGGGAGGTGGTGGTGGAGACGCTAGCAGGCCTGGAGATTTCAGTCCTGGGCTTGCTAATGATAGGGAAATTCAATTTTAAATATTTAAATCAGCTCTGCGCTGACTTCCAGCTTGGAGCTTATGACTCCAAAAAACTTGGAGTCGGAGATGCGCAGAGGATGTGGCACCCGGCGGGGAGGGACAATCGCCCCCGAAGTGTCAACATAAACCACAATAAAATGCATATCAGTCTCTTTGCTTGATCTTACCGACAATGAATCACGGTGGTTCCAGATTAGAGATATTGTATGTTTCCTGTTTGAAATACGTGTGTAGACTCCATATTTCTGGATAGTAATGATTTTATCATCGTACGGCACTTTTATTCTACAAAACAAGTAAGTGGAATCACTCAATTGTTAGAAACTGTCCTAATTTAAAAATAAATGATTCTCTGCTATAAACAGGGATATAGATGAAACCAGTTTGATGTGCTTTATGTTTTATGTGCTTGGTATTTGTTCTATGGGTATAGCGTTCTGTAATAAAGGTTCTCCAGATATTTGAGAAATTCTGTCTCACTGTTATCCACTTGCAAGAGATAATCATTTCGCTGACTTTGATATTCAAGCTTCATAAATATATAGAGTCATAGAGGTTTACAGCATGAAAACAGGCCCTTTGGTCCAACTTGTCCATGCCACCCAGATTTTACCACTAACCTAGTCCCAATTGCCTGCATTTGGCCCATATCCTTCTATACCCATAGAAACATAGAAGATAGGAGCAGGAGAGGCCATTTGGCCCTTCAAGCCTGCTCCAGCATTCATTAAGATCATGGTTGATCATCCAACTTAATAGCCTAGTCCTGCTTTTTCCCCATAACCTTTGATCCTATTCTCCCCAAGTGCACCCTAGTCTCCAAATCAACTACTTCACTCTCCATCTTGATAAAAAATTCTATCATGTTATGCTCACTCATCCCCAAGGGGTCTCGTACAGCTGGACTGTCAATGATTCCCTTCTCATTACACAGTACCCAGTCTAAGATGGCCTACTCTCTAGTTGGTTCCTCCACATATTGGTCAAGAAAACTATCCCGTATACACTCCAAGAATTCCTCCTCTACGGCATTGTGGCTAATTTGATTTGCCCAATCTATGTGCAGATTAAAATCGCCCATGATCACCGATATTCCCTTCTCACATGCATCACTAATTTCATGTTTAGTGCCACTCCCAACATCACCACTGCAGTTTGGGTGTCTATATATGACACCCACTAATATTTTTTGCCCCATGGTATTTCTCAACTCTACCCATACAGACTCCACATCATCAGAGCCAATATCCTTTCTCACTATTGTGTTAATTTCATCTTTAACCAGTAGTGCCACTCCACCACCTTTTTCTTTTTGCCTGTCCTTCCTAAATATTGAATACCCTGGGACATTCAATTCCCACCCCTGGTCACCCTGCAGCCATGTCTCCGTAATCCCAATTATATCATACCCGTTTATATCTATCTGCGTGATTAGTTCATTAATTTTACTGCAATGCTCCACGCATTAAGATACAGAGCCTTTAAGCTTGTCTTTTTAACATTGTTTGTCTTGATCCCAGTATTTTTCTCCATAGCCCTGTTTGAACTTTGTCCATGGTTTCTCTGCCAATCACTTTTCTTATTCCCTTTTCTATCTTTTGTTTTTGTCCTTGCTCCCCACTTCCCTGACTCTTTATATAGGTTCCCATCCCCCTGGCATATTACCCATGTAACTGAAAAAAATGCTTTTTAAAAGCCAAAATTGTACCCGCCTCTACTACTACCTCTGGCAGCTCATTCCAGAAACTCAACACCCTCTGTGTGCAAAAATTGCCCCTCTGGACCCTTTTGTATCTCTTCCCTCTCACCTTAAACCTATGCCCTCTAGTTTTAGACTCCCTTACCTATTGAAGAATAGGAATTTTGAAGGGGAAGTTTTGTAATTAGACCATAAGACCATAAGACATAGGAGCAGAATTAGGCCACTCGGCCCATCGAGACTGCTCCGCCGTTCAATCATGACTGATATTTTTCTCATCTCCAATCTCCTGCCTTTTCCCCATGACCCCTGATCCCCTTATTAATCAAGAACCTATCTATCTCTATCTTAAAGATACTCAATGACCTGGCCTTCACAGCCTTCTGCGGCAAAGAGCTCCACAGATTCACCACTCTCTGGCTGAAGAAATTTCTCCACATCTGTTTTAAAGGATCGTCCCTTTAGCCTGAGGGTGTGCCCTCTGGTTCTAGTTTTTCCTACTAGCGGAAACATCCTCTCCATGTCCACTCTATCCACACCTCACAGTATTCTGTAAGTTTCAATAAGATCCCCCGTCATCCTTCTAAACTCCAATGAGTACAGACACAGAGTCCTCAACCGTTCCTCATACGATAAGCTCTTTATTCCAGGGATCATTCCTGTCAACCTCCTCTGGACCCTTTCCAAGTCCAGCACATGCTTCCTTAGATACGGGGCCCAAAACTGCTCTCAATACTCCAAATGAGGTCTGACCAGAGTCTTATACAGCCTCAGAATTACATCCCTGTTCTTGCATTCTAACCCTCTCGACATGAATGCTAACATTGCATTTGCCTTCCTAACTGCCAACTGAACCTGCACGTTAACCTTAAGAGAATCTTGAACAATGACTCTCAAGTCCCTTTGTGTTTCTGATTTCCTAAGCATTTTCCCGTTTAGAAAATAATCTATGCCTCCATTTGTCCTTCCAGAGTGCTTAACCTCACACTTATCCACATTGTATTCCATCTGCCACTTCTTTGCCCACTCTCCTAACCTGTCCAAGTCCTTCTGCAGCCCTCCTGCTTTCTCAATGCTACCTGTCCCTCTACATATCTTTGTGTCATCTGCAAACTAAGCAACTGTGCCTTCAGTTCCTTCTTCCAAATCGTTAATGTATATTGTGAAAAGTTGTGGTCCCAGCACTGACTCCTAAGACACACTACTAGTCACTGGCTGCCATCCTGAAAAAGACCCTTTATCCCCATTCTCTGCCTTCTGCCAGTCAACCAATCCTCTATCCATGCCAGGATCTTACCCTTAACACTATGGGCTCTTAACTTATTTAGCAGTCTTCTATGCGGCACCTCGTCAAAGGCTTTCTGGAAATCAAAATAAATCACGTCCACTGGTTCTCCTTTACCTAACTTCCTTGTTATCTCCTCAAAGAACTGCAACAGATATGTCAGACATGACCTCGCCTTGACGAAGCCATGCTGATTGAGTCCTATTTTATCATGCACTTCCAAGTACTCAGCGGTCTCATCTGTAATAATGGACTCTAAAATCTTGCCAATGACCGAAGTCAGGCTAACCAGCCTATAATTTCCCGTCTGTTGCCTCCCTCCCTTCTTAAACAGCGGTGTTACATTTGCTAATTTCCAGTCCTCTAGGACCCTCCCTGCCTTCAGTGATTCCTGAAAATTAAACCCACGATAGATCATCTGAGGTTAGCTTACACCACATCTTTAACTCTAACTATTTGATTCTCTGTAATGATAGAGACGCCTTCAATCAGCATGTGAATGTGTTCCAGATTGCCATTCAACCCTCTCTGGATCTGTATGTTGAAATCCTCTGCAGGGCCCTTGCATTGACGGCTCAGTATGAAGTTGCACTCGGAGTTGAAATAAAAAAAATCATCCTGGAAAGTTCTGAATGCTCCTCTCCCCCACGTGTAACAGCTCCCTAAAAGCAGAGAAAAAATCATTAGCTCTGATACGAAAGGGGCAAGAATTTCTCCTTCAATGAGGTTCAGTGAGATACGCAAGTATATCAATCCAAATAATAATGAATACTAACCAACACTGCCATACGGTGGTGTCTCTTCCACAGACCTGGGAACAAAGTAATGCACAGTGGCATCCAAACCTAATTTAAAAGAAACACTTGTAAATGTGAAGTAAAAAAAAAAAATTTATTTTAAAAATTAATACCATCTGTCTGAAGTGATCCGAGTGTCAACTTTTCTGATCAGTGAAATCTCATTGTTCCTTTATCGCTATGCCCTTATTAGAATCAAACATACTGGACTCGGAATGTTAACCCTGCTTCTCTCTCTGTCGATGCTGCGGGCGGGATTTTATGGCCTCGCTTGACCTGAGACCGGAAAATCCCCGCCCCAAGTCAACGGACATTTCCATTGTCCGCCCCTCGCCCGCTCCCATTCCCAGGCGGGGCGGTAGGATTCCGGCGTGCCAATTTAGTTTATCCAGCGTTTTCTGTTTTTATTTCGTACTGCAGAGTGTCTGATTTATAGAGCTACAAGCCTGACATAGTCGCTCCTTCCACATTCGAACCAATGGGAGAATGGAACCAACGGAATGAGTGACTCTGTTGACATCATCCCATTAGAAATGTGAACATCCACAGTAAGCAACTGAGGGAGAGGTTCTGCCTGTTTTTCAGTTAAGTCTCTCATCACAATCTTCACGTTCCGTTTGAAGTCCAGTCTCTCATTTTTTTTTTACTCGTTCATGGGATATGAGCATCGCTGGCTGGCCCAGCAATTATTGCCCATCCTTGAGGGCAGTTGAGAGTCAACCACATTGCTGTGGCTCTGGAGTCACTTGTAGGCCTGACTGAGTAAGGATGGCAGATTTCCCAAAGGGACATCAGTGAACCAGATGGGTTTTTAACGACAGTTGACAATGGTTTCATGGTCATCAGTAGATGTTTAATTCAATTCAAATCTCACCATCTGCCATGGTGGGATTCGAACCCGGGTCCCCACAGCATTACCCTGGGTCTCTGGAGTACTAGTCCAGCGACCATACCACTATGCCACTGCTTCCCCTTAACCAAACAAGGATGTATGGGAGGTCTTCAGAATTAAATTAAACAGAGGAGGCAACCTCAATTGTTTTCTTCAGTTCTATGCCTTTTTATAATGCTTTTTGCACCCGGTGATGCCAATACCTGTTTCTGTTCTTCTCTCCTGTCTGATTAGTTACTTACCACTTTCATTGTCCGACTATCATTTCATGCACAAGTTTTCCACTTTATATTTTCCCCTTATCGCTGATTATAGAGTTCATAAACCAGAGGTCGGTCACAAGGCTCCTATGGCTTGTCTGGCTGAGATCAGCTCAGATTGGGAGTGAATGTGTTCGCACAGAGTCACCAGGACAATGCTTTGTTTTAAATTGTAAACCTTTTCATCAGCATTTATGGTTTTATACCTTAATTCTATTAGCTTGTTAAACCAAATATCACAGGGGAGTGCACATACCTAATGAAAACAAAAATCTAATAGGTCACTCTATAAATTAAACTTTTGTGAAAATAGTTAACAATAACCTGTTAGAAAGGCAGAGAGAATTATTTGGGTATTAGTACATTAGATGCCTCATAATATCAATCCTTCATTGGCAATTTCATTTCCAGGTTCAAAGGGGCGGCACGGTGGCACAATGGTTAGCACTGCTGCCTCACAGCGCCAGGGATCTGGGTTCAATTCCAGCCTTGGGTGACTGTCTGTGTGGAGTTTGCACGTTCTCCCCGTGTCTGCATGGGTTTCTGCCACGTGCTCCGGTTTCCTCCCACAGTCCAAAGATGTCTAGGTTAGATGGATTAGCCATGCTAAATGTGTGGGGTTGGGGGGGATAGGGTCTGGGAAAGATGCTCTGTCAGTGAGTCGATGCAGACTGTCTAGGCTGAATGGCCTCCTTCTGCACTGTAGGGATTCTATGAAAGGAATTTCCCTCTTAGTAAGATGAAGAATTTTAACACTGCAAGATTGTCATTCCCTTGATCATGCTGGCTGTCGAAGGGTTAAATCTCTTTTGTATTTCTATGAATTTTTTTCTCATTTCTCCCCCCCCCTCCCCCCTCCCCCCTCCCCCCTCCCCCCTCTCCTTCAGGTATAAATCTTGCTGGGGTGCCCGATTTTCTTGGGCAGCCTGGGTGTTGGGCAGGACACTGCCCGAGGCGATGGTGGCCCCTCCCAGAAGCTTGTTGTTATATTTGCTTGAATCGGAGTTGCCAGTTAAGTGGCTCGTTCCCAGTGGGATGGGGAGGAACTGGCTGCAGCAAGGCTGAGGGTTATACTGAGTTGATCCCAGAATAAAAGCTGAAGCTAGCGGCAGTTCAGAAGGCAATACACAGCATAATGTCACAGTGCTCCAGCACCTATTGAGACTGTTTTATCCATCTTGTAATATAAACCTGACCCCGCCTGAGGCTGATAGATCCAGATCAATGCACTTAATTTTCTTCATTGCTGGCAAACTGTAATAACTCAAGAAGCCCGATGGAAAGGAACAGTATTTATCGTTAAGCACAAAATAAAGCCACTACTCTGTGGCGTACACATAGCAGTCCAAACTGGAACAATAGTTCTCCAGACCCTTCCCAGTATCTGCCTTATAAAGGGCTCAGATAACGAGTTCCACCTGGGCAGGCCATTGCCTGTTACCAAGGGAACTCGTACTCAACAATCCCACGGGGAGATCAATGAGTGATTCCCCATGGAACTCATAGTGGTTACTACACTAACACAGTGGAAATATTCTCCAGTGTATTAATATCATGACTTTGAGAACTAACTGGTTCTAATTTGTATTTTGAAGTGTTGATCCAAGTTCAGATTTAAAGATGTCTAAATTGGCGTAGACCCATACAACGTCTAATAAAGTGCTTGCAATAATAACACAGGAATTAAAAACGACTCACTTAAATAAGAAATGTTTGACCATGCAGTAGCTTGGTGCATGAAGATGCAGGATTTTAAATAAAAAATCTTTAATGGCATGCTTAAACTTTTAAAAGTTTTTAAGTTTATTTATTTATCACAAGTAGGCTTACACCAACACTGCATTGAAGTTACTGTGAAAATTCTCTAGTCACCACACTCCAGCACCAGTTCAGGTACACTGAAGAAGAATTTAGCATGGCCAATGCACCTAAACAGCATGTCTTTAGGACTGTGGGGGGAAACTGGAGCACCCGGAGGAAACCCATGCAGACACGGGGAGAACGTGCAGACTCCGCACAGATGGTGACCCAAGCCAGGAATCGAACCCGAATCCCTGGCGCTGTGAGGCAGCAGTGCTAACCACTGTGCCACTGTACTGCCCCAATGTGGACGTCACTGGCAAGACCAGCATTTGTTCATCCCTCAATCTCCTTGACAAGGTGGTGGTGGGCTGACTTCTTGAACCTCTGCAGTCCATCAGGTGCCACATTGCTCAGACATTACAAAGTTCTGACATTGTTGTGCCCAGTGGATTAATTGTTCTATTCATATATCTCCTAACACGGACTGTGTTTGTAAGGAAGAGTCTGGAACGATCCTTTTTTTAAAAAATAGACTCTCACCAACTGGCTAAAATGGCTGCCAAAGGTCAGGTGACCTTTTCAACTTCAACGCAGGCTATCTACAGCTTCCGGAAAGTTCTTATTGAATCACCCTGGGTGGGGGCCTCCCCCTGGAACGAACATACTGAGACGAATACTGTCAGTGGGATTTACACTTGCTATAGTTAGGGGATTTACCCAAATACACGTCCAGACTGTATGGAGGAATTCTCCCGAGCTCCCACTGGCATGTTCAATGGCTGGCAGGGTGGAGAATTCGCTGAAGGCCAAAAATTGGTTTTATGCCGGCATGCGTTTCCCACGGGATCTTTTCCTGGTGCCCACCATGGCAAATCGGGAAACCCGCTGGAGGCTGGCATGAAACTCATTTGCATTCTGCTATTGAGATGCAGATGAAAGTCAAACCAGGTGTGCCCAATTCTCCACGGTGCCAGTGAGAAAACACATTGCATCAATACATTTGGAACAAGGTGACGCGCAGATGTCGGGACTCGCCTGAACAATGCTCGGGACAGCCTATGGAGTTCAGGATGGAGGCCGATGGTTACCCTGGACTCAGAACACCACAACAGTGGGTGGAGCGATACATCTGCAGGTGGATCTTCCAGACTTGGCGTCTGGAGTCCATCTTCGATCTTCAAAATGTTCCTGGAAATCCACCCTCTTTCTCAGGAAGTCCATCTTCTGTCATAGATCATAGAACCCCTTCAGTGCAGAAGGAGGCCATTCGGCCCATCATGTCTGCACCGACCATAATCCTACCCAGGCTCTATTCCCGTAACCACACATATTTACCCTGCTAAGCCCCCTGACACTAGGGTCAATTTAGCATGGCCAATCAACCTAACCGCGCATCTTTGGACTGTGGGAGGAAACTGGAGCATCCGGAGGAAAACCATGGGGAGAACGTGCAAACTCCACACAGACAGTGACCCGAGGCCAGAATTGAACCAGGGACCCTGGCGCTGTGAGGCAGCAGTGCCATCCACTGTGCCACCGCGCCGCCCCCTCAGAGCTGCTCCCAGAGATCTGTCTTCATTATCAAGAGGGCCAACATCTTTCTTCAATAGTGGGTCAGTGATGTTGGACACCTTTCCACTATAGCACCTGGATCAGATGCTGGACTTCACGCCAGCAGGCTCACCCCGCTGTGGAATATGGCACAAAACACCCAGTTGTGTGTGTGTGTGTGTGTTGTTTGTGTGTGGAGCGGGAGGGGGGGGGGGGGGGAGTGGGGTTGGTGTGTATTTGTGTGCGTGGGTAGGTGTGTGTCTATTGTATGCATGGGTATGTGTTTGTGTGTGTGTATGTATGTGTGGGGAGGTGTTGTGGGTGGCTGTGTGCGTTGTGTGGGGGGACGTAATGGGTTGTGTGTATGTGTATTTGTGCATGTGGGTGTGTGCATGTATATGTGTGTACATGTGGGGGTTTGTGTAGGGAGTGTGTGTAGGGAGTGTGTGTAGGGAGTGTGTAAGAGGGTGTATGTGTAAGTGCTGAGTGAATAGTGTCGCATTTCGACTTTTGAGTTGAATGTGTTAATAAATAATCATCTTTCATGGATTTGAATAAAGCTTGCAGCTGTTATTTAAATTGAGCTCTCAAACCGAGTGGGTTTTGTTCGGAATCACACACTTTCTTCTCCAAAAACCACACTGAATACAGGCAGTCTGGACAAGTGGATAAGCGATTCAGTTCACTGGCAACCCTGTCCATAATGTGGAGATGCCGGCGTTGGACTGGGGTAAACACAGTAAGAAGTCTAACAACACCAGGTTAAAGTCCAACAGGTCTATTTGGTATGCATGTATTGGTATGCATATAGGTTTGACCAAATAGACCTGTTGGACTTTAATCTGGTGTTGTTAGACTTCTTACTGTGTTAACCCTGTCCATAACAGACTTCAACTCATAATGTTGGCCGTGGGCCTCACTGATCCTCCATCACCCCTTTCACCGTTGTGTATCATGGCTTTTGTGCACTCACGATGCTTCAGCTGATGCGGAGAGGAGAGATAACGCACTAAGCAGCCTGTGGTACAGCTACTCATTGAATTTCCTGACTCTTGCCCATCCCAATGAACCATGAGCAAATTTCGCCAAGTCAGTTTGCTGTCCATTCTTACATAAGACCAGAAGAAATAAAGTTTATTTATTAGTGCCACAAGTAGGCTTACATAAACACTGCAATGAAGTTACTGTGAAAATCCCCTAGTCGCCACACTCCGGCGCCTGTTCGGGTACACAGAGGGAGAATTTAGCATGGCCAATGCACCTAATCAGCACATCTATTGGACTGTGGGAGGAAACCGGAGCATCCGGAGGAAACCCACGTAGACACGGGGAGAACGCGCAGATTCCGCACAGACAGTGACCCAAGGCCGGAATCGAACCTGGGTCCCTGGCGCTGTGAGGCAGCTATACTAACCAGTGTGCCACCGTGTCGCCCATGTGAAACAGGAATAGGAGTAGGCCATTCAGCCTTCGAGACTGCTCTGCCATTTAATAAGGTCATGGGCAGAACGACCTCTTTCATAGATCATAGAATCCCTACAGTGCAGAAAGAGGCCATTCAGCCCACCAAGTTCACAAGTCTCTGAAAGAGCATTTTACCCAAGTTCATCTAGCTGCCCTATCCCTGTAACCCCACACCTTTACCCACATATCTTGGGACGCTAAGGGGTAATTAAGCATGGCCAATCCACCTAATCGGCACATCTTTGGACTGTGGGAGGAAACCGGAGCACCTGGAGGAAACCCACGCAGACACGGGGAAAACGTGCAAACTCCTCATAGTCACCCGAGGCTGGAATCGAACATGGGTCCCTGGTGCTGGGAGGCAGCAGTGCTAACCACTGTGCCATCGTGCCACCCCTGCACTGCATTGTAGGGACTCTGTGGTTCTATGAGCCTAATTGTATCTCATCTCTGCTGCACTCTATGGCCTTCACACAGGCACCATCAGCCATGTCCTCAGTGGATATCCCTTGTCTCTGAGGAGCCAACCCTGCAGCCTCTATGGACCCTGAAAGATGTCAGGGACCTGAGAGCAGCTGCGAATGTCGGAGGCATACACACTCCCTAGGAGTTGAGCACACACCTACAGGATGCATTTGGTGTGCCCACAGACCAGCTGAATATTCAGTGAGTGGAATCCCTTGTGGTTCACATGGTTGACAGCTTGATGCCATGGAGCTCCGAGTGCCACATGAGGGCAGTCAATGGTACTGTGCACCAATGAAAAACCAGAGATCTGCACAAATCCCATTGCTCCTCCATCCTGTCATATCTGATCCCGGTTGAAATGTACAAAACTGTGTCGATGACATCCGTCACCTCCTTTTGCAAAGTAGAGCAGCAGGTGGAAGCGTTGGCCCTGATGGCATATTTTTCCAGTCCACTTCCACATTGGTCAGCTGAAGCACATGTTCCTCAAAGACCTTCAGTTCAGTTCATCCATCCACCGCCTCGAATCAAGAGTCACACCATCCCAGGAAGCTCACTTTCTCCATTATATTGCTCGGACATTAGTGGAAGGAAGTTGACGAGGAGAGTCCCATGCTGTCACGCTGGTGTCCCGCTCCACTAGCAACTTCGTGTTTTTAAAGATCGAGGCACCATTTTTAAAGGCCATCCCAGTACACAAAAGTAAAAAAGAACATCCCCCCCCCACCCCCCAACCCGGCGCTACCTCCGGTTCTGTCCATGCACCTGGATAATGCCAGGGTGCAGTCAGTGATAGGGGGCAGTGTCTGAGCAATGGCCGGGTACTGCCCGGGCATCACCCTCACCACTGAGCAACATGCTCAGCTCAGCTCCTCTGGCAATCGGCCCACCAGGTGCTTGCCATTGGAGACCAGGCGTACTTCACATCAGCATGCCGTCATGAATGGATAATCTAACAGTGGGGCAGGGGGTGATCAGGCGTGGAGGCCTGATAATTACATTCAAATTTATTATTATGGAGTTCCTGACACAGCACGTCAGGATTCCCGTAAACGTCACTGGCAGGGATTGGGGTCAGTCGCGATTAGAATTCCCGCCAACATAAAACGCAAAAGGACCTCTCATGAGATTTTTCGCTCCTGCGTGCGCAGTGGCCCGCTCAGCGCTGTGCTGCTGGCCTCTGGGGCGGGAATAGGCCCACTCCTTGATTTTCAGAGAGAATCTCACTGAGGCACTCTGTAAGTATCTGGCATTCACAGCCTGCACCGCTAGTTATCTAACTATGTGATGGCATCACCTCAGAGTGTAGCAATAATACACCGCTGCGATCTCAAAAAGGACATTTATAACTTTCTTACATACACTTCTTAAATTCCTCGAAGGCAAACTGAGAAAATACCTTGTGAGACAGGGTCGGTCATGCATTATTACGCTGCTTTATTTCACAGAGTTAACATACAGAATAGCTGTTGTATTCAAGTTGCTTTAGTTTAATCACAAATATATGCCTTTGCTTAATAATGCAAGATAATGCAATGTTTGCACACATCAGATGAACAAAATAGCTTCAAACTACACCCTGTCCAGAGACTGGACAAAGCTTTCCCCATCATTAATATTTTTCTCTACTTTTCTTGCAAGGCCTGACACTGCTCAGAGTAAGAGTGTTAACAACACCAGGTTAAAGTCCAACAGGTTTATTTGGTAGCAAATGCCATTAGGTTTCGGAACACTGCCCTTTCGTCAGATGGAGTGGATATCTGCTCTCAAACAGGGCACAGAGACACAAAATCAAGTTACAGAATACTGATTAGAATGTGAATCTCTACAGCCAACCAGGTCTTAAAGATACGCTAAAGATAAAGTTAAGACCTGGTTGGCTGTAGAGAGTCACATTCTAATCAGTATTCTGTAACTTGATTTTGTGTCTCTGTATGCCCTGTTTGAGAGCAGATATCCACTCCATCTGACGAAGGGGCAGCGTTCCGAAAGCTAATGGCATTTGCTACCAAATAAACCTGTTGGACTTTAACCTGGTGTTGTTAAAACTCTGACTGTGTTCATCCCAGTCCAACGCTGGCATCTCCACATCATGACTGCTCAGAGTCCCAGACAGGTCTTCAAGTGTTCAGCCCAGAATGCGGATCCTGGACACCCAGAACTTTGGCAGCTGGCCTGCTGACCTCTGCTGAAATATTGATGTCAAATGTATGGGAAGTCCAGGAGAAGGTTTGAGGCACAAGATGTCTGATAATTGGAATCCCTGTCCATCTTCTCTTATGGTATGGATTTTGAAAGGGGCAGACTGTTGCTGCTCGTTTCAAGCCCTTTGTTGAATTTTCAATGGGGGGTTGAAGACGGCACCCAATTTTATCCTGTCTTGTTTCTTTGTTCTGACGGACTCCAGCTGAGGTTACAATAGCTGGCATAGAATCATCGAATCCCTACAGAGCAGAAGGAGGCCATTCGGCCCCCGAGTCTGCACCGACAACAATCCCACCCAGGCCCCATCCCCACAATCCCATGTATTTACCCCGCTAATACCCCTGACACTAAGGGGAAATTTAGCATGACCAATGCACCTAACCCGCACATCTTTGTTGTGGGAGGAAACTGGAGCACCCGGAGGAAACCGACGCAGACACGGGGAGAATGTGCAAACTCCACAGAGGCATTGATTGACCCAAGCTGGGAATCGAATTCAGGTCCCTGGAGCTGTGAAGCAGCAGTGTTAACCATTGTGCCACTGTGCTGCCTGCTTATGTTACATTGTATGGATCTCAGTCCAATGAAAAGCCATGCCGAATCCCAGCTAAAGTAGATACTTAAACATATGTAACTGTTAAACAAAGAATGCTTTACTTCTAGTTTAATTTGTTCACATTGATAATTGAAAAAAAGGTTTTGCTATCCTCAAACTTTTTAATACCAACTTGAATTTACCAATTTAATTATTTCCATTTCCTCTTTAATGCATGTAAGGAGAGGTCTTAAATGTCAAGCCTCGTACCCTCCCTAATCAAATAAAATAATAATTCATTTGATGGACGTAGAATCATAGAAACCCTACAGTACAGAAAGAGGCCATTTGGCCCATCGAGTCTGCACCGACCACAATCCCACCCAGGCCCCACCCCCATATATTTTACCCGCCAATCCCTCTAACCTACGCATCTCAGGACACTAAGGGGCAATTTTAGCATGGCCAATCAACCTAACCCGCACATCTTTGGACTGTGGGAGGAAACCAGAGCACCCGGAGGAAACCCATGCAGACACGAGGAGAATGTGCAAACTCCACACAGACAGTGACCCAAGCCGGGAATCGAACCCAGGTCCCTGGAGATGTGAAGCAGCAGTGCTAACCACTGTGCTACCGTGCCGCCACAATGTAGCTGAGATTATTTTCAATTCAAAATTTCACACACTTCCCTCCTTAACTTTTACAAATGTTGACACCAAAACTGCAGAACATCAAAGCTTCATTCTGTAAAGATTTATCACAAGTTTTGACACATCAAACACAGCATTGAAACACAGTTACACTCGCGCCAAGAAAATCTGAAGTGCATCCGAATCGCTATACAAATGGGAATGGAAATACTGTGAGCTTTCAATATAATAAAGGATGTGAATAAGAGCATACCTCAAAGCTTGATTAATGTTCCATAAATGAGAAATGCTTTATATATGAGCACTGCTGCCTCACAGCGCCAAGGACCCAGGTTCAATTCCCGGCTTGGGTCGCTGTCTGTGCGACGTCTGCACAGAACTCTCCCTGTGTCTGTGTTTCCTCCGGGTGCTCCAGTTTCCTCCCACAGTCCGAAAGACGTGCTGGTTAGGTGCATTGACCATGCTAAATTCTCCCTCAGTGCACCCAAACAGGCCTCGGAGTGTGGTGACTAGGGGATTTATCAGTAACTTCACTGCAGTGTTAATGTAAGCCTAATTGAGACACGAATAAATAAACTTTGGTGATCTACCCTGTCCATCTTTTATTCCTACTGATTTCAACTGAAGGGAGAATGGCTGGGATGTATAAGAAACAATGGGTGGGATTAATGCATGCCCTGCTTTAAACTTTAAACCTTTAAACTAATATGTAAAATATAAGCGTAGATTGAATTAAAATTTGTGATTATTTTGCAATATTTTAGTGTAAGGCTCACTAAGTAATATCAGTATTTAATTTGTAACTTTTTAAATCTATTCCAATTTTACTACAGGGGTCTGGCGTTGGGGAATCTCAGACTGTATTGAGTCAACCTCGGCGGCATTGTTAATGTATATTCCTCATGATTCCAGAGGGGGGAAACACAGAACCTTAAAGCAAATAAATAAAACAAAGCAAGTTCCTAGCAAAACAGTTAAGCGCTTGGTTTAAGCTCAGTAACTTCTAAAAGGCTATTCCACTTCAAAGTTCCTTATGTGAATTGCTGCTTCCACAAAATAATGCATACATTAAATATGTAATGTTAAAATTACTTACAATATCGCACATATGATCACACAACTACACTTACAATATCAACAAACACCCACCGTGCAGTGGGTGTAATCCAAAAATGAATTTTGTGGAATAATCATGGAAAATATTTCTTACCTTTGATTGGACTGAGAATCACGATAGCCAGTAGTAAAGAGTATTTCATTGCATTAGTTGAAGACAGAGATTGAAATGACCATTCAAATGACTTGCTCCCATTAACAGAGTTTCCTTATTGCAGCCATTTATATTCTCCAAGTTAAGTCCAATTTGAATAGAATGAGGAAGTTAAAGAAATAATGCTTTTTAGCTTGAGGAAATATTTCCACTCTATTGATGTTTTAATATGATCAATTAACCATCTACTTAAAATAAACAGTTTTTTTCATATTAAATGGAACAAAAGCCAGGTACATTGTTTAACCACTAAAGATACAGAGACTTATTTCCTTTTGGTGCGGTTGGGGATTGTGGGTGGCACGGGTGGCGCAGTGGTTAGCACTGCTGCCTCACAGCACCAGGGACCTGGATCCGATTCCGGCCTTGGGTCACTGTCTGTGCGGAGTCTGCACATTCTCCCCGTGTCTGTATGGGTTTCCTCCGGGTGCTCAGGTTTCCTCCCACACTTCAAAGATGTGCAGGTTAGGTGGATTGGCCATGCTAAATTGCTCCTTAGTGTCAGGGGGATTAGTGGGGTAACTACGTGGGGTTACGGGGATCGGGCACTATTGTCAGTGCAGGCTCAATGGACCGAATGGCTTCCTTCTGCAGTGTAGGGATTCTATGATAACTTGGGGAATTCCTATCAGCAATGTAAAATTTAGTAAATGATCTGCAGATGACTGATATATTTCCACTCCTGACACTGACATTTCTTGCGGGAAAGTACATCTTCCTCTCAGTCAATTCAATGTTTAAATATCTCCATAGATCCCCATTGTTCAACTGTACAGAGCACTGTAGACTTGGCTTACATCATCGTTTAGGTTTCATAGTCAGTTTGGCTGTAGTGGCAATTATCACAAGCAGCAAAGCATCCAAACTGTCTTTCATCTGTTTTTTGGGAACATAAAACATAGAACAGTACAGCACAGAACAGGCCCTTCGGCCCACGATGTTGTGCCGAGCTTTATCTGAAACCAACATTAAGCTATCCCACTCCCTATCATCCTGGTGTGCTCCATGTGCCGATCCAATAACCGCTTAAATGTTCCTAAGGTGTCTGGCTCCACTATCACTGCAGGCAGTCCATTCCACACCCCAACCACACTCTGCGTAAAGAACCTACCTCTGATATCCTTCCTGTATCTCCCACCATGAACCCTATAGTAATGCCCCCTTGTAATAGCTCCATCCACCCGAGGAAATAGTCTTTGAACGTTCACTCTATCTATCCCCTTCATCATTTTATAAACCTCTATTAAGTCTCCCCTCAGCCTCCTCCGCTCCAGAGAGAACAGCCCTAACTCCCTCAACCTTTCCTCATAAGACCTACCCTCCAAACCAGGCAGCATCCTGGTAAATCTCCTCTGCAATCTTTCCAGCGCTTCCACATCCTTCTTATAGTGAGGTCACCAGAACTGCACACAATATTCCAAATGTGGTCTCACCAAGGTCCTGTACAGTTGCAGCATAACCCCACGGCTCTTAAACTCCAACCCCCTGTTAATAAAAGCTAACACACTATAGGCCTTCTTCACAGCTCTATCCACTTGAGTGGCAACCTTTAGAGATCTGTGGATATGGACCCCAAGATCTCTCTGTTCCTCCACAGTCTTCAGAACCCTACCTTTGACCCTGTAATCCACATTTAAATTAGTCCTACCAAAATGAATCACCTCACATTTATCAGGGTTAAACTCCATTTGCCATTTTTCAGCCCAGCTTTGCATCCTATCTATGTCTCTTTGCAGCCTACAACAGCCCTCCATCTCATCCACTACTCCACCAATCTTGGTGTCATCAGCAAATTTACTGATCCACCCTTCAGCCCCCTCCTCTAAATCATTAATAAAAATCACAAAGAGCAGAGGACCAAGCACTGATCCCTGTGGCACTCCGCCAGCAACCTGCCTCCAATCCGAAAATTTTCCATCCACCACCACCCTCTGTCTTCGATCAGACAGCCAGTTACCTATCCAATCGGCCAACTTTCCCTCTATCCCACACCGCCTCACTTTCATCATAAGCCGACCATGGGGGACCTTATCAAACGCCTTACTAAAATCCATGAGTAAAATAAGGGCCCATGGTATTCGAGGCAAGGTACTAACATGGATTGACGATTGGCTGTCAGACAGAAGGCAGAGAGTTGGGATAAAAGGTTCTTTCTCAGAATGGCAACCGGTGACAAGTGGTGTCCCGCAGGGTTCAGTGTTGGGGCCACAGCTGTTCTCTTTATATATTAACGATCTAGATGACGGGACTGGGAGCATTCTGGCCAAGTTTGCCGATGATACAAAGATAGGTGGAGGGGCAGGTAGTATTGAGGAGGTGGGGAGGCTGCAGAAAGATTTAGACAGTTTAGGAGAGTGGTCCAAGAAGTGGCTGATGAAATTCAACGTGGGCAAGTGCGAGGTCGTACACTTTGGAAAAAAGAATAGGGGCATGGACTATTTTCTAAACGGTGACAAAATTCATAATGCTAAAGTGCAAAGGGACTTGGGAGTCCTAGTCCAGGATTCTCTAAAGGTAAACTTGCAGGTTGAGTCCGTAATTAAGAAAGCAAATGTAATGTTGTCATTTATCTCAAGAGGCTTGGAATACAAAAGCAGGGATGTACTTCTGAGGCTTTATAAAGCACTGGTTAGGCCCCATTTGGAGTACTGTGAGCAATTTTGGGCCCCACACCTCAGGAAGGACATACTGGCACTGGAGCGGGTCCAGCGGAGATTCACACGGATGATCCCAGGAATGGTAGGCCTGACATACGATGAACGTCTGAGGATCGTGGGATTATATTCATTGGAGTTTAGGAGGTTGAGGGGAGATCTGATAGAAACTTACAAGATAATGAACGGCTTAGATAGGATGGACGTAGGGAAGTTGTTTCCATTAACAGGGGAGACTAGGACGCGGGGGCACAGCCTTAGAATAAAAGGGAGTCACTTTAGAACAGAGATGAGGAGAAATTTCTTCAGCCAGAGAGTGGTGGGTCTGTGGAATTCATTGCCACAGAGGGCTGTGGAGGCCGAGACGTTGAGCGTCTTCAAGACAGAAATTGATAAATTCTTGATTTCTCGAGGAATTAAGGGCTATGGGGAGAGAGCGGGTAAATGGAGTTGAAATCAACCATGATTGAATGGTGGAGTGGACTCGATGGGCCGAATGGCCT
Organism: Mustelus asterias; assembly: GCF_964213995.1. Classification (NCBI taxonomy): domain Eukaryota; kingdom Metazoa; phylum Chordata; class Chondrichthyes; order Carcharhiniformes; family Triakidae; genus Mustelus; species Mustelus asterias. Next base: position 44,256,706 of record NC_135819.1, on the reverse strand, counting down.
TACTTCCGCTCCTATGTCTTATGGTCTTATGGTCTTATATGACATCAACTGCCCTACCTTCATCAACACACTTAGTTACCTCCTCAAAAAATTCTATCAAATTTGTGAGGCACGACTTGCCCTTCACGAATCCGTGCTGACTATCCCGGATTAATCCGCATCTTTCTAAATGGTCGTAAATCCCATCTCTAAGGACCTTTTCCATCAATTTACCAACCACCGAAGTAAGACTAACCGGTCTATAATTACCAGGGTCATTTCTATTCCCTTTCTTAAACAGAGGAACAACATTCGCCATTCTCCAGTCCTCTGGCACCATCCCTGTGGACAGCGAGGACCCAAAGATCAAAGCCAAAGGCTCTGCAATCTCATCCCTTGCCTCCCAAAGAATCCTAGGATACATTTCATCAGGCCCAGGGGACTTATCAACCTTCAGTTTATTCAAAACTGCCAGGACATCCTCCCTCCGAACATCTATTTCCTCCAGCCTATTAGCCTGTAACACCTTCTCTTCCTCAAAAACATGGCCCCTCTCCTTGGTGAACACTGAAGAAAAGTATTCATTCATCACCTCGCCTATCTCTATGCAGGAAGTCCAAAAAGGTTTGTTTTTGGACTTCCCCCACCCACTGTTGGTTGATGGTGGCATAAGGTCCCTAAATGGGCATTAATTCCATTAAGGGTCTTAATTAGCATCTAGGCACAGGCTGTATATAAGCTTTCCCACCCTGAGCTCAATTAGACAAAGATGAGGAGGTGGGGTCACCACTTTGCACCTTCCCTCCCAATTAGATGTCTCCTGCCTCCAAACTGGAGAACAGAATTGTGAACAGAATTCCCACTCACCTGAAGAAGGGGCTTAAGGCTCCGAAAGCTTGTGTGGCTTTTGCTACCAAATAAACCTGTTGGAGTTTAACCTGGTGTTGTGAGACTTCTCACTGTCCAAACTGGCTGTCAGGGCAGCATTACATTCCACCCATTGACCCCCCTTTCCTTTTCCACAGATGGTGCCTGATCAGCTGGATTGTTTTCCAGTGATTTTGTTTTTATTTCAAATGCAAATGGTATATTGATTTGGAGTCCAGAAATGTATTTGGTGAACCTAGGGGTGGCATGGTGGCACAGTGGTTAGCACTGCTGCCTCACAGCGCCAGGGACCCAGGTTCAATTCCGGCCTCGGGTCACTGTGTGGAGTTTGCACATTCTCCCCGTGTCTGCGTGGGTTTCCCCCGGGTGCTCCAGTTTCCTCCCGCAGTCCAAAGATGTGCAGGTTAGGTTGATTGGCCATGTTAAATTGACCCTAGTGTCAGGAGAATTAGCAGGATAAGTGTGTGGGGTTACAGGAATAGGTCCTGGGTGGGATGTGGTTGGTACACACGCAATGGGCCAAATGGCCTCTTTCTGTACATGATTCTAGTCGTCCCAAAAGAGCTTTCACCATGTGCAACTTTTAATTCACACAGTAAGTTTAAAAAATCTGCAAGACCCTCAAAGCAGGTTGGAGGACAATTTGATCTTTATAATAAATAACATTCACAATACGATACAATTAATTGTTTTCTTACCACTTTGGTAATATTCTTGATTGCTCAAATCTTATAACTCTTTAAGTGCAATGCGTGGAAGAAAATGTTTGAAAAAGTGTGTGGAAAAGAGTTACAGAATCAATAGTTTTAACTGGACAAATCTGGACTGTCTGTTGCTAATATACAAAAGGGGCATATGGATACACAGAGATCCAATTCATCAAGAACAGACCTCATTGATCATTCCCAAACTGTGTTTTGGATGACTTATTTTTAATTTTGTGATAACAAAACCAGTATTGGTCAAAGACCGGACGGAGAAGTGGTCATTCCTAACTTTCCTACTAAACCAATAGTTCTGTGATAGGCAGCAATAAGAACCTAAAAGTGAAAAGACCTTGACAACTTTAAAATTCACAATGTATCAAATGCATTAATATTTTTAAGTGTTAAAGTGAGATATGGTGCAACATATAAATTGATTAGATTTTTGATTGATTGATGTTAAATGGTAAGTGGGACAATGAGAGAGATAAATGGTGATATTGCGACTGCGGATGTACATTCATATACTTTACAGATTCCCCACGTTAGTATCCAAAGGTCATTGGAGCGAATGCCATGGAGATACTTCCACAGGATCACTCTATGAAGGAACGTTGACTGATTTGCTGGATATCCCACTGCTGAATCTGTTCTGTCCTGAGATGGGCAGTAAGTACATGCTCTATTAACTTGCCACTCGCTTAAAGCGTGAGTTGAATCACTCCTCCTCCATGTCAATCTTTATAGTTCTGGGTATTGAGTGAATGTAGATTATAACCCATGAGGTGGTTTTTCAGCCAAAGATTTATTTTTGCAATTTGGCTTCTGTTTTCAAAACGTTTGAACAAAATGGCAAAAATGCTCCTGAAACGTCCTCTCTCCCCGTGAGTAGAACACTTTTTTGAGTCATTTCAGGTGCTGTGGAATGGAATTAAACATAAGAACATAAGAAATAGGAGCAGGAGTAGGCCATCTAGCCCCTCGAGCCTGCCCCGCCATTCAATAAGATCATGGCTGATCTGAAGTGGATCAGTTCCACTTACCCGCCTGATCCCTATAACCCCTAATTCCCTTACCGATCAGGTAAATATAAACATTTATATTACTGTAGTAACATTACTCAAATATTACTGTAACTTAACTCTGTGACGGTAACCTTTTCCTGCATCTATTTCTCACTATATTTATTCTCTTTTCTTTTATTTCGTCTTTTATTTTAACTTCAATATTTTAGTCCAGCCCTTTAAGCTTATTTTTTTTGTTCATCCTTATTCTTCTGGCTTCCTGCACTTTGCATCCATTTTGGAGTTGGGAACAATGTAAAGGTGAGCCCTTGGCTGAAGATCAGCTTTAAGAGTTGGGATTGTACTGATTGACAGCACATCAGTCTTTAGAACAAAAAATAAAAGCAAATTACTGCGGATGCTGGAATCTGAAACCAAGAGAGAAAATGCTGGAAAATCTCAGCAGGCCTGGTAGCATCTATAAAGAGAGAAAAGAGCTGATGTTTCAAGTCCAGATGAATCTTTGTCAAAGCTAAAAGGCACAGAAAGTGGGAGATATTTATACTGTAGGGGGAGGGGATGAAAGATGAGTCATAGCCACAGAAACCAGGGGAAAAGAGAGCTAATGGCTGTTCAGAGATAGAATAAAGGATGTGAATGGCCAAACGGCAGAGAAGTTAAAATGAGAGGGTAAGCTGTGACAGATGAAGATGTTGGGGGAGGGGGGTGTTTCCCTCAACCGTGGATTCCCATCTACAGTTGTCGACAGGGCCCTCAGCAGCATGCAGTCCATCTCCCACGCCACGACCCTCACCCCCTCCCCTCCCTCCCAGAACAAGGATAGAGTCCCCCTTGTTCTCACATTTCACCCCACCAGCCTCCGCATGCAAAGCATAATCCTCCGTCATTTTCGCCAACTCCAGCGTGATGCCACCACCAAACACATCTTCCCTTCACTCCCTCTGTCAGCATTCCGCAGAGACCGTTCCCTCTGGGATAACCTAGTCCACTCCTCCCCTATACCCAACACCTCTCCCGTCACTCATGGCACCTTCCCATGCAATCACAGAAGGTGTAGCACCTGTCCCTTTACCTCTTCTATGTTCACCATCCATGGTCCAAAACACTCATTCCAGGTTAAGCAGCGTTTCACTTGCACCTTTCTCAATTTGATGTATTGCATTCGCTGCTCCCAATATGGTCTTGGAATATGGTATATCGCTGCTCCCAATATGGTATATCAGAGAGACCAAGCGAAGACTGGGTGATCGCTTTGCTGAGCACCTTCGGTCTGTGTGCAATCAGGACCCTGACCTTCCGGTTGCTTGCCATTTTATCCTGCTCCCATGCCCTCATGTCTGTCCTTGGCCTGTTGCAATGCTCCAGTGAAGCTCAACACAAACTGGAGGAACAGCATCTCATCTTCCGACTAGGCGCTTACAACCTTCCGGTCTCAACATCAAATTCAACAACTTCAGGTGATTTGCTCTACCCCACCTCGACCCCTTTGTTTTCATTCTATTTTATTTAATTTTTTTACTGTTCACTACCTTTTATTTCTTTATTGTCTTTCTTCATTTTTCTTTCCCCCTCCCCACTCTTTCCCCCTACTTTATCCCCTTCCCTTACCTTTTCCCCACTTTGCTTCCCCTTTCCTAAATATTACATATGTTCCATCCATTCCCCAACCAACCCAACATCTTCATCTGTCACAGCTTACCCTCTCATTTTAGCTTCTCTGCCGTGTGGCCATTCACACCCTTTATTCTCTCTGTGGGCAGCCATTAGCAGTCTTTTCCCTTGGTTTCTGTGGCTATGACTCATCTTTCATTCTCTCACCTTGCAGTATAAATATCTCCTACTTTCTATGCCTTTTAGCTTTGACAAAGGGTCATCTGGACTCGAGACATCAGCTCTTTTCTCTCCTTACGGATGCTGCCAGACCTGCTGAGATTTTCCAGCATTTTCTCTTTTGGTTTTAGAACAAAAAATATATTGAAAGCGAGATACGCTTATCACTGACGATAAATTACTCTGGAGTGTTGCAAAAGTTAACACCTTTTTCTGTTGTCCGGGAAATCTATGAGATTACACTGGGAATCCTGAGATTTTCACCCTTGATAGTTTCAGTGAAATTCACAATAATAGCATGTACTAATTTAGCAAGGAGCAGAGCCAAACATTGGCCCATATAAGTAGAAATAAGAATAAGTGATCAAAATCTTGGTCAAAGAGGTAAGTATTAAGGAGCGTCGCAAAGGAGGCGAGAGAGAGAGAGACAGAGGGCTTTACTGAGAGACTTTGTTACAGCTGAAAGCAGGGTCATCCAGGAAAATTGGAGCAAGGAAAATTGGGGCTGCACTAGATAGCAGAAAGGAGGAGCACAGAGATTTCAAGGGGTTTGTAGGGCTGGAAGAATTGACAAGCATTGAGAGGAGAGAGGCTATGGAGAATTTTGTAAAAAAAAGAATAGGGATTTTAAGCTTGAGGTGTTGCCAGTCCAGGAGCTAATGTAGATCAACCAGCATAGGGGTGAAGGGTCAAGGAACATCGTGTGAGTTAAGACACAGGCAACAGAGTTTTAGATCGGTTTAGTTTTACAGAGGGTGCAAGATAGGAAGCCGACCAGGTTTGCATGATTTCAACATGTCAATGTACCAACAAGTGCGTGCTTTGGCAATTACGTTGCTAAGCTAATTGCCTTATTAAAGGCAGGTAATGGTTATTGGCTCAATCTCCAAAAGCATATAAATGGACATGGCTGGAACAGTTGCTTTGGGGAAATTATACGGAGTTTGTATTGCTGCCAAGTTGGAAGTAGAATAAACTTGTTGAAGGTAAAAGACACTGTTATATCATTCGCCATCGGAAATTGACAGTTAATGTTAACACATCAGACCTAGGAAAGCCCTCAAGACGTCGACTTGCTGAGAATGATTCTGAAATGCTGTGCTGAATGAGGATATGAAGATTGTTAAAAAGATGTAACATTCCATTGGGATTTTCCTGGACTATTTAGTTTAGTTTATTTACTAATGTCACAAGTAGGCTTACATTAACGCTGCAATGAAGCTAGTGTGAAAATCTAGTCGCCACACTCCGGCACCTGTTCGGGTACACTGAGGGAGAATTTTGCATGGTCAATGCACCTAACCAGCCCGTCTTTTGGACTTTCGGGAGGAAACCGGAGCACCCGGAGGAAACCCACGCAAACATAGGGAGATTGTACAAGCTCTGCACAGGCAGTGAGCCAAGCTGGGAATTGAACCTGGGTCTCTGGCGCTGTGAGGCAGCAGTGCTAACCACTGTGCCACCGTGCCGCCCCACTGTGCCACCATCTCTACCATCAGAGGGACCCATCTCCACTCTACCATTTCAGATTTCCATCAGGGTGAGCTCAGCTGAAGTAATCTTCCTGCCTTAATCCTAAACATATAAGTGAACTCGTCATCACAATTAGGATTAGAACTCAAGAACATAAGCATGCTCCATGGCTCAAGAATATTATGGCTAAACCTCTAATATTCATTCCACTTTCCAGCCCTTTTTCCCATTCGCAAGGAATCAATCTTGTGAATCTTCACTTCATCCCCGCTAAGATAAATATATCCTTCCTTAGGTAAAGAGAAAACAATTATACAAATTGATAACAAAATTTAATGGTCAGTGAGTAGGACATATTTTTCTGTAGAACATGGATAACTTAAAATTCCTCTGCTTCTCTTCCTTCAACTATGTTGCTCATTTGCCCGTTGTTCTATGGGGAGAAACTAGTGTGGCGGAGAGAAATAATATTTGCTGAGGAATGCTTTATCATTATAGATATGCAATCTGTTTTTACATTAATAGCTGCATCGAACTTTAATCTGAACCTAATCTTAACCTAAATTTTGAGTGTGAATCATGGTTAGGTACCTGACCCAAGTAAGATATACAGCATTTTCCATATATCCATGATAGTAAGGAATATAGACTGGGATTTAACATGAAGGCATTCAAGTCCATCCACTGGAAAGTAAGAAGTGAGCCCAACTCTTCTTGCCCTGGAAGCCGTCATCATATTTTACAGTCGTCAGGCAATTAGTTGTCTGAGGTTGTGGCTTCCTCCCGCTTGAGAGAGGAGACTCTGTCTTCAAGAGCAGTCAGTCAATCAATGGCCTGACAACCCTTCAGTCCCAGCAGCACCATGGGGAATAGTGGCCGCAGTTGGGACTGCAGTAGGCCCGAGACCAGGGACAGCGCTGACAAACCAGAGCTAAGGTGAGTGGGCCCGGGCTTGCTGAGGCCAGTTTAGGCAGGCCCCACTGAGAGGTGTGGAAGAGGGTTAATTGAGTGGTCGGGGAGAGGCTGGATTGGGGGGAGGGGTTCTACCTTGCCACTAAGAGAAGAGGGTTGATTGAGAGGTCGGGGAGAGATTGAAATGGGGGGGGGGGGGTTCTTCAATCAGTCCTTGCCACGAAGAGAGCTTCCCTTTTCTCTTTCTTTTTAAATTGTATTCCTTTCCCGCTGCCTCCCACCTCCCCCCCTCCCCAGCTGCCCTACCGACCTCATAGTCAGTCTGCCAGGGATACCTGGTGGCCTTGCCACTTAAGGGCCTCAGTTGGCCAAAGGGTCATTTATCACCTCCCCAGCTGATGGCAAAATACCAGGTGGAGGTGGATGGCAGATGGGCACGGCACTCCCGGTCACTTCACCCAATTTTATGCCTCCACAAATTCCAATCTGCTTCCAGTCGGGGATGGGGGTGGGGGCATAAAATCCCGACAAAAGATTTGAAAGGGGCTTTAAGAATATATTGAACGGTAAACCAATCCTTTTTTCCATTCACTTAGTAGTTTGTTAGCTGTTTATCATACATATTCTTCCCATCCATAATTCACATAGCTAAAGGTGACCTTGGGTGTTACAGATGACGGCACAGAAGGAAATCAAAGAGGTTTACGCTGTAACTAGTCATGCATTGAGAGAAAGTTGAGGTAAATTGGATTGCTAGTGATCATTAACTACAAACTGGATTCAGTTCCTTGACCTAGAATTAATTTTCAATTCTTCAGTCACTTGGGTTTAACGGAAATAATATTTTTAGCACACGTGTATATAAATACCTATTTTGGAATATGTTACCATATTCTTGTTTAATTATTGCTCACTTGGTTTCTTTCAAGAGACAACGTTGCTAAAATGAAAAGTGTTTTGCTTATAGAGTCATAGAGTCAGAGAGAAAAACAGCATGGAAACAGGCCCTTCAGCCCAACCAGTCCATGCTGACCAGAGTGCCTTCCCAGCTAGTTCCAATTGCCCGCATTTGGCCCATATCCCTCTAATCCTTTCCCATCCATGTACTTACTATTTAGCTAACAGTGATGGAATTAGAATGATACCGAGTTTACCATTACAGTGAATGAATATGAAGGAATAAGAGTTTCCTTTGTCAATGTGGAACTGTTGTTATGATGAAGGAAAGTTTGGGAGGGTAATTTGGAGCCCGCATTAGCTGTGCACAGGATTGGTGGCACGGCCGCAAAATCCTGAGAGAATCGGAAAGCCGGCAACATTGTGATTTCCGATTTTCAATCTCACCCACCAGCGGAGTAATGAGAAACATGCCGTAGGAACCTGGGAACCTCTTTTTTATACATTGGCATGTCATTCGTGAGAATTCATTCGAGAACTTCCCCCCCTCCTTCACTGAATATTCAACAAGTACCGGTGTGGCATCATGCCAACGCCATGTACACCAACTTTACATCAACATGAAGCTGGTGACCTCCCTCCGGAGGGGATTTTGCAAGTGAGCACTCAGGCAGCCATTATCCTTCAGGGTGTTTAATGCTGAGGGGCCCTGGAGAGGATGTGAGAGACACAGGTAAATTCAAATCGGGGCCAATGAGGGCCTTCAGTCTCACAATCTTGGCGGTGGAGTCATTCACAAGCCTTACCATTCATTCATGTCAGGATCCGGCTTGCTTTAAAGGGTTCTGGAGGCTGGCATGCAGGAAGTGCTTCCAATGTCTCCTTGCCAGGCTTGTGTCCATATTGGTGCTGAGGGAGTGCTCTTCCATAGTGGGAGTTGGAGAGTGGATGGGAGGAGGTGATTACTGAGGCTCAGCACTGGGGATGACTGTGAGGTGCCTGGGTGGAGTTCAACAGGAGGCAAGGTTGTAAGGGCAGAGTGTGGGGGACTCAAGAATGGGGTCCTTCCCTGAGGCCTGAAAACCCTCTCACTGCTGGGAGGAATGACTGCAGTGTGATTTGGAGCCCATACTCAGGCAGCAGTGTGAGGACAAAGGGGAAAAGCTGCATGGGAGTTCTAATCCACTTGTCAGGGATGTTTGAATTCCAGGGATTAGTGTCAGGATAGATGGCTGTGACAGAAGGATGGTTCATTTTCTCTACAGCCCTTGTGACCTGGGAGAATGAGTGTTCCAATAGGGATGAGCCTGACATGGGAATCTCAGTCTTCACATGAACCAGGTGTGCCTCACCTGCCACAAGACGACACCAGTAGTCTGATCAGATCCCTCACCCTACCTTGACTCGTCAATTGAGCCAATTAAATCAGTAGAGCTGTACATGAGTGCCATTGATTGGAGCCAAGTTCTTAACCCACAGTTTTCCTTTAAGGAGCTGCCCCTTTTACTTTATCCCTCAGTTTGTTTAATTTAGTTTAATTGTTTAAACTCAGAAGAGTTGGAAGCATTGGCCCCAACCGTTGAACTCCAATTCTCATACAAGCATTAACTTTTAACAGATGACACTGATGTGTGCCCTTAAACAAGGCGTGATGGTGACATCTATCATCAGTTAGTCCGTTCAAGGTCCGAATGGAGGGCATCATCGAGGTTCCCCACAAGGATACAGATGGTGATTCCATGCAACCACTCAACTGCCTTTTCACCTAGCGTCAGGAATGGGATTAGTGGGGGAATGGTTGGGTGTTCGGTGCCACTGAGATTCCCGAGGCCCCACGCGATTGAGTGGCACGGTGGCACAGTGCTTAGCACTGCTGCCTCACAACGCCAGGGTCCCAGGTTCAATTCCGGCCTTGGGTGACTGTGTGGAGTTTGCACGTTCTCCCTGTGTCTGCGTGGGTTTCCTCTGGACGCTCCGGTTTCCTCCCACAGTGCGGGTTAGGTTGATTGGCCATGCTGAATTGACCCTAGTGTCAGGCGGATTAGCAGGGAAAATGCGTGGGATTGCAGAAATACGGCATGGGTGGGATTGTGGTCGGTACAGACTTGATGGGCCGAATGGCCTCCTTCTGTACTGTAGGGATTCTATGATTTATCCAGGTGGAGTTGAAAGGGTCAACTGTGGGGAAGTGGCTATTGTGTGAGAGGGGAGTGAAGCATGGTAGAGAGGCGTTCACTATAGGGGAAGCACATGGGTGGGTTTCCCAGAAGCGTGGAGGGCTGGGGGTCAGAAATACTCATTGCTCACATTAATGTTCTCTTCCTTTCAGTTTATGATTCGGGAGAGTAATGGGGCCAGTCGAGTTGGTTATGTTACTGACTGTGATCGACCAGCGACAGTGACACTATCACTGCACATGGTCAGCACCGACGCTCGGCAGAGGAAGGGGAGGCTGGGCCCATAGCTGTTCCAGGAGCAGAACCACAGATGGCTGAGCTTTGTAGAAGACATTACCGGCAAAGCGTATTCCGATGTTGAGCATCCTACTTCCAGTTGTTAGAGGTGCAGTGCCGGAGAAGACTGTGTCTGTCCTGGGGATTGTGGCTACCTTTGACAGGTAATGCAATAGCTGGCACCACAGGGGCTGGAAGGACACCCACTGCTCATGGCCCTTGGAGTTACGGCCGCTCTGAATTTCTATGGAAGCAGCTCGTTTCAGGGCAGCACGGGTGGCCTGTGTGACATTTCCCAGTCTGCCGCACACACGTGTATAAGAGAGGTTACAGATGCCCTTTTTGCGAGGGCCCACATGTATATGAACCTGGACCGGGACCAGGTGAACCACGATGCCAGGATCTTTGCCCACTTAGTGGGCATGTGCGGAGTGTGATTGACTGCACCCATACGGCTCTGTGTTCCCCATGGCAGTATGCGGCACCACTTATGATCTGCAAGGGACACCGCTCCCTCATTGTCCAATCCGTCTGTGACTACACTATGCGCATAGTGCAGGTGTGTGTCCGTTATTCAGGGAGCGTCCATGAAAATGACACCTTAGGAAGCTCTCAGGTTCTAGACGTCTTTGAGGGGGAACAGCAGCTGGAGGGATGGTTCCTTGGGGACAGAGAGACTCAGTATAACGAGCTCAATGCTTCTGTTGCTGGAGCAGGCGATTGGACTGCTCAGGATTCAGTTTCGGTGCCTGGACCGGTCCAGGGGTGCCCTTCAGTACAGCCCCAATAGGCTGCCTCGCAGTCTGCTGTGCAGTGTACAACATGGTGCTGCAAAGGGGAGACCAGCCGGTACAGGAGGAGATGGGGGAGTGACGCATCTCCTCAAATGAGGAGGACGTTGAGGAGAGCGGCGAGGGTCAACACGCAAGGGAGGAGGAGGAAAGCTTTGGGCAATGGCCAGAGCCAACATGGAGCAAAGAGCTAGGGCTGTCCGTATATCCTCTCAGTTTGGGGACAACCAGGACTAGGGAGTGAAGAGCTCTCCTAGCATGGGTTATGATATCTAATCAGTAATGTGGTGCCAATGGTAGGTTCTTAAGATGGCCCCAAGTTCATAGGCACGGTGTTAAAGCCATTGGCTAACCTCTGCAGGAGAATGATGATGAATTGCATTGAGAACAGAGCAATCCTCCTCTCATGCTCAACAATATGCCTGACTCCTGCCTGACAGAGTGCTGAGAGCGTCCTGCCAATGAACAGGCTTATCTTGGGATTCAGAGATGCTGCGTGATTCCTTTCAACAGCAGAGGTCATATAGGTTTCCTCCAACTTACATCCGAGGTGGGCAGCCTCTCAACACTTCTGTCGGCCCTCAGCCTCCCCATCACTGGAGAAGAGTGGCAAATGTCACAGGCCTGAGTGTTGATGCTGGGGGTCAGGAGAATGTCACCTTCCATGGATGGGGAGTTGGGGAGTGGGTCAGGCAGGGGGTCTGGGAGTGAGGCGGGGGGGTTGGGGAGTGGGTCGGTGGGGTTGGGGAGTGGGTCGGGGGGGTTGGGGAGTGGGTCGGGGGGGTTGGGGAGTGGGTCGGGGGGTTGGGGAGTGGGTCGGGGGGGTTGGGGAGTGGGTCGGGGGGGTTGGGGAGTGGGTCGGGGGTGTTGGGGAGTGGGTCGGGGGTGTTGGGGAGTGGGTCGGGGGGGTTGGGGAGTGGGTCGGTGGGGTTGAGAAGTGGGTCGGGGGGGTTGGGGAGTGGGTCGGGGGGGTTGGGGAGTGGGTCGGGGGGGTTGGGGAGTGGGTCAGGGGGACAGGGGGCCAAAGTGGGCTGTGACAGCAGCAGCACGTCTTTGCTGAGTCAGTGTGGGAGGTGAGAAAGGAATATCTTTGTCATTCTCACACTCCACAAAGATGAAGTGCCACGTGTGGAGCATGGCACCATGAAATGATAGGGTAAAATAAAGTTATAGAGGCTCAATATTGTGTGAGATGCCTCGCCGCAGGCGCTGACGGGATTCACTCCACTGCAGGCAACCTTACCAGAATTTAAGAATCTACTGATGACCATGAAACCATTGTCGATTGTTGAAAAAACCTATCTGGTTTACTAGTGTCCTTTCGGGAAGGAAATCTACCATCCTTACCTGGGCTGGCCTGCATGTGACTCTCGAGCCACAGCAATGTGGTTGACTCTCAATTTCCCTCAGAACAATGGCAACCAGTGGTGGGCAATGAATGCTCGCCAGCCAGCGACACCCACGTCCCACGAATGAATAAAAGAAATTTGGCAGAGTGTCAGTCCCGATGAGAAAAATGGAGTGAACCTCATCGACAGCTTTGTTGTAATTCCTGACCCGACCTTGAGCCTCATTCACATAAGTTATTGCCATGAGAATAATAAATGAAGTAAGCAGGGCAGAAGAATACTACTGATAAACACATTTAAATGTCACTAATGTATCTGCCTCAACCACCTCACTTGGCCGTGTATTCCAGGCCCCCACCGCCTTCTGTTTAAAAAAATCTTCCCCCGCACATCTCCACAGAACCTTTCCCCCCTTACCTTGAACTTGTGCCCCCTCGTAATTGCCACTTCTGTCCTGGGAAAAAGCTTCCAGCTGTTCACTCTATCCATACCCCTCATAATTTTATAAACTTCTATCAGGTCGCCCCTCAGCCTCTGTCTTTCCAGGGAGAACAATCCCAGTTTATTCAATCTCTCCTCCTCGCTAATACCCTCCATACCAGGCAGCATCCTGGTAAACCTTTTCTGTACTCCCTCCAAAGCCTCCACGCCCTTCTGGTAGTGTGGTGACCAGAATTGGGCACAGTCTTCCAAATGTGGCCTAACCAGCGTTTTATATAACTAAGGCATGGCACATGTAAAGTTATATAATAATATAATGCAGAACTAAATAATAATTTCAAATTTAGAACAAATAACAAAACCTATTTATACAGTAAATTCAATCATATAAAAATAAAAAATACTATTTAAATGAGTCAATATCAATACGATTAACCACTTAAAGTAGATAGCAAAATAAATAAATAAATAAAGCTGTAACATACCTTTTATAACAGCAGGGATATCCTTCTCTGATTTCAATGGGAAACTGCTATTTCCAAACTGGACCTCAATGAGTGTTCCCAGTCTGGCAGTGTCATAAGGGGGCGTGATTAGGGTCTGGCAGCGCCGTGCTGGGGCCTGTGGACATGGCTCCATGGAAGGCCAAAGGCCAAAGGGTGTTCAGGTGCTATTTTTCAGGGCAGATAAGTACACAAAAATGTATTTTATTCCTGGCAGCTCCTAGTTTTCTGCTAGTGATCAGAATTGGACACAGCGTTCCAAATGTGACCTAACCAAGTGAAATTATGATTATAATATTTTAATTATAATCAGTGGGCTATTTGCAAGGGGCTTTCTACATGTTTATGATAAAAACAGCACAAACTGCTATGGTTGTACTGCATGTTGTTTCACATTTATGTTACGGATGGGGCAGAGGGAGGTTAATTTAAACAGCACTAATTTCTCCTCTCACCACCCGTCTGTAAACAGAGGGTGTTTTTGACTTGTTTCCCTCTTTATAAGCGATGTCATATTTACCAACCTCGCGCTTTTAGTGCGATCCAATTTTCTTTAATAAATCCCACAGCAAACCCCAGATAGAATGAATTTATTCACACCCACATAAAACACGAAAAGAGGGACGCAACATCCCCATCACCTTCAGATATTACAAAGAGGGACAGAGAACAGTATAGTGATCACAGAGGAGAGAAATATTGGTTCATGTGGGTTCCAGAGTCCAGGATCAAAGTCCAATGAGCTACTCCCTCACAGATGTTGTCACGATGGAAACCGAGACTGGATAATTCACTTTTCCAGAGGTGCTGACTTCACATGATGGGATAGGCACGTACAGATGAATAAGTCTTGTCAGCAATGGTACTGTATTTCCAGCTGAATCTAGGTAGATGGGGGAGACAGATAATAAAGTAAAGTTCATTTATTATCACAAGTAGGCTTACATTAACACTGCAATGAAGTTACTGTGAAAATCCCCTAGTTGCCACACGCGGGCACCTTTTCGGGTACACTGAAGGAGAATTTAGCACAGCCAATCTGCCTAATCAGCATAACATGTTCAACATGGGCAGAGCTCCTTTTCTGTGAGGCTGCCAGTTAGATGGTACACAGCAGCCTGAGCTTAGCAGTTCAGCGAGACAATATTACTGATTCCACAAGCCAGAGACCTGTCACATGACTCTCACCTCTCCACATTGTCTGCGCATCCCTTGCCTGGGACCCTGAGATTGTTAAATGTCTCAACTATTCAGAATTAGAAGGAAAGTTAGAATAGAATCCCTGCAGTGCAGAAGGAGGCCATTCGGCCCATCGAGCCTGCACCAACAACAAGCCCTATCCCTCTAATCCCATGTATTTATCCTGCTAATCCCCCTGACATGAAGGGGCAATTTAACATAGTCAATCCACCTAACCCATACATTTTTGGACTATGGGAGGAAACCAGAGCACCTGGAGGAAAGACACGGGGAGAATGTGCAAACTCCACACAGACAGTCGCCCAAGGCCAGAATTGAACCCAGGTCCTTGGCACTGTGAGGCAGCAGTGCTAACCACTGTGCCACCGTGTTGGCCTTGCTGGGCCCTTTGTCTCGGCTGATGAGCAGACTCCTGTTGCCCAGCCTTGGTTATGAAATGCAGATGACGTTCATGCACCTCTCTTTGGATTTGGCCTGTGCTGCCCAAAGGGAGCCATCATTGGCTCCTCAAAGATAATAATATGCGGGTTTCCATAATGTTTCCAAGTAGCACCTTTTATCCTGGGTCACAGACAGACACAGTTTCAGCCATTTGAAGGATTGTTGTCGAGTTTAGAAATAGCCATGACGATATTGATATATTTTATAATAGGTATAGAGAGTGAGGCTTTCGTTCCTCACAATTCCTTATGTTCTGAGGATTGTTTGGCTGAAAAATAAATGTTGCCATTGATCATATTATCAATATGATCATATTTTTAGCTCTCTAGCGATGTATTAAGAACAAAGAAAATTACAGCACAGGAACAGGCCCTTCGGCCCTCCAAGTCTGCACCGACCATGCTGCTCGACTGAACTAAAGCCCCCTTCCCTTCCAGGGACCATATCCTTCTATTCCCATCCCACTCATGTATCTGTCAAGACATCCCTTAAAACTCACTATCGTATCTGCTTCCACTACCTCCCCTGGCAGCGGGTTCCAGGCACCCACCACGCTCTGTGTAAATGAACTAACTCTGAATTAACTTCAGTAGCATGTTGCAGTTTTCTCTGGATAAGCTTCATGTGGAAGGCAGTCACCCCGTTTTCTTTTTTAATTATATTTTGCATTTTTATTGCCTCTGATTTGGTTCGGTTTATTATTGTCACACGTATTAGTATACAGTAAAAAGTATTGATTCTTGCGCGCTATACAGACAAAGCATACTGTTCATAGAGAAGGAAAGGAGAGAGTGCAGAATGTAGTGTTACAGTCGTAGCTAGGGTGCAGAGAAAGATCAACTTAATGTGAGGTTGGTCCATTCAAAAGTCTGATGGCAGCAAGGAAGAAACTGTTCTGGAGTCAGTTGGTTTGTGACCTCAGATTTTTGTATCTTTTTCCTGATGGAAGAAGATGGAAGAGAGAGGGCATCAAGACGTTGCTGCATTTATTTGCCTGTATCTATCTCCATTAGTATGATACATCGCTGTGGCAGAAGACTTGCCTGCTGGTTAATTGATTAGTGTCCTAATTTGGCAATATGGAAAAGTAACCTGGATTTTTTTTGTGGTATTGATGCTGGAGCAGTAATGAATGCTCTGGCTGCTCCATCATTCAGTACACTTCTGATTTCTCATGGTATTAAGGGATTATGCGAAATGGGCATGAAAGTGGAATTGAGACAGAAGATCATCCATGGTCATAGAGAATGATAGAGCAGGTTGCAGGGACCACGCAGTCTACTCCTGCTCATGGTGGCACAGTGATCAGCACTGCTGCCTCACAGTGCCAGGGACCTGGGTTCGATTCTCGGCTTGGGTCACTGTTTGTGTGGAGTTTGCACGTTCTCCCCGTGTCTGTGTGGGTTTCCTCCGGGTGCTCTGGTTTCCTCCCACAGTCCAAAGATGAACTGGTTAGGTGCATTCGCCCTGCTAAATTCCCCTCAGTGTATCCGAACAGGCGTCGGAGTGTGGTGACTCGGGGATTTTCATAGTAACTGCATTGCAGTGTTAATGTAAGCCTACTTGTGACACTTTTAAACTAAACTATTATTTAGATCTTATAAAGGAAGTTACCCTCTGTGAGACCGAGACAGACCTCAATGCCCGAAACTCAGAGGCCGGAATTTTACCGCCCCGCCTGCCACGGGAATCGGAGCGGGCGAGGGGGGGACAATGGAAAGGTCCGTTAACCTCGGGAGGGATTTCAGGGTTTCGGGACGAGCGAGGCTGTAAAGTCCCACCCGAGTAACGATCAAAATCTTCCCAGAAGAACTCCGTATTGTCACCAAGAGTTTATTGAGCTTGTTTAGGATGCAGGAAATGAAGGGCAGGAATTTCTGGCATCGCCGCCCCCCCCGCCCCCCCGCCCCCCCGCCCAACCCCACCCCCCCACCACCCCCAACCCCACACCCCACCCCTCAACCCCCCACCCCCATCACCACCCCCAACCCCCCACCACCCCCAACCCCACACCCCACTCCCGAACCCCCCACACCCCACCCCCCACCCCATCACCCCCCCACCACCACCCCCACCCACCCATCACCACCCCCGACCCCCCCATCCCACCCCCCACCAACCCCACCCCCACACCCCATCCCCCAACTCCCCCACACCCCACCCCCCAACCCCTCCACCCCCCCAGCACCACCCCCACCCCCCCACCACCACCCCCACCCCCACAACACATCACCACCCCTGACCCCCACGCCCACCCCACCCCCCCACCCCTCTCCACCCCCCATCCCCCCCACCCCCCTCCACCCACACCCCCATCCCCCACACCACCCCCACCCCCCCACCCCCCCATCCCCCCACCCCCCCACCTCCCCACCCACACCCACACACCCCCACCCCCTCCCGTCCCCCCACCCACCCCCCCACCCACACCCCCACCCCCCGCATCCCCCCCACCCCACCCACCCCCCCAGCCCCCCACACCCCCCACCCCCCCACATCCCCCCACCACCCCACACACCCTCCACCCCTCACCCCCAACCCCCTCCACCCACACCCGCATCCCCCACACCACCCCCACCCCCCCACAACCCCATCCCCCCACCCCCCCACCCCCCCACCTCCCCACCCACACCCACACCCCCCCACCCCCTCCCACCCCCCCACCCACCCCCCCACCCACACCCCCACCCCCTCCCACCCCCCCACCCACCCCCCACCCACCCCCCACCCACACCCCCACCCCCCGCATCCCCCCCCACCCTACCCACCCCCCCAGTCCCCCACACTCCCCACCCCCCCACATCCCCCCCACCACCCCACACACCCTCCACCCCTCACCCCCACCCCTCTCCACCCTCTACCCCCCACTCCTCTCCACCCCCCCACCCCCCCATCCCCCACCACCCCCACCCCCTCCCCCACCACCTGCACCCCCTCCCCCCATCCCCTCAACCCCCCAACCCCTCCCCATCCCCTCACACCCCCATCCCCCAACCCCCACACCCAAACCCCCCCACCCCCTCCCCCCCAGCCCCCCAACCCCCCCACACCCCCCCACACCCCCACACCCTACCGCCCCACCCCCCCACCACCCCCCCCACCCTCCCCACGCCCCCCACTCCCCACCCACCCCCACACCCCCCCCCACCCACCTCCTCCACCCCCCCCCACCAACCCCACCCCCCCAACCCCCTCCAGGCCCCCACCACCCCCACCCCCCCAACACCACCCACCCCCCCCCACCACCCCCTCACCACCCCCTTACCACCCCCTCACCACCCCCCCACCACCCCCTCACCACCCCGCCCATCTTTCTGGCATTTTTCCACAAACATCTGATTTTATTGACATGACTTTCCCGTCAATGTTGCTACGTCAGAGAGAAATGTTATCATTTTCCGTAACAATTAGAGCAGTCAATGATTTCATCATTGGAACAGTTGCCACTTCTATTGTTTGTACAAACTCACATCTCTCCTTTGTTTGTCGATGAATATCTTGCTGATAAGGATATTCCCTGGTACTGCCAACTCATTGAGGAAATTGGCTGTGCTTATTATTTCCCCTTGCCATTGTTCTTTCCGATCAGTGACAGATATATGTCAGAGTATGAGAATCTTGCTTAAGGCCACTCCTTTGAAGTAAAGCAGTTCACTTGCTCCAAAAAAATCATTCACACAGTTAGCCCAATTTGATAACCTCTCCTGTTAATTTAAACTGCTGCAGAGAGCTGAACATTAAAAATACCTCACCGTGGACTGGGTTAAATAGTCTCATACCAATATCAATGTCTCATCAATTTGCTTCACTTAGAACCTCCCTGAGAGCATTGGACTTTGCAAGCGCTACAGCTTCTGACAACATTTCAGTTGAAGTGCTGAAGACATGCAGAGTGAACCAGCTTGTCAGCTTAAGTGTACTGTGATACCTTGGCTAGGGAACAGCAGGTACTGGAAGTACTCGGCAATGAGAGGCTTGTAGACTCACAGGGAGACACGGGCACTGCTGAGGGTGGCAGGTGATGGAGAACATGGTTATCTGCAGAGGTGCCCATGGTTGTCTGCAGAGAAGTTGGCAAGTAGAGGCCTGATGCTGGTAGGGTCATCAAGGTAGAGAGGAAAGCTCTCAGCGGGAGTGCTGACAGATGAGGTTGTAACCTTTGATCTCAATGGCTCTGTCTTGGGGGATGAATACGATGGCTCTGATGATTACCTGGGCAGCTGCAGGAAACCACCCCAATGACCTGGGGGGTGTCATGATAACAGGTGATTGCGGTTGTAGACTCCAGCATTAGATACTATACAGTACATACTGGCTCACCTGAACTGGCAGTTGGAGGTCAGCTAGCTCTGTTAGAGACAGTTGGGGTAAGGCTTCAGATGCATTGCAGATGTGTGTTCATGTTAGGAAAATGTGTCATCAATGGAAGTTAGTTCAACAGTAATTATATCAGTCGGCGTGCATCATAAAAACAGGACATGTTGCTGAATCTTTCCGTCCCACCCGCCACGAGAATCGTGCAAAGGTCCGTTGACCTCGGGCGGGATTTTACGACCTTGGGGTGATCGTGGCTGGAAAATCCCACCCATGGCGTCAGGAGTAAACTGAACGCAACAATGGAGGTTCTGAAACAAGCAGCAGCAGTCCTTTTGGGGGGCATTCTCACCAGAATCTGGAGGAGATTTGGGCAGCAATTTGAGCTGAACCTCACTCATGATGGACAGGGATATGAAAGGCCCCCTGGTACCGTCTTCCATTATTTCTTCACTTGAGGGAGCAGAAGCCCTGGAAATCTCTGACACACGCACATTGGAAAGTGATGAGAAGCAGAATGACTTGAAAAAAATAATGGAAAAATTCAAAGCTTATTTCAGCCCTAAGAAAAACATCACATATGAAAGATATGAATTTTTAAGGGCAAACGAGGCAGTGATGACATTAGTCAGTATGTAACTGAGCTGTGAAAATGAGCTAAATTGTGTGAATTTGGAGAGCTTGAAGAATCACTCAACTGGGATAGAATAGTTTGCAAATGATTCACTGAGAGAATGGCTTTTGGGAGAAGTGTATCTCAAGTTGGAGAGAGCAGTAAATATCTGCAGAGTGGCAGAGACAACAAAATGTTGGATTAAACAGATGACAAAAGATGATAAGCACGCAGTGACAAACAGTGACATGCAATTAAACAGAAAAAAAAACAAATGGACAACCTGAAGGTAAAAAGAACAAAACTGCTATTAAAATATCGAAATGTGGAACAGAGCACTTACCACATAATTGTCAGGCTATGGAAAGCAGTGTAAGAACTGTGATGAATTAAATCACTTCACTAAGATGTGTAAATTGGGGCGGCACGGTGGCACAGTGGTTAGCATAGCTGCCTCACAGCGCCAGGGACCCGGGTTCGATTGCCGGCTTGGGCCACTGTCTGTGTGGTGTTTGCACATTCTCCCCATGTCTGCGTGGGTTTCCTCCGGGTGCTCCGGTTTCCTCACACAGTCCGAAAGACGTGCTGGTTAGGTGCATTGACCCGAACAGGTGCCAGAATGTGGCAACTAGGGGAATTTCACAGTAACTTCATTGCAGTGTCAATGTAAGCCTACTTGTGACTAATAAATAAACTTTAACTTTACTTTAAAAAAAGAGTGTGTACACGATTGCAGATGGGAATACAGACACTTTACATTGGTTCAGAACAATAAATTCTAAAGGAGATGAAAAGAAGGTTAGTTTAAAAATTGCCAACATAACGGTGAACTTCAAGCCTGATACAGGTGCACAAGCAAATGTTGTTCCCATCAGCCTGTATTGTAAGATAAATAAAGAAATGTTGGCTGGGATTCTCCCAGAAAAATTCCAAAGGGGCGATTCTCCCATTCACCCTGCTAATCCCCTGATGCTAGGAATAATTTAGCATGACCAATCAACCTAACACGCACATCTTTGGAGTGGGCAAGGAAACTGGAGCATCCAGAGGAAACCCACACAGACATGAAGAGAACGTGCAAACTCCACACAGTGACCCAAGGCCGGAATTGAACCCAGGACCCTGGCGCTGTGAGGCTGCAGTGCTAACCACTGTGCCATCATGCTGCCGACCCACCATTTCTTCACTTGAGGGAGCAGAAGCCCTGGAAATCTCTGACACACGCACATTGGAAAGTGATGAGAAGCAGAATGACTTGAAAAAAATAATGGAAAAATTCAAAGCTTATTTCAGCCCTAAGAAAAACATCACATATGAAAGATATGAATTTTTAAAGTGCAAACAAGGCAACGATAACATTAGTCAGTATGTAACTGAGATGTGAAAATGAGCTAAATTGTGTGAATTTGGAGAGGTTGAAGAATCACTCAACTGGGATAGAATAGTTTGCAAAATATTCGCTGAGAATCACCCACACACCAAGAATAATAAAATACACTTCCTTATTATGAAACCAAGTATTGATTTTCTTGACTGAACTGTGAGCGTGGATCTGAAAGACATTGGGGATTTTCCAGCCTTGCGCACCTCGCGACCAGAAATTTCCACCCGAGGTCAACAGACCCTTCAATGGTCCGCTAAATCTTCTGTCCAACCTGCTACGATTCCCGCGGTGGACGGGATGGGAAAATTCCGCCCATTAACCAAAAATAGGGCCAAGAAAATATACTTGTTCTTGACAGAGTCACTGAAACAGTCTGTCAGCAAACTCGATTAATGTTGACCCACTATCTTGTTGGGAATAAGATTACGAGCCATTGGAGCAGAGAGGGATTTAAATGATGTGATTCCAATGGAAACAAGTCGATCTGGTTCAGCAAAGGCAACCATTCTGACAATCACAGGCTACTGGCTCCTTGCCAGACTTTCAATTGAAACATTCGGTTCTGGCTAACAGAACACAAGAGAATTATCCATGGCCTGGAGGTGGTTCTGAGGAGAGACACGAGGCCACTTGTGACTCTGCATTTTCTTGCGATGCTCACTCTGAAATGAATAGTAAAGGAACTTGGGTAGAAAGTCAACATCTGCACCCCCTCCCTTCCAGTTATAATGCCAGAGACGGTGATCGGGTGCTTCTTGACTACTTGCTGAAGAATTAAGATTGAGAAACCTGGATGAGCTCTGTGTCTTGTATTGTGGGGCAATGATGGAAAACATACTGATGTCCCACACATAGGGAGAGAGTCCACTAGATAGAATTCTGCCTATTCCCAAATCCAAAAGTGGTAGGTCATCTGACTGAGGTATTGCTGACGGACTCGAGGATTGCATTTTAGTCATCACCAGGAGGTTTGGTGGTAGAACTATTGCCATTCAGTGGTGTGTTTAGTCCCCCATGTAGCCCTCTCCTAACCCACACAACCCCTGCCTTATTCATTTCTGACATATGGGCAGAGGTTCTCCCCAAAAAATTCTAAGTGTCGAATTCACATGAAAACTGGAGTAAATCCCACTGGCTTTATCAGTGGGAGTTTGAAAATGAATCTCCCACACTCTGTGCACTGCAGAGTGCACTAGCATAAATCACGCTGAAATTTATGATAGAGAGGCTGGCAACGTAGCGCTGAGTGGGCCACTGCGCATGCGCCAATCTGTCAGCACCGAGATCGGCACATGCGCAGTGGCCCCTGTCTGCCAGCCTCCTGATTGCTGGCCAGTCCCACAACCCCCGCAACGCTGGCTCTCTCACTCCCCCCACAGTCCGATCGCTGGCCCTCCCGAACATTCCCGAGCTGGCCCGACCCCCCCCCCCCCACCCCCCCACCCACCACCACACCTCCCGGCCTGCCCCGATCACCGGCGCCACCCCCCCATGCAGCTCTGACCTCCCCAGCAGGCTAACACCCACACCACCCCCGCCTCCCACCCTGATGGTGTGTCCCAATCGCTGGCCTCCCCAAACTGATCCTGACTGCAGAGTGACAGCGGGACACCCCCCCCCCCCACCGATTGCCCCATCAGGCACTGCCCCCTGCCCAATGGGCAGTAATGGTGCCCCCTGGGCATTGGGACTTTGCCCCTTGGGCAGTGCCAGGAGGCACAGGCTGGCACTGCCAAGGTGCCAATGCCAAGGGAGCACCCCAGCCCCCCATGCTTGTCTCTCTGGCGGGCCCCGATTGCCCCCCCCCCTTCACTTCGGCGGGATCAGGCCACTAGCTCTCTGAAAGTGGGGAGCTACTGTAAATCCCGCTGGAGTGAAATATTCCTGGCGGGGGTGGGGAGAGAGGCTAGCGGGCCCAGAGACTTCAGTCCCGGGTCCACTAATTGTATTTAAATCAGATTTAAATCCCTATTTAAATAATTCATGAAGCTCTGCGCCTATTTCCGATGCGGCGCTGAAGACGTCGGAAATCCGGCGCTGGGAGACGTGCTCGGGGCCGGATGCCCAGTGCGTATCGCGCTAATCCAGCCCCGCTGAAAGCTCCCATCCCATTGCTCTAAAAAATCAGGGCAGCGGGATGCGAGAATCGCCCCCATGATTTTGATTAGAGGCCAGAATTGGGATTATTTAAAAAGGATTAAACTAACTTTGTTGTCAGGTTCTGGCCTGAATTCCCCCTAGACGGAGGCCCACTTGCATTCTTCAGCCTCAAACTTCCATTACTTCCTTTGAAGTGAGGCGCATCAAAAATTACATGTTCATGAATTTAAGGATTAAAATTAAACTAAAACTTGAAGAACAGGTATGTAATCAAACTGGAGCTAGCGAGGGTGATGAGAGCAAAAAAAGGCATGAAAAAGTCTAGCAAATAATGTAAGAGAAAATAGTGAGGCCTATAAAGAATTGGAATGCTCAGAGGGGGAGGCGATGGACTAGTGGTATTATCGCTAGACTATTAATCCAGAAACTCAGCTAATGTTTTGAGCACCCGGGTCAAATCCCGCCATGGCAGATGGTGGAATTTGAATTCAATAAAAAAAATTTGTCCAAAGATGTACGGGTTAGGTTGATTGGCCATGCTAATTGCCCCTTAGTGTCAGAGGGATTGGCAAGGTAAATATGTGGGGTTAGGGGAATAGGGCCTGGGTGGGATGGAGTTGGTACAGACCTGATGGGCCAAATGGCCTCCTTCTGTTCTGTAGGGATTCTATGATCTGGAATTAAGAGTCTACTGATGACCATGAAACCGTTGTCAATTGTCGGAAAAACCTATCTGGTTCACTAATGTCCTTTAGGGAAGGAAATCTGCTGTCCTTACCTGGTCTGGCCTACATGTAACTCCAGAGCCACAGCAATGTGGTTGACTTTCAACTGTCCTCTGAAATGACCTAGCAAGCCACTCAGTTCAAGGGCATGTCCCAGGAATGAATAAAAAAATGTACTTGGAGAAGTACTTTGGAAAACATGCTAAGAATGATTAATCTTGGGTACACAATATTGATACTTTCCGGTGCCAGAGGTAATGAGATAAGTAGGATTGTGAAAGATTTTGGGAGAGGATATAAATGTTTAGAGGAATGGGCATTGGCTTGTGGCAAATAAATTCAATATAGAGAACAGTAAGAAGTCTCACAACACCAGGTTAAAGTCCAACAGGTTTATTTGGAATCATAAGCTTTTGGAGCACTACTCCTTCATCAGGTGAGGATGGCCCACTCACCTGATGAAGGAGCAGCGCTCCGAAAGCTTGCGATTCCAAATAAACCTGTTGGACTTTAACCTGGTGTTGTGAGACTTCTTACTGTGCTTACCCCAGTTCAACGCTGGCATCTCCACATCAATATAGACAAGTGTAAGTTATCTTTCTTAAAGGCAAAACAAGGATTAGGAATATACTTAATGGAGAGATGCACGTAGTTCCTTGAAAACATAAATGCAGATATGTAAAGCTATAAAGAAGGTGAATTTGGTATTTTATAGATAATGTCATAAGCTTACAAAAGCAAAGTGGTAAATCAGAAATTTATAGATGGAATTCCTAGTTGCTATGTTGTGTGGAGATTTAGGTACTCCACCAGGAAAATAATATTAAAGCAATGGATTCATCAGCAGATGGTCAGGATGGGAATTATGGTCTTAATTCCCATCCTGGCCAGATAAAGGTGTCTTTTGGCATTAGAACTGGTTTAAATTGGTTAGAGAAATGCTGAATCATAAGAAGCCATTTTTGGGAGAGACCTTCCGTAAAATGGACAGACGAATGACAGATCAATATTTGAAGGTGTCAAAATATGATTAATTGAAGGAGATGCCATTGTTAGATTGACTGAACAGTGAATGGATGAAATTGCTTTTAATTAAGTGCTGGGCTGATTAATCTGATAATGAAAACTATAACCAATTCTGTTCTTTGGCATGAAATCTGAGATCATTTGTGAAAGCTGCTAGCTCATTCACTGTGTAGGTGGATCCATTGATCTCCCATTTTGGCCAAAATGAGATTTGTCATAGAAGAATCATAGAAACCCTACAGTGCAGAAGGAGGCCATTCGGCCCATCGAGTCCGCACCAACCACAATCCCACCCAAGCCCTACCCCCACATATTTACCCGCTAATCCCTCTAGCCTACGCATCTCAGGACTCTAAGGGGCAATTTTTTTTTAACCTGGCCAATCAACCTAACCCGCACATCTTTGGACTGTGGGAGGAAACCGGAGCACCCGGAGGAAACCCACGCAGACACGAGGAGAATGTGCAAACTCCACACAGACAGTGACCCGAGCCGGGAATCGAACCCGGGACCCTGGAGCTGTGAAGCGGCAGTGCTAACCACTGTGCTACCGTTGTCTTGTCTTAATTGTACGTTTGTCTGAATATTGTTAATTTGTAATGTTTTTGATTCTAACATGTCAATGTTTTAATTTCATTGAACTGAATAAACTTTTTTTGCCTTTGTGAAATGAAATGTTAAATGAAAAGATTTAGTCTTTAAATTAATCAGGCCACCTAAAAGGATTTCCCACAACAATTTGGCGATGAGGATGGGATGATCTTGGAGCAGATGTGCAGGTTAGGTTGATTGGCCATGCTAAAAAATTGCCCTTAGTGTCCTGAGATGCGTAGGTTAGAGGGATTAGTGGGTAAACATGTAGGGATATGGGGGAAGGGCCTGGGTGGGATTGTGGTCGGTGCAGACTCGATGGGCTGAATGGCCTCTTTTTGTACTGTAGGGATTCTATGAAATTTCTAAGAAGATGGTCGAGTGAACACTTCCCATGGAACGGTGAGTACATACTTTATATTGCTCACTTTCCTTTTAGTAGAGGGGGAGGCACTCTGAATCACCAGATCCGTTAGACATCTGAACAAACCCCTTTGTGGGTCACAAAGGCAAAAAAATAAATTTCTTTAAAAGAAAAGAGAGGTGTATTGGCGCAAAAGTGGGGGTAAGGATAGTGACCTTCCCACCTACAGCAGGCTCTGAGAAAAAGGGGCATTTGATTGAATAGAGTTATTAAAGAATATTGGCACAAAAGTGGGGGTAAAGATAGCAACTTAACCACCTACAGCAGGTTCCGAAAAAAGGGCGTGCTAATTATATAGGGTTTTAAAGAGTATCGGCACAAAAGTGTGGGTCGGGCGAGCAACTTACCCACATACAGCAGGTTCCGCAAGGACGCGCTGATTATATAGTGAAGGGCACATAAAACAGGAAACTAAGACAAAGGGAGTTTGTTTCGCTGAGACAGTGGTGCAACAAAGTCGCACTCTTATTAGTTAAAACAGACCATTCAAAAATACTGGAGAATTAAATGGTAGTCAAAAGACAGATAAGTTGTAAAATATAGAAGATACAACTTAAAGAAAAAAAGAAATAAGAGTTAAGCGGTAATTTAACAATGCAGAACTTGTAAAAAAGATTATAACTAAAAAGTCATTTTTTAAAAAAATGGATTTAAAAAGATACAGCTCCAAGGTCAAAAAATGCTTTCTGTGTAAAAATGGCACATTGCCAAAGATTTCTGTAAACAAGCCAAGTTTGAGACAAGCAGAAAGTTAACTCATTCAGTCCTAAACAGGATGAATCTTTGTGTTTTAAAATTTGCAGCAATTAATATGAATTGTTAATCAAAATCAAAATAAAATAGGAAAGGGGGAGAATGTCTCGTGGAAATTACACAAAATCGAGTGGGTGGGGAAGTGTGAAGTTTACATTTGCCCCTATTGGATATTTTGTGATAACAGCGCCAACTAAATTAGGGATATTCAACAATGGCAGTGACCTCACAGCATTCTGATTAGACTGTGAGGAGTGAAAGTTTAAAATCAGCAAACTAATCATGAGAATGAGATAAGCAGTCCAAAACGCAGAGTACAATTTAGGTATAAATTTTAAATATGGGAAAGTTGAAAATCACAACAGATATAAGGTGGGCTCAAAAGAGAATTAATTCAGCAGAATAAATACTTTTCACTGTATGTTAATACATGTGACAACAATAAATCAAATCAAAATAAACATTGAAGGAAGTAAACAGGGTGATTAATTGACATTAGAAAGCCCATATCACTAATATAGGAAGAATGTGTTCAAGCAAGCTACTGTAATCCAACAATGTTAATTGAGATGAAGAATGAATAAGTTACGATCTGGAATCAAATTGAAAGGTTTGATTTCTGTTTCAAAGATTTTATTATGTTATAGAAGTCAGTTTCACAACAGAGAAACTTCGTAAATTGTTAACTGCAAAATGACAATTGGCGCCCCTAGAATCTGATGGTGATATGGATTTCCGGATGTACATAGAGACAGTGCTAGAAGGACGGAATTGTACCAAGTTAATTGATACGAGGACAACTATATCACTAACAGACTTGAATTTACCAACCATTGATCAAACAATAGAATAATATGGAGTTACTGGGAGAGTTAAAGTCGCACTGCTCAGTGTACCAACAATTAAAATAAAATGTTCAAATCTGAATGTGTCAAAATAAAGAAGGTAGCATTCTGAGGATAGAGTTACTGTCTAGTTAGGGGCAATAATTGATGTCAGAACAGGAAACATCAAATGGCACCACATATTCAAACAGAATAAATAGGGAAAAAGGAAATGTTGTAGCATTTCTAGGGTAGCAGCATTTCAAACAGATTGGGAAAAGAGATCAATCTGGAAAACAAAATGGCTGCACGATACCCTCGAATTTGGGCTAGAAATAAACAAGATTGTGGAAGTTTAAATGTCCCACCAGAAAAGATTCAGGGAGAAGTTCAAGCTGTTAGATGCATTATCACGCAGTTGGAAAAACAAGTAGTAGTGACAAAGACAGTGGACCCGATTTTACCATTGCATCGCGCCCGTTTTCTGGCACGAAAACTTGGTAAAGTCGGGTGTGAGGCCATTAACGCGATCCGCGCCTGCGTCCACGCAGATGCCCACTTTACCAAGGCCCGAAAATGGCCTTGGTAAAGTGGTAAAATTTGCATGCATCTAAATTGAATTAATGGGCTGCCCGCCCAGCTTTACCAGCATTTCCCCCTTTACCATCGCGTTCGTGTGTCCAGATTCGGCGTGAAACAGACCTGCTCGGAAAAGGTCTGTTTCGGGCGCTCCAGCTGCTGCAGAGGTAAGTTCAGCGCTTCCAACGGCTCTCTGACTCAGATCGGTGGTGGGGGGGGGAGGCGAGCCAGATCATTCTCTGGTGAGGGGAGGGGGGAGGGAGGAGGAGGCGGGTCAGATGTATCTCTGGTGGGGGGGAAGAGGGAGGAGGGAGGTGCGATCGTTCTCTGGTGTGGGGGCGGGGGGGAGGCCAGATCGTTGTCTTGTGGGGAGGGAGAGGGCAGAGGGAGGACAAATCGTTGTCTGGTGAGGGGGAAAGGGAGGAAGGAGGTCAGATTATTCCCTTGTGGGGAGAGAGGAGGCTAGATGGATCTCTGGTGGGGCGGATGGGGGGGGGGGGGGGGAGGCGGGGGAGGGGGATGGGGGTCCACTGCCACTCTGCAGGTGATCAGTGGGGGGGGAAAGGGGGCAGGGGGTTGCAATTGGTCTGGGTAGCAGGGGGGTGGGTGGATAAAGGGGACAGTTATGTTGTGGGGGGTGGGCTGATGTCTCTGGGGGGCCATCGCTCCTGCTTTTCACTCCCGGGCCGCTTTATATCCGGGAATGATGTGACAGGTGCGTGTTTTTCAAATTTTTTTTCTCACTGTGCGTGCGCAGTTCAAAGCTTCGATCAGACCAGCAGCGTTTTGGGCGTGATAAGCCCCGCCCACAGCGCGATTCAGACCCGCGATTTTTTTTCCAGGCTAAGTGCGTATGGGGGCGCCTGAGAACAGGTTTCCAAGTTGGATCTGAATTGCGCCCAGATTCAGCACTTGGAATCAAAATGGGAAAATCAGGCCCAGTGTTTTCTACTAATTCACTTATATGGGGGATTCAAAAAAAACAGACGGACATTATAGGTTAACTGTGGATTACACATTTCTAAACAGATATGCATCATGGGCACACTCAATAGTTGTAAATCCTGCTTGTGATCTAAACACAATTGGGACAGATCAAATGATTTTTACTGTATTAGATGTGGCCAATGGATTTGGGCCTATTCCAATAGCAAAAGAACATCAGTACAAATTTGCCTTCACAGTGGGAAATCAACAATACACTTGGACTCACCTACCACAAAGGTTTCACAATAGGCCAACCATTTTTAACAAACACATGGCACAAATTATTGTAGGAATTTTGTGAAAGATTATGCAATACTAGCAAAACCATTGCAAGATTCGATCAATGGCGGAAGGCTTAGTAAAGAAAAAAATAGATTGGAAGGACAAGGAAATACAGGCTTTTATTGACATATAATCAGCCCTTGCTAAGGCTCCAGCTTTAGGATTACCAAATCTCAGTAAATCATTTCACATTTTTTGCCAAGAAAGTGATGGAATACAGGCAGCTGTGATCAAAGTTCAAGCAGACAAACGAATCACTAGAAAGGACCAAGAAGGGAATTACAAAGCAGATTTAGCAGCTAAAAGATTATTAGAACAAAAGTTAGAGGAACCCCAATTAACTGATATAGCTGCAAGACAAACCAAAGATGACACTGAATTAGACATGAAACAGATTCAAGAACAGGTCTCAGAAGAAGAGAAAAACAAATGGAAAGAATTGAGAGGAAAGAAAGAATGGGACAGAATGTGAAGGAAAGATAAGAAAATAATAGCTCTGGGAGCAATACACCAAACACTGAAGTAGCACATGGAGTAGCACACACTAGCAGAGATAAAATGACCACCTTAATTAAGAATTGTTGCTGGTGGAAGGGTATGGGAGAAATGATCGCCAAGTTCTGCAAAAGTGCATTGTGTGCTCAAATAGAACCAGGGCGACATTGCAAAATAAAAATGGGAAACCAACCCAGACCCAAGGGACCATGGGAAAACTGACAAATGAACTTTACTGAGGAAGAAAGGGAAAATTTATTGTTTAGTGATTATTGATCAATTCACTCGATGGATAAAAGCATTCTCATGTAAAGATGCAACAGCCAAAACTGTGGCTTTGATATTAGCCAATAAAATCATACCCCGATGGGGAATACAAATACAATTGGACTCAGATCAGGGAACTCACTTCACTGGGAGAGTTCCGAGAGAAGTACGTAGAATGTTAGGGATTAAACAAAAATTTCACTTAACATATCATCTACAGAGCTCAGGGATGGTAGAACAAATGAACAGAACATTGAAAAAACAGTTTGGCTAAAGCCATATTAGAAGAAGGAAATAATTGGGTGCTGGCTTTACCTGCAATTCTATTAAGACAAAGAGCCACTCCATCTCGAGGAACAGGATCATTTGAACTGAAGACAGGTAGAGCAATCCACCTCCCAGAAGATGTTATCACAGGAGGAAGGGAGTTAATGAATGGAAAAGAAGCAGTCTATCAATGCATGAGAGGCTTAATAACCCAATTATATTCCTTTTTTAAAAAAGTAGTCATTCAACAACAATAAAAAAATTGGATGAAATTAGCTGAGAAAGAAAATCCAAATTTACCAACTGCAGGATATAGCGTTATGATAAAATTAATGTCTGACAAAAAAAGTGATTAAGCATTCGACGGGAGGGGCCATTTGAAATAATCATTGTAGGAGAAACATGTGCTTCGGTTGATGAAAACATGGTCCTAGATGGAGACACTGGACACAGCGAAAACCTTACCCAAAGGATTAAATTAGTAAAAAGAATCTGGATAAATTTGTATAAAAATGTTCTAGACATTTTAGTCTAATCAGATGGTATAGTAAAGCAATCTAGAAAATGTTTAAATTTATGATTATTGATTCTAATTGCGAGGCCTTAAGGCCATATTGTGTGTAATATTACAGAATTGTATATCCGAAAAAAAATCAACCATCCATTGGAGAAAGAAAACATCAGTGAATAACAATCTAGAACAATCTTTAGACAAGGAACAAAAACAGAGCGTGGTTAAAATAAGTACATTATTGTTATTGACATAAACACAATTTGAGTAATAACAAATGGTAAAACAAAATGATATTACATCTTGTAATAATATGTAGGTTTTGTATAGTGCAAGTAGATTATCAGGTTTAACAGAAACTTATCTGTATTTGGTGTACACTTATGCTAGAACAGCTGATGTATCTAAATGTTGGTTATGTACTCATATACCAATTAACGCGGGGAAGAGGTTTCCTTTGCAGACAATAACTTTAAGGTGGGAGGAATTAATAACATGGGATCAATTAACCAATTGTTCAGGAAACTTAGAGGAAGGATAGTGGGATTTACAAAGGAGTGTGAAAGTGTAGATTTTTTACTTGAATAGATACTCACGTGTATTCAATACAGCCAAACGAGCACCCAATTTGATTCTAATTGATGCAGGATTAGAGGAACAAGGAATCTTATGCATCAAGGTGATTAGGGAAGCATAGATACTGGGATTAGTAAATTAAATCTACACCATAGACGTCAGGAGCAAGATTTGCTTAAGCCCACCGGAGGATGATCACATGTGCAACATTCAATATACCCAACGCTTAATGGAACTTATTGGATTTGTGGAAACAAAGCTTACACAGGGCTGCCCAAAAGGTTGAAAAGGAGTTTGTTACTTAGAATATGTAGTTCCACAATTTTACCACACTGATCAATTACCAGAGGAAACTACCAGATGTCGATGTACTGCAATGGGCATAGACTATTTCTTTGGAATAATGGTGCCAGGATATTCACAAGTAAGACTGACAATGGAATTGGAAAATATTCCTTATCTTAGAAAGGATAGCTAATGACACGGCTGCTGCTTTATCAATGCGTACAGTTGTGTTACCGAACCGGATGGCGTTGGACTTCATTCTTGTAGCAAGAGGAGGAACATGCGCTTAGATTGGATTGAAATGCTGCACCTACATATCAGATATTTGGGAGAATAACACCAATCTGGTAACTCATATTTGGAAGGAGGTCAAGAAGTTAGACAAACCAGAGCCATTCTCTCTGGAAAAATGGACAACAGGATAGGTTGGAATATTGGGAAAGAACATATTAATCGGAGCGACATATCTTTTTGTTTATTTACTGATGATTATTGTGATTGTAATGTTACTCAAATGTTGTTGCTCGACCACAAGCCAGACTGTTGCAAGACTAGTATCGATCAAGGAAGAGAAGAAATAAATACCAATGACTTCAACTTCTTTAGATGCTCCAACTTATGATAATGAATACACCAGAGCATCCTGTTAAAACAAGAACTTTTCATCAATAAAGAATCAGTTAAAGATGCATTAACACATTGATTATAAAGGAAATACTTAAGTAGGATGGAGTAGATTACATTGATAGAATCTTTAGACACAATTTAGACACAATGGGGGTGGCACGGTAGCACAGTGGTTAGCACTGCTGCTTCACAGCTCCAGGGACCTGGGTTCGATTCCCGGCTTGGGTCACTGTGTGGAGTTTGCACATTCTCCTCGTGTCTGCATAGGTTTTCTCCGGGTGCTCCGGTTTCCTCCCACAGTCCAAAGATGTGCGGGTTAGGTTGATTGGCCATGCTCCTGAGATGCGTAGATTAGAGGGATTAGCGGGTAAAATATGTAGGGATATGGGAGTAGGGCCTGGGTGGGATTGTGATTGGTGCAGACTCGATGGGCCAAATGGCCTCTTTCTGCACTGTAGGGTTTCTATGATTCTATGAATTTTGGCTTTGTATTGCTGTTAGCCAATACGGCCAACAGGGGGAATTGTAGTTGAGAATTCTGATTAATTCTAAATACCCAACATGAGGAGTGTTAACAAGATTCAACACCCAAGCAACGTATGGAGACATTAGATCAGATAACCAGTTCAGTGAAAGAGGAAGGGTTTTAGCAGCAACCAGATTGAAATAGCCTTTAACTCAGTGAAAGAGCCCAATTAAGGGATTTTTATAAAACAAGGTATGAAACAGAATTGTATATTATGTCCAATGATCAAAAGCTTCAGCCCATAGAGGTAGATTTTAAGAAGAGCCTTAAAGGAGGAAAGTGAGGTAGCGAGTTGGAGACGTGTAGGGAGGGAATTCCTCAGATTGGGACCCAGGCAGCTAAAGACACAGCCACCGATGGTAGAACGATTAAAATTGGGGATGCAAAAGTGGCCAGAATTTGAGGAGCATAGAGATAACTTTGGAGGATCGCAGGGTTGGGGGAGATTACAGAGAGAGGGAGGGAGTGAGGCCATGGGGGGAAATTGAAAACAAGAATGAGAACTTTAAAGTCAAGAACTCGCTTAACCAGGAGCCATTTCAGGTCAAGGAGCGCTGGGCTGATACAGGAGTGGGACTTGCTGCCACGGACAGCAGAGTTCTGGATGACCTCAAGCTTGGGGGGGAGGGCGGGGGTGGGGGTAGAATTTGGGAGAGCAGGCAGGAGTGCATTGGGAAGTCAATTCCAGAGGATACAAAGGCATGAATGAGAATTTCAATAGCCCTTTTGGCTAAGATCAAGTGTAGTTGTGCGGATGCTGCACTTGGTAGTGGCCAGTGGGTTGCATTTAAGCTTCATATATTTCATATGAAGCAATTTGTAAAAGCGGCATCTCGGCCTTTTGGCTAAGATGCAAATGAGATCAAACCTGGGGGGGGGGGCGGAGACGTCTGCCTACTCCAATCAGCTTGGCTCATGTAGATCAGGCCCAAGACAGGGCAGAGGATTGCATGCCTTGTCTTGTCAGCTTGGATCGGAAATGTCTCAACTTGTTGAGACTCTGAATTGGACTTGATTTGATTGAATTGGAAAAGTACTTTAAAAAAATGTCAAAAACATAAAGAATCTGAATTATTGCCAACAGAATGGTTGACATATTCCCCACCCCGCCCCCATATTGAGAGTTGACTGTTACATTATAGCATTATTAATATGAGTAATAAAAACAGATAATGTTGGATATCCACAGTAGGCTGTACCTGTGGAGAAAGAAATAGTTAACATTTCAGCTCCATCTTCTGATGAAATGTTACTGATTTGGAATGCTAATTGCTTCTCTCTCCATAAAAGCTGCCGAGCTGACTACTTCTAATAATTTGTTTTGATTTCTTATCTCCATCATCCACAGTATTTTACTTTTTCTTTACTATTGCAATGGTTAGAGTTATGTTTTCCTTGCTCTTTTTCTATTTCTCTTGAAGGAGCTGGATCCTT
Organism: Mustelus asterias; assembly: GCF_964213995.1. Lineage (NCBI taxonomy): Eukaryota > Metazoa > Chordata > Chondrichthyes > Carcharhiniformes > Triakidae > Mustelus > Mustelus asterias. The sequence goes on along the minus strand of NC_135819.1, from coordinate 44,222,230 downwards.
GCAGGGTTCCAATTCCACATGCACCATTTACCCTCCTGCTAAAGCAGACATTATTCGTCTGTGAGTCAACAATGAGTGTTGGACATTGTGCTGCTTTGCAATAATAGCTGGTATAGCTGCAGCAAGTTCAGTGAGCTGCCTACTTGCATTTACAATGGGGATCATTAGATAACGACCAGAAGTGCAAACGCAGAGCCAGATTCCCCGACCTTGCCCGTGGCTGGGATTATCTGGTACCGCTGCTGTGAACAGTGATTTGACTTTGTGCCAGATACTCCATCCTCGCTGGCAGCAGTAGCGAGACATGCCAGACTGGACAATTCAAGCTACTGTTTTTCCTTTCCTTTCCTCTTAGAATCATAGAATCATAAAATCCCTACAGTGCAGAAGGAGGCCATTCAGCCCAACAAGTCTGCACCAACAACAATCCCACCCAGGCCCTATCCCCATAACCCCTTGTATTTAACCTGCTCGTCCCCCTTACACTAAGTAGCAATTTAGCACGGCCAATCAACCTAACCCACACTTTGGGATGGGGGGAAATTGGAGCAGCCGGAGGAAGCCCACGCAGACATGGGGAGAATGTGGAAACTCCACACAGTCACCCGAGGCCGGAATTGAACTTGGGTCCTTGGTGCTGTGAGGCAGCAGTGCTAACCACTGTGCCACAGTTCTTCATTCTCTATCCAGTTACTGGACTAGCAATCCAGAAACCCAGGTTAATGTTCTGGGGACCAGGGTTCGAATCCCACCATGATAGATGGTGAAATTTGGATTCAATAAAAATGTGGAATTAAAAGTCTTATGATAACCGTGAAACCATGATTGATTGTTATAAAAACCCTTCTGGTTCACTAGTGTCCTTTCAGGGAAGGAAATCTGCCACCCTTACCTGGTCTGGCCTACATATGACTCCAGATCCACAGCAATGTTGTTGATACTTCTAATGGCCTAGCAAGCCACTCAGTTCAAGGGCACTTAGTGATAGGCAATAAATGCTGGCCCAGCCAGTGAAACCAGGGTTCGAATCCCACCATGGTAGATGGTGAAATTTGGATTCAATAAAGATGTGGAATTAAAAGTCTTATGATAACCGTGAAACCATGATTGATTGTTATAAAAACCCTTCTGGTTCACTAGTGTCCTTTCAGGGAAGGAAATCTGCCACCCTTATCCATGAATGAATTTTTAAAAAACAAGGGTGTTGAGGCTGATTCAGGTCGCCTTGCCTGAGATTCAGCTAATGCTACATAGACTTGGTTAATCCTGGATCTCTCCTCATTTTCATTGCTCAGTAACTCGATGGTTAAACTCATGGAGCCAATGAAGGAGCTGTTCCCATGAAGTATGCAATTTATTGCTCCATCTAGTTCAACTAAGGCAAGGATGTGCTGTATTAGCAACTATGGTGACCTCCAGTTCAATTACTCAGAGCTGAAGTTCTTGCGGCCACAAAGAGTTGTGTTTGCCCCGGATTACACCGGTATCCAGCAACTCCCGCATCCTGCAATCGTAGTACATCACCAGCCCTACCATTTCCAAGATGTGTTAACCAATTAATTTCAAATTCATACAGCCTACACCTCCCAATAGGTTTCAGCACTCAGTAAATTTTACAACATTGATAAAACAATACAGCACTAACAATACTGATAAAACTTACCATATCTATTAATACCAGTGAATCATTTACCTTTCACTGACCTCCCCAATCAGCACATTTACTTTGTAAAGGTACTCATTCACCAGTTGAGGGAAAACACAGTCATTTATTTACAGTTTTATTGCGCAATAATGTTTGTCATTATAGAATAATTATGTACATTGTGTAAAGTTACACAGATGTTTATATTAAAGTTGCGAATATTGAATATTTGAGACACATTAAAAATGTGCATTTGAAAAAGAAAGACTTGCATTTACCTATCCACCAGGTGTTTCCGTGCACCTTTCTAGCCAATGAAGTGCTTTTTGAACTGTAGTCACTGATGTAATATAGAAAATGTTGCAGCCAATATGCACGCAGCAAACTTGCACAAGCAACAATCTAATCATGACCAGATCATCTGTTTCTTTGTTGTGTAATTAAAGGTGAAATATGAGTCACTTGGGAGAGCTCTCCCGCTCATCTTCAAAGTAGGATCTTGGGATCTTCACATCCCCCAAACGTGAAGATCTTTTAGATTGGATTTGATTTAAAATTGTCGCATGTATTGCTAGCGGAGTGCCGCAGGGATCAGTGCTTGGTCCTCTGCTCTTTGTGATTTTTATTAATGACTTAGAGGAGGGGGCTGAAGGGTGGATCAGTAAATTTGCTGATGACACCAAGATTGGTGGAGTAGTGGATGAGGTGGAGGGTTGTTGTAGGCTGCAAAGAGACATAGATAGGATGCAAAGCTGGGCTGAAAAATGGCAAATGGAGTTTAACCCTGATAAATGTGAGGTGATTCATTTTGGTAGGACTAATTTAAATGTGGATTACAGGGTCAAAGGTAGGGTTCTGAAGACTGTGGAGGAACAGAGAGATCTTGGGGTCCATATCCACAGATCTCTAAAGGTTGCCACTCAAGTGGATAGAGCTGTGAAGAAGGCCTATAGTGTGTTAGCTTTTATTAACAGGGGGTTGGAGTTTAAGAGCCGTGGGGTTATGCTGCAACTGTACAGGACCTTGGTGAGACCACATTTGGAATATTGTGTGCAGTTCTGGTGACCTCACTATAAGAAAGATGTCGAAGCGCTGGAAAGAGTGCAGAGGAGATTTACCAGGATGCTGCCTGGTTTGGAGGGTAGGTCTTATGAGGAAAGGTTGAGGGTGCTAGGGCTGTTCTCTCTGGAGCGGAGGAGGCTGAGGGGAGACTTAATAGAGGTTTATAAAATGATGAAGGGGATAGATAGAGTGAATGTTCAAAGACTATTTCCTCAGGTGGATGGAGCTATTACAAGGGGGCATAACTATAGGGTTCATGGTGGGAGAGTGGTTGGGGTGTGGAATGGACTGCCTGCAGTGATAGTGGAGTCAGACACTTTAGGAACATTTAAGCGGTTATTGGATAGGCACATGGAGCACACCAGGATGATAGGGAGTGGGATAGCTTGATCTTGGTTTCAGATAAAGCTCGGCACAACATTGTGGGCCAAAGGGCCTGTTCTGTGCTGTACTGTTCTATATCCTATGTATTAGTATACAGTGAGAAGTGTTGTTTCTTGCTCACTATACAGACAAAGCATACCGTGCATAGAGAAGGAAAGGAGAGGATTCGAAAGAATTAGAATAGAGTTTTAGAAGCATAGAACGAGAGTAAAATATAGAATTAGAGGGTATGCTGGGCACAGCTCGCAGGAAGTTGTCACGCTCCAACACCATTTTGGATATGCTGGCCTATGTTTAATGTCTCACTGAAAATACTGCACCTCCAACACTGCAGTATCGTGTCGGCACTGCACTGCACACCACTGGAGTGCCAACTCTGGCCCAGAGTTGGGCCATGAATCTAGGACTTTGTGAGTCAAAGGTAAGTCAGCCAGTATGTTTAAAGAGGACATGAGGAGGTTACAAGAATATGTAGTTAGGTCATGTGAGTGGGCAAAGGTCTGGTAAATGGAGTATAATGTCAGCACTGCACTGGAGTGCCACTGATGCTGTTAGACCTGCTGAGTTTATCCAGCATTTTCAGTTGTTAATACCTGGAGTGGGTCGGTTGCCTTATGAGGAATGTTTGGACAGTCTAGGCTTGTATCTAATGGAGTTTGGAAGAGTAAGAAGTGGCTTGATTTAAACATATAAGATCCTGAGGGATCTTTACAGGGTGGATGTGGAGAGGATGTTTCCTCCTGAGGGAGAATCCAGAATGAGGGGGTCACCATTTAAAAGTAAGGAGTCGCCCATTCCAAACGGAGGTGAGGTAAAATCTTTTTTTCTCAGAGGGTCATAAGTCTTTGGAACGCTCTTCCTGAAAGGTGCTGGAAGCAGAGTGTAGTAGCATGGCCCTTCAAGGGGGAGGGGCGTTTCCCGAGGGCCACGTGATCAAGACGACCCTATGGATTGTCCCAGTGGGAAGGTGAGCCAATTAGCAGGAGGGAGCGTATCACGGGTTAAGGAGGGACTTGCAGTTGGAGCCAGCGAGTCCAGAAGAGCAGTCACATTGTAATTTAGCCTTTCCTTGTGTATATATATTTCTTCTGTTGGCAATAAAGCCTTTTATTGTTAAAGCGGCATTGAGTTGCACTTTGAGTCATAGAACATAGAACAGTACAGCACAGAACAGGCCCTTCGGCCCATGATGTTGTGCCGAGCTTTATCTGAAACCAAGATCAAGCTATCCCACTCCCTATCATCCTGGTGTGCTCCATGTGCCTATCCAATAACCGCTTAAATGTTCCTAACGTGTCTGACTCCACTATTACTGCAGGCAGTCCATTCCACACCCCAACCACTCTCTGCGTAAAGAACCTACCTCTGATATCCTTCCTATATCTCCCACCATGAACCCTATAGTTATGCCCCCTTGTAATAGCTCCATCCACCTGAGGAAATAGTCTTTGAACGTTCACTCTATCTATCCCCTTCATCATTTTATAAACCTCTATTAAGTCTCCCCTCAGCCTCCTCCGCTCCAGAGAGAACAGCCCTAGCTCCCTCAACCTTTCCTCATAAGACCTACCCTCCAAACCAGGCAGCATCCTGGTAAATCTCCTCTGCACTCTTTCCAGCGCTTCCACATCCTTCTTATAGTGAGGTCACCAGAACTGCACACAATATTCCAAATGTGGTCTCACCAAGGTCCTGTACAGTTGCAGCATAACCCCACGGCTCTTAAACTCCAACCCCCCTGTTAATAAAAGCTAACACACTATAGGCCTTCTTCACAGCTCTATCCACTTGAGTGGCAACCTTCAGAGATCTGTGGATATGGACCCCATATGTGAGTCTTTGAATATTTTTAAGGCAGCAGTTGATAGAGTCTTGGTGGGGAAGAGGGTGATAGGATTTTGGGGATAGGCGGGATGCAGATTTGAGGTCACTGTCAGATCAGCCACGATCTTATTAAATGGTGGAACAGGCTTGAGGGGCCAAGTGGCCTACTCCTGCTCCTTGTTCGTACATTCTTACACTCTAAAGAACATCAGAGATGGCTTTCGAGGCACTTGAGGGTATTGAACCAAAACTAAAGCTAGAAATTCCACTTGGTAACAACTGAGGGTAAATGTGGGAGTTTGGATTGAAGGGCACTCTTCGCAGAGACAGAAACGTTGCACTGTTCCATGCATCACCCCTGTTGCTTTGTTTAATTGTGAGTTAGCTTTGCATGGTTGGTTTTCACTTCAAAATGAATGATAACTCAGAAGAAAAAGAAAAAGTTTGGTTATTTGCAAGGATGTTTATTGATTCACATTTCTAATCGTACAATCACTGACAGATTTCAGGAAATAAAAAAAATGTTGCACAGTAAATATGCTGCAAACTATTGCTGAATAGATAGGTCGCATCATGAGATGCTAGTGAGAATTTCAGCTTGCTTTTTGGTAATATTTTATAGAGTGATTAAATTTAGACTAAGACAGCTTTCTACGATAGGTTATTGACATTAGGTCCACGACAGGGATCCTTATGGGAAATGGCCATTCCAATTTTCATCACTTTGGCAGATACATGATTTGATGTCGATGTACTTGTATGTCATAGTGGTTCCATTCTTACACTTCAGTTTCACTGACTTATCTTCTGTATCCCTTTCGCGGCAGCACTGACACACGTTTGTCAAGGCATTTGTATGAAAGTTAAACCTGGAAAAGAAAATGACATTGTGTAGCAAACCTTTTCAACAAAACGCAAATGTGGATAAGCACATTAATTGATAAACATTGCCATCATTGACATGAGAGCTTTCAAAAGAACCTCTGGAGACACGGGGAAAAAGGACTGAAGGAAACATCTAGCCACGTAAGTACAGAATGTGAGTAGAAGTATCAGGAAGACACAAAAGTAACCACTTTTACTCTGAGAATGTGCAACTTGCCACCATGTGATGTAGTTGAGGCAAATGGCAGAGATGCATTTAAGAAGAAGCTTGGAAATATCATAGAATGCCTACAGAATTCTTACCGTGCAGAAGGAGGTTGTTTGGCCCATCAAGCGGGCACTGACAACAATCCCACCCAGGCCCTATCGCTGTAACCTCATGTATTTACCCTGCTAATCCCCTAACACTGAAGGGCAATTTAGCATGGCCAGTCCATCTAACACGCACATCTTTGGGCTGTGGAACGAAACCGGAGCACCCCCACACAGACACAGGGAGAATGTGCAAACCCCACACAGCCAGTGACCCAAGGCCGGAATTGAAGCCAGGTCCCTGGTGCTGTGAGAGAGCAGTGCTAACCACTGCGCCACCATGCCGCCCAAAATGATGGACCAACATGGAGGCAGAGCAAATGCATCACCGACAAGGATGGGAGTACATGCGGGAAATACGAATAAAAAAGACTTTGGGCAGTGAATTCAGTAAGGTAGGAGGAAGTTTGTGTGGAGCATAAATACTAGCAGAGATAGTTGGGCTGAATGGCCTGTTTCTGTGCTATAAGTACTACAGAGTTTGAAAGGGAATCAGAGACCTTTTTTACATTGCCTTATTTCAGATGTTGTGCTATTCAAGGTAAATATGATCAATTTAAAACTCTACTTACTTAGTGTATGTAAAGCATTTTCCTTCACATCGGTTTACTTCAACATTTGCTTCACAATCATCTTTGACAATTTTTTCAACATATGGCATGGGCTTGCAAACTGCAAAGGCAAAGAAAAGTTAGTAATCCATTCACTAGTCAGTGATCAACTAACCTAATTAAAAAAGAGTGAAGGTTTCGGTGTGTGGTGTGATACAATGTTGAGCATGCATCTGCTCCTTGTTGGAGAATACATCATTTCCCCAGCAGTTCTCTTGCTTCCTCAAATACCCTGCTTTCCGAACTGAATTAATCTTGGTCATGATTATCACTTTCAGCATGAAATTGAGGGAAATGCTGAATACAATTGCTCCTTTAGGTGAACTATTATCGGTTAATGCACAATTTTAATCTCAAGACTGAGTGGGGAGAGGGGTTGGTGGGGAGATAGATGGACGTGTACTTTCTCCACTGAAGGGGAGATAGCGTGTGACTTCAATGAAATATAATTAATGGAGACACATTAACCAAGAAGAGAGGCCAACTTGAACAGGGATGCTATAAATGGACTATAGTGCAGTCAGGGCTTTAATATGATAAACGCCAACTGTAAAACTGATGCAATGGATTGGGTCTTTGTGGAAGGAGTGAGAAACTTGAGTGGTGAAGCTTCCAGATCCAGTAGTCCATTTCCATTAAAGCTGGGAAAGTGGGATTGGGATTAAGTCGGGCAAGTATGGAGTGGTCTACAAAATACACTGTCACCTCAGCTGCCTTGAAATTATTTAAAAACTGGATAAAGCTGACATATCAAACTGCTTTACTCATAAATGCAAATTGGGATTCATTAAAAAATCTGGAATTAAAAGTCTAATGATGACGATGAAACCATTGTTGGTGGTCGCAAAAAACCCATTTGGTTCTCGAATGTCCTTTAGGGAAGGAAATCTGCTGTCCTTACCTGGCCTGGCCTACATGTGACTCCAACCCCACAGCAATGCCCTCACAAATAAATGCTGGCCCGACCAGTGACGTCCACGTCCCATGAACGAATGGAAAAACCTCTCCACCTCACTACTTCTCAATCCTCCGTTTGGAAACTCATTAAAACCTATCACTTGGTCTAAGCGTCCTATATTTCTCCTCATGAAGATCTGCGTCAGAACGCATTTGATAATGTTTCTGTGAAGTGCCTCGGGGTGTTTTTAAATTGTTGCAAGTTGTTGCTGTGGTGAAGACCATGAAGACATTCTATCCACCTCATTGAAAATAAACTGGCTTACCGTCACAAGTAGCAACACATTTAGTATTGTTTTCTGCCAACATCTTTCCAGGTGGACAGAAGCATCCTTCCACAGTTGAGGGAAACGTTACTCCCGGAATCACCACTCTGCAAAGTGATCAGCCATTTTTTAAAGATTATCAGTAACAGCAAAAATCTTCTTTTTAAAGTTCTAACTTTTAAGAACTGTTGAAAGACGGACAGTGACAGTTGGGAATATACTTACTGATCCTCACAAGAATCATCTCCCCTTTCTCGACATGCGTCATAAATAAAACCTTGATGACACTGATAGCCTTGAATTAAAAGAAAATTAGTATAGAATTTAATAATGTGAACAATTGTATTAAAGCCATTGCATAAAGCATTCAATTAATAGCTAATGGAATCACGATTCCTTATTTATTGCATGTGTAGTAAAATTACATAGCAATAAGCTTTCTCTTTTGGTAAATATTAATTTTTTTTATTCATTCAAGGGACATGGGCATTGCAGGCTAGGTCAGTATTTATTGCCCATCCCTAAATGCCCTTGAGAAGATGGTGACGAGCTACCTTCTTGAAACTTTACAGTTTATGTTGTGTAGGTACACCCACAGAGCTGTTCAAGAGGTGTTCCAGGATTTTGACAGTGAAGGAACAGTAATATATTTCCAAGTCAGGATGGTGTGTGACTTGGAGGAGAACCTCCAGGTGGTGGTGCTCCCGTGTGTCTGTCACCCTTGTCCTTTTGGATGTTTGGCAGGTGTTGTTGCAAAAGCCGTGGCGAGTTTCTGCAGTGCATCTTGTAGATGGTACACACTGCTGCCACTGTGCATTGGTGGGAGAGAGGCTGAAGATAAGAGGAAGGGATACCAATAAAGCGGGCTGTTTTGTCTTGAACATTGTCGAGCTTCTTTAGTGTATTTGGAGTTGTACTCATCTAGGCAAAGGGAGAGAATTCCATCACACTCCTGACTTGTGCCTTGTAGATAGCAAACAGGCTTTGGGGAGTCAAGAGGTGAGTTACTCAGCACAGCATTCCTAGCCTCTGACCTGCTCTTGTGGGCACCGTATTTATATGGCTAGTCTGATTTAGTCTCGGGGCAGTGGTGGACCCAGGATTTTGATTGTCGGTGATTCTGTGATGGTAATGCCATTGGGGCGGCACGGTAGCACAGTGGTTAGCACTGCTGCTTCACAGCTCCAGGGTCCCGGGTTCGATTCCCGGCTCGGGTCGCTGTCTGTGTGGAGTTTGCACATTCTCCTCGTGTCTGCGTGGGTTTCCTCCGGGTGCTCCGGTTTCCTCCCACAGTCCAAAGATGTGTGGGTTAGGTTGATTGGCCAGGTTAAAAATTGTCCCTTAGAGTCCTGGGATGCGCAGGATAGAGGGATTAGCGGGTAAAATGTGTGGCGGGTAGGGCCTGGGTGGGATTGTGGTCGGTGCAGACTCGATGGGCCGAATGGCCTCCTTCTGCACTGTAGGGTTTCTATGTTTCTATGTTTCTATGAGTGTCAAGGGGCAATGGCTGAATTCTCTCTTGTTGAAGATGGTCATTGCCTGACACTTGTGTGGTGCAAATGGTATTTGTGACTGTCGACAGTTCCAGTCTGTGCTAATCTGGCAGTGCCAGCTTGTGCCAAGCTGGCAGCGCCAGCCTGTGCCAACCTGGGCTGAGGTCAGGGCCAAGAGTGGGCCCTCTTGGGAGCCCAATGATGGTACCCATTAAATGTGGTGGGTGGAAGAGAGCACTGAGATCATTGAGGGGGAACTTGGCAGTGACAGGGAGATCAGGCAGTGGGGGTGGTGGGGGAACCTGGTATGGGGATGGGGGACCTGGCATTGAAGTAGGGGAACCTGGAATTGAGTGGGGGACACCTGCCATTGAGGAGTGGGGAACGGGCATTGAGAAGGGGGGGAATCAGGCCTTGAGAGGTAGTGGGGGCTTACATTGAGGAAGAGGGAGCAGTGATGATACTGCCGTAGTGATTGTGGGGAGGGGGAGAGACCCCGATAAATGTGTAGTGGTGGGTGGAGGGAGGGAGGGCGGAGAGCCCCCAACACCTTTATGGTGGTGGGGCGGGGGGAGCCTCACCTCAGTTCTGTTTGGGGTACCCTTTAAAGATGGTGCCCTGATCTATCAGGCCCTGCCCTTCCAGACTGACAGTGTAAACCATGTCCCTAATTTTTTTTTGTCAGACAACCTGACAAATTATGGGAACATTCCGCCCTCTATCCTGATTCTCCAATGATAAAGAATTATTAAAAAATCATTGCAGGACTCCGCCTGTGGGCTACACCGACACCCAACTGGAAGCTGCGACCTCACCTTGCTGTCTGTCAATTTCCAATGGGTGGGATTTTCCAGCCTTTCCTGTCAGCAGGATCTTACAGTACCGCCAAAGGTGACCTCGCACAGCTGCTGGCGGTGGGACAGGTGAGCCATGCAAAACGCCATCATCATTGGTGGGACTAGAAAATCCCACCAGCAGCCCATCGTGAGTCACTTCCGCAAACATAAGGCAGGGGTGGGGTTGGGGGAATCCTGTCCAACAATACATTCTGCCCATCTCCCATTGGCATTATGGTGCCAATCTGGCAGAATGTGCAAGGAAATGTATGGTTTTCACATCCCTTTCATATATTTCTTATTTTATAGGGATCTGATTTAAGTTTATTTTGTTTGTTAGTGTCACAAGTAGGTTTACATGAACATTGCAATGAAGCAACTGTGAAAATTCCCTAGTCGCCACACTCCGGCACCTGTTTGGGTACATTGAAGGAGAATTTAGCACGGCTAATGCACTTAACCAGCACGTCTTTCAGACTGTGGGAGGAAACCCACACAGACACGGGGAGAACATGCAGACTCTGCACAGACAGTGACCCAAGCCGGGAATTGAACCCGGATTCCTGGCGCTGTGAGGCAGCAGTGCTAACCACTGTGCCACCATAATATAGGTAAAGTCGCCATAGTCCCAGATGACCATAGGCTGCTTTCCCCCTTGTGGGGGAGAACTGACTGGTGGTGATTTAACCTGAGGGTCACCACACCTCAGGCAAGGTTGAGAAGGCGGGCCTTCATGAATAACCTCAGCAACCAGTACGAGAATTGATTTGGAGTAGGACTTATTTACCGTCATCCATGGTGGACAAAATTATTCTCCACCCAGCACTTCTTAGGTTATTTTCTGGGATTTGAAATAGACTTGACATACTCCCAGGCTTTGAAATACTCACTGCATTCTCCATTTGTAAAGTTTCTCCAGGTAACACAAATGCCGACACCCGCACAAGCCAAAGCAGCGGCTTCCACGCTCGAGCAGTCAACACTGGAATTGATCTGGCAATGGTCAAAGTGGCAAGTCTTGATGTACTTCTCAAGATTTATCTTTTTCCTGCACTCTTCAAACGGCCTGAATCGTAGGAAAAAAAACATGGTTAAAAATTGTGCATGCTCCATTTTCTGCTACTTCCTATCAAATATGTTTATCTAAATGTTTAGATTCCTGATGCTTAGCTTATTGCAACTTGTCAATATTTAATTTTATTCCACAGCTTTGCTCTGACGTTATCTGACATTTTCTAGTTATTTAAATATTACAGATTATCTAGTTTCAATGGCGTTCAATGAAAGTACATGCACACCAACACGGGTTAGTCCTTTAAAAGTCTCAACAACTTTCAAGGGGAATTGTGGAATGATCCCAGGAGCCAGCAGGCAGGCAGGGGGTGAATACAGTTGAGTGCCATGGTAGCAGTGCTATGTCACTTCACTACCCACCCCTGCTGGTATTTTCCCCATGGTGAGGGTTGGGGGGGGGGGGGGGGGGGGGGGGTGAGATGCCAGGCTGCCCATTCACTCTTGGGCCAATTAAGGCCTTTAATCTCCCAATCAATAACAACTTCAGACCCTCCATATGTCAACACTGGGATTTTTCCCATGTTTGGAGAGAGAGGGTGGGGTGGGGAGGGCATGCCAAGTGTCTGGGCAGCTCGGTAAAGCCTGGTAGCCTGCTTTGCCAGTTGGATGGGTGGGCCAGAGAGGTTCTTCCCCAAGGTAATCCATCCCGTCACTGCTTCTTTCCGCTTGTTTGGCAGGAGGATCTTGGAGGTGGGGCTTCCTTTGCAACGGGGGCAGAAGTCCCACCTTACGCCCAATGGCCGTTAAATGACTGTGGGGTGGACTGGCCAATTGGAGGCAGCCTTTAAAAATGGCACCCCAATCTTCATGGCTGGGGACATGCCCCCTGTCCTCCAAAAATGGAAATGGTAACTCCCCCCACCCACCCCAACCCAGGGGAACACCACCAACCCCTAAGCAAAAGGGTTTAACTTCCTCTTTGCAGAACACTTATTCCCTTTGAAGAAACCACAGCTGTCAAGTAGTCTTGGATGCATTTCACATGAGGGGGAAAGGTAAATAAACACAGCTGAATGCATGCTGATTAAAAACCATTATGCTGTCAATCAAGGGGCAGAGATGAAAGGAATGGACTGAACTTGAAGGGAAACAAAGACTTTCAAAGCATTTCAAAGGCTTTAAGTTTCCCACAAAGGTTCGGAGACTTGAAATAAATTTAGTATTAAAACAATGAGGTTGAGTGAACAGCTGTGGAGCTGGGAAATAACTCCCCCCTCCCCCGCCGCCCACCTCCCCACCATCCCTACCCCAGTGAAAGTGGTTATCTTCTGACAGTCAGAGGACTTCACAGGGGTCTGCTCACACTTGCAGCTTTAGGGAGAGAAAGGGAAATCCCTGATGCAGAATGGAGTGCTGCTGTGATCTAAAAGTCTGCCATGGGGACATGGAGATTGAAGTGACCAGGCCACTGCAACATTTTCACAGCTGACAGGCAGGAATGAAGATGTTGATCACAGAGTTGCTTGAAACCACCATGCCAGGGGTGATTATTGGGTTTACCAGGGCTGGAAGGAGCAGTCCAGGCACGGGAGCCCCATCACAGGGGACAGTGCCCAGTCCAGGCCCTTAGGGGACCTTCCCTCTGCAGCCTGGCAGCAACAGAGTACACATAGGCACTGGATTTACCTCCTTGACCCTGATTGGGGTCCAACACGCCAGGTCTACACTGGGCATTTCCAGCACCAATGCCCACATGGCGCATTCCCTGCTGGGGAGTAGGTGCATGGCGGGAGGCAGCTGAATGGTCCATCCAGTGGGTTTGTTGGGTTCCCAACCAGTCTAGGGCCGGCGGGGTAGGTCAAATAAATCCCGATTGCCTTCACGCCCGGTGGGAATCCCGACTTTTGGCCCATTCAGCAGGGCATCGGGATTCCCGCTGGCCATCTGAACGGCTGGAACATCCTCATCCCGCTAAATGTTATTTATTGGGAGCCAATTGCATCAGCAATATTTATCTAAACAAAGTCAAAATACATGAAGAACTCAAGCTCCATTAGCCAGTAGATAGCTTTTAAATACGTGTAATTAATTGAAGGGAATCCAGGTAGCTAAGTAGGTAGGGGGAAGGAATAAGGGTTGAAATGGTTAAATGTAGGGGGGTAGAGCAACCCCTTGTGTGGAACATAAACACCAACATACACTAGTTGGGTGAATGCCCTGTCTCTGTGCTCCAGACAGTTTAACACATTTGTGGATTGTCCCCCAGAGAGTTATTTTGAAAAGAAACAAATGGAAGAATGAGTCAGCTTACTTTCCTGAAATGATATCACAGATTGTTTTCTCAGGTTTGCATGTTGGCGGAGGAGTAGGTAAAACACAAATCGGATCAGGAGTAGGCAATTTACAATATGGTTTACTGGGATCGTGAACTCTCCAGCCTGATGCAGTGCTGGTGCAGCAATCATCTCGTTCATGTTTTCCACTCTTTCTTGTGCATTTGGATCGGGAGTGTGTGCAGGCTCCTAAGATCAGACAAAATGGATGCAGCGAGTTATGTATCAATCAAGTTCATATTACCAGCAAAATCATCAATGTCCAATTTTAAATATAACTGTGTGCAGTCACAAAGCATTTACCGCATTGGCCTTGGGTATTCTCAAGGAAGTATTGTTCCGGCATTTTGATCTCAAAGTCATTACGGAGAGCAAGGATACTTGTTCGAATATCAGGAATATAAATATGTGTGGTGCTGCCAGGTTTAGTAATCTTAAATCCATTTGCGCTGTAGGGAAAACTCACTTTTTTTCCGTTGACAGTCAACTGTGAAAGAAAGTAATACAAATTTAGGAGAACTTTGCAAGCCATAAGAAAGATTATGTCAACGTATCTTATTAACGCAGTGTATCCTATCATGTTGGAGTTCTTGTGGAGAAGTGGGCACTGTCCCTGCCTCTGAGCCAGAAGCTTCGGGTTCGAGACCCACCCCAAGACTTGATGGCCAAGGTTCATAATGCAGCCAAAAAAGATTGAGTGTCAATCTCCAAATCCTTACAACGTGCCAATAGTTGCCAGTAAGAGTAAGAAAGATTCCTGGTCAGCCATGCTTGATGTGGAATGGTGTTCCTCAAGGTATAAGCCTCTGGCGACAGATTAGCGACCTATTCCAGAAAAGAGATGAATGTCTGCCTTAGTGCACCACTAGGTGCGGGAAGAGAATTAAATTTGGAATATCCTATGTTTCAGGATAATTTAATTAACTAGAGTTTATGAATCAAATAAAGTGAGGTAACAATGAGGTACACCAGATGAGTGATGATAGGGCACTGCTATAATGTTTAACACTCTTAATGTTTTGCTGCATTGGTCATTAGTTTACCATAATGATAGTACTGCTTCTGAGGGACACTACTGATTACAATGTGTTTGTTCTGTGATAGATGCAACATGATGATCAACATTTCATGCCAGTGGATTAATGATATGGAGGATGGGTCAAATTAACTGAAACCCTTTCCAGTCACGCCGTGTGACGGGTTTTCCTTCGGTGGATACGCCAAGCCATTGGCTCGATGAGATCTTCCAGTTCCGCTGAAGTCTACGTTATTTTGCACTAATGATTGCATGCTAAAGAAAGGTAATTGTTCCCTGGTGTCCAATCCAGCATACCTCCCTTAGCCAATAGCAAATTAATTTTCCTGTGCTTAACACAGCTGTATGTTTGCCTGCATGATAGAAGCGGCTGCACTTCATGAGTGAGTGTAGGAAAAGAGCTTTGATGTGTTTCTGATTAATGGGATAGCAAAAAAAGTTTTTATTTCTTAAGGAACAGGGTGTAGAACCACACGAGGAAGGAGAAGATGTATTCCTCCCACATATAGAGACCTATCAGAAAACTACTTAATAGTGGTTCAGGCTTTCTTTGAAAATACTACCTGAGAAATGTGAGTTAATGGAAATCCTCAGTGATTCCATCTGTCCGACCTGCAGCTCTGAGTCTTTCCAACTATCAGGAGGTATTTTTTGGCACTGGATAATTCTTTCCTCTCCATTCCTGAACGCATGAAATGATATGCTTCCAAAGTCCTTGGCAGCCCTCTGCTGCCTGGTCCAAGTGACCACTTTCAGTTTATGATTCTGTCAGCGCGCATTTGAAAGCTACGTAACTTGTGAGTGCATCACCGATGAACCCATTTGTGTTTGAAAGGTTCACAATGTAAACTATCAAACAGCAATCACTGATAGTCATCTAGAGCAAGACACTGCGTACCCATTTCCTTTCTGTAGTCCCAACTATTACCACCATCTGATTAACAAGGCAGCCAGATTTGTGAATATCTGTTTTGTGTGACTGTAATTGGCTAGGCAAAATCGTTACCTATTAGTCTACCAAGGTGTTCTAAAGGACCATTTCACCTTCACCAATGAGATGACAAAAGCACCTTTCAGACAGCTTGCTGGATAGACTATTCCAGATAGCTTGCTGATTTATCCATTCCTACAGAAACAGTCGAAAGGGAAGCATCAAATTTGTTCCATTTAATTGTTCTGAAAACTGGTGATGTTGGGTTTGAAATGTTCACCAGGGTTTTGCACCTTGGCGGGTCACTGTAAACCAGACAAAACTCCATTGCCTTTGGTGACACCAGTGAATCCCACCAGCAGGCAGGACTGGAAGATCCCGCCGGTTAACTCTGATTCCCTTTCCACAGATACCAACTGACCTGCTGAGTTTTTACCACATTTTCTGTTCTTATTTCAGATTTCTGGCATCCCCAGTGTTTTACTTTTAATGTTATTATTGGCTTCCTAAATGAGTTGAGTCAAGATAAATTTGATGCCTGGTCATAATAATCAACAACACCAAAAGGCACTTACCACATACTGATCCCCGGTTGAAATAGTTAAAGTATTTCCATTGTAAAATATAACTAGCCCTTTTGGACAAGATTTGGGTATCGTGGGCAAGCAATTATAATTGTCCAGTAGAATTGAGAAATTGTATTTTGGGACTTTTTCTTCGACAAGAATATACGTGCAATTCTCAAAGAAGTCATATTGTACACCATCAAACGTACGATAATGTGGCTCTCCCCATACTTTACATTCACCTAAAAACAAGACAAAGGTAAAATTTCAATATGGCAGTGAAGTAGGGATGATGCAATTTTCCAAATGGGTGTTTAACTTAAATCATTGAACAGAGAAAAGATACTAACAATCACAATCCCATTGCTCACAACACCCATCTTTAGTTTGGACTTTCACAGGTTCTAGGCCGTTTCGGCAGTTTGGTTTACTCGGTAGCGATGGACACGTGATGTTTTCTATCTGATAGATGTCTCCACTCAAACAAGTAAGTTTGGAGCAATGTTCCTGCCATGTTTCATTGCACTAGAAAGAAATTGAACAAAAAACTTCATGGTAAACCTTAATTCGGTTTAATTATCAAATACACAAACTGCTTAAGCCTACTTGTACTCTAACTAGCACTCACCTGAGGAAGGAGCAGTGCTCCAAAAGCTTGTGATTCCAAATAAACTTGTTGGACTTTAACCTGGTGTTATGAGACTTCTTACTGTGCCCACCTAGTCCAACACCGGCATCTCCACATCTAACTAGTAAGATTAGTAGTTTGTGCACAAGAGGAAAAAGTGACTTTTTGGGTTCTATTGCTGTCATAGAGTCTTAGAGGTTTACAGCATGGAAACAGGCCCTTCGGCCCAACTTGTCCATGCCGCCCTTTTCTTTTTTTTAAAACCCCTAAGCTAATCCCAATTGCCCGCATTTGGCCCATATCCCTCTATACACATTGTACCCATTAACTATCTAAATGCTTTTTAAAAGATAAAATTGTACCCGCCTCTACTACTACCTCTGGCATCTTGTTCCAGACACTCACCACCCTCTGTGTGAAAAAATTGCCCCTCTGGACACTTTTGTATCTCTCCCCTCTCACCTTAAACCTATGCCCTCTAGTTTTAGACTCCCCTACCTTTGGGAAAAGATATTGACTATCTACCTTGTCTATGCCCTTTTCATCATTTTATAGACCTCTATAAGGTCACCCCTCAGCCTCCTACGCTCCAGAGAAAAAAGTCCCAGTCTATTCAGCCTCTCCTTATAACTCAATCCATCAGGTCCCGATAGCATCCTAGAAAGTCATTTCTGCGCTCTTTCTAGTTTAATAATATCCTTTCTATAATAGGGTGACCAGAATTGCACACAGTATTCCAAGTGTGGCCTTACCAATGTCTTGTACAACTTCAACAAGACGTCCCAACTCCTGTATTCAATGTTCTGACCGATGAAACCAAGCATGCCGAATGCCTTTTTCACCACTCTGTCCACCTGTGACTCCACTTTCAAGGAGCTACGAACATGTACCCCTAGATCTCTTTGTTCTGTAACTCTCCTCAATGCCCTACCATTAACTGAATAAGTCCTGCCCTGGTTCAATCTACCAAAATGCATCACCTCGCATTTGTCTAAATTAAACTCCAACTGCCATTCGTCAGCCCACTGGTGGCACGGTAGCACAGTGGTTAGCACTGCTGCTTCACAGCTCCAGGGACCTGTGTTCGATTCCTGGCTTGGATCACTGTCTGTGTGGAGTTTGCACATTCTCCTCATGTCTGCGTGGGTTTCTTCCGGGTGCTCCGGTTTCCTCCCACAGTCCAAAGATGTGCGGGTTAGGTTGATTGGCCATGCTAGAAAATTGCCCCTTAGTGTTCTGAGATGCGTAGGTTAGAGGGATTAGTGGGTAAAGTATGTAGGGATATGGGGATAGGGCCTGGGTGGGATTGTGGTCGGAGCAGACTCGATGGGCCGAATGGCCTCTTTCTGTACTGTAGGGTTTCTATGATTCTATGGCCCAATTGATGAAGAATTTTATGTCTTTACTTACTTTATTCACTTTAGAACCCAATAAGTCACTTTATAAAGTGTCTTATTGGATTCTATTTCTGTCTTTACTGTACTTTCAGAATGCCTGAAAATAACTGAACAATCATCACCTCGCTCTTAAGAAGTTTTAAACACAATTATTTTGCTTGGAATAAATTATTTTGCTCTGCTTTCTCCTTCACCTTCATTCTTCTGAGTCAATTCTTGTTTTATCTGCTCTTCCGTCTATTGCTCAGCAACACAGTACTGTCCTCTTTTGGGAAACTTGGGTACTGCTGCCATCCATTACACACCAGGACCAGTTCAATCATGGGAACGTAACTTTAAATATAAAGACCACAGACTTGCAAACCTTGCGGCACAGAAACATTAGTTAAAAACCATGCTACTCTTCATCTGAAGGGGTCTGGATATAAATTCAATGTCAGTACCTACAAAATGTCCTTCCCAAGAGACTAACCCTTTAATACCCCCATAATTATTGCTGGTGCCCCAAACTTCTTCCTTTGTTTAGCCTGGCAGTCAATAGATTGCCATCAGATGTAACTGAAGCGTGCCAATGCTAAATAATGGTGTGTAAAGCGAAACATCTTGGCAGAGCATTGCAATATACTCCCGCCAAAATTACCAGCAAACCTTCAGACGGGAAAACTGGGACAATGATTCTTTTGGAAAATTATTGGGCAGGCATTCTATATGGCTGTGCCTCTGTTCCTCCCTCCATACTTCCACACAGCGGAAGTGCAAACTGGCAAATGGTGCGGTTTCAGCCTGTGATTCTCCATGCACTGATTGTAAAGGTTGGAGAAGGAGGGACAGACATTAATGGTCTCTACCTTAATGTCGTCGAAGTGGCTGGTTCTTGGGGATCCAGTCAATGTTAAACAGGTAATGAAACAAACAGGGATTTTCCACTTCAGTGAATGTGAGGCACAAAGATGCAGCCCTGACCCCAGCTAATCCTTAAGGCTGCCTGCATATCATAGATGAGGCGGCTTCCATTGAGAAATGCAGTAGTGTGGGGCACAGTTTAGAAGCTCAACTTAGCTATTAAGTGTCAGGTTGTTCTTATGGTTTTGGAATCATTGTTTCCGGGATCAATACGTTTTATTCTTTCAATTTCCTTCTCTATTCTTTTAAGAAGTGGGTAGCTCCTGTTTCCATTGATTCTACAGGTGCTGCTGGTACTTGCCAGAGCAACTATTTCTATTATATTTTTGTTATCGCCCTGTTGTTCTTACATATAGCTCTAAACTGCTTGTGGACCTCCCCCTCCATCTCTTTGCCATTCTAGAGTGAGCGGTGAGACACATTACGAATTGCACCAATTTTCTTCCTAATTCTCACTCTTTCCAGATGAAATCTGTCTTCCAACGATCCCTTGGAAATTCTTATGTTCGAGTGCTGTACTCAAGCCCTTCACTAACATTTCAGCTCTATTCAACCTTTAGTATTGCCTGTTTCTCATGAATGTGGTGAATCCAGCAATCGTAAACTCGCATTTCTGTTTAAATCAAAGCCCTGTTCTTGCTTTAGCTATGAAATCACATTCCTGTATAATTGGTAATGCTTCCAATACTCTAACTTTATGTTTAAGGCTACATGCATTTATGCATATTAATCAATCCCGATTCCAATTTATTTAGAACATGGATTTTTAAAAATTCATTCACGGGATGTGGGCTTCACTGGCAAGCATTTATTGCTTGTGATAACCCCCAGGATTGACATGGGGAATCTCTGATTGACCTCCCAGTAAACTGGTAGAATACAAGCTTCCATGGTGATTGATAATTACCTGACCAAGTGGAACTCATATCCTGAGCCCTTTATAAAGCAGGTCCCTGAGCGGGTCTATTGTTGTAACATCCCGACTGGGACTTGTATGTGTTCACCATAGGCTCGTTGTTTTGCTTAATTTTACTTTGTGCAATAAAGCATCATTTCTTTACAGCTGACTCCTGAGTTATTACATTGCTGACCCCTAATTACCCTCAAGAAGGATATGGATGTTTTTCCATCTTTATTCTTTCATTAGTATTCCCTCTTCTAACAGTACATTTATTCTCTCATCATTTCATAGCTTCCTTCTTTCCCTTTTCTAATAATGTTTTCTTTCTATTTATTTGAACAGTCTTCTGCTTCTATGATAACAGCTTTTATAAATTTCCACAAGGCTAGATTTACCCCAAAGCAATGGTCAAAACCCATTAAAGCTAAAATTAAAAATGATTGCTTCCAATGTCATGTATTTTGACCCATTATTACTGCCTGAACTCACGCGATAAGAAGCTTACTTTTCTCGGTGGCACACTATTACAGTAACATCCTGGTCCCCTGGTCGTTGAGCTAATTGCTGATGTTGGAGAAACGGTGCTTGGGGTGAAAGGTGGTTTGGGCTCGCAGCAGACTCTAATTCTATAGTCCAAACACATGATGGAACTCTGAGCGGCCTCTTCATTAAAAGTGCAAATCAGTCCTTTCTCTAGATCGCAAGTGACGTTATCCTTCGTTTTGCTGATTGGATGATGTGGGAACTTGACGGCTTCACATTCAATTTGGCTTATTTTATCAGTGGAAACAGCGCACAATTCTCCCCATATTGGCTTCAGTAATTCAAAATCATTTTTGTTGGAAATAGATGGCGTATTTTCATTGAACCAGCCAGACCATTCACCTTTGCAAACCAGTCCTGTAAAAGGCAGGATAGTGACATCCTTATTTGATTTGATTTATTATTGTAACATGTATTAACATACAGTGAAAAGCATTATTTCTTGCACACTATACAAACAAAGCATACCATTCACAGAGAAGGAAATGAGAGAGTGCAGAATGTAGTGTTACAGCCATAGCCAGGGTGTAGAGAAAGATCAACTTAATGCAAGGTAAGTCCATTCAAAAGTCTGACAACAGCAGGGAAGAAGCTGTTCTTGAGTCGGTTGGTACGTGACCTCAGACTTTTGTATCTTTTTCCCAACGGAAGAAGGTGGAAGAGAGAATGCTTAGGGTGCATGGGGTCCTTAATTAAGCTAGCTGCTTTGCCAAGGCAACGGGAACTGTAGACTGAGTCAATGGATGGGAGGCTGGTTTGCGGGATGGATTGGGCTACATTCATGATCTTTTGTAGTTCGTTGCAGTCTTGGGCAGAGCAGGAGCCATACCAAGCTGTAATACAACCAGAAAGAATGCTTTCTATGGTGCATCTATAAAAGTTGGAGAGAGTCGTAGCTGACATGCCAATTATTATTATGGAATATAAATATACAGCGACCAAAATGATCTCCAACTGTTGAGTGAGATGAACAGGCTGACATGTGGGTCAAAAATAAAAGTGGGAAGGAAAATCGAAAACAGATCAGTTAATCCAGGTATGGTACAATGTGAACTAGTGACTGATGGTGAACCCAATTATGGTTGCTATGGCTGTTGTGGTAATTCACTAAGAAGTCTCACAACACCAGGTTAAAGTCCAACAGGTTTATATGGTAGCAAATACCATAAGCTTTCGGAGCGCTGCTCCTTCGTGACTTCGCTACCAAATAAACCTGTTGGACTTTAACCTGGTGTTGTGAGACTTCTTACTGTGTTCACCCCAGTCCAACGCCGGCATCTCCACATCATGGCTGTTATGGTAATTCCCATTGAAGGACAAGAAAAGAAATTAAAACCAGTACCCTGCAACTAAAAGTTGATGGTATTAACTGCAGATTCAGATATCCTCCAATTTATAAACATTTCCACCCCAAAAAAAAGGTCTCCAAGACTGAAGTAATGGGCTGGTGTTGACTTGAAGCTGAGATTGAAACATATCAAATTGTGTCAAACCAATTACGAGCAGATATTGTGACAGAAAGTGTCATCCTCCAGTTGTGGGATTGGCAGTCGACGCTGATGCAATAGGTCTCCTTGATGTTGTCATCCTTGCTTCTGAAAATCTGAAACACTATTCACTCCTGCTCTGCTCCAAACTCAATCCTTACACTTTGGTCAATTAGCTCTTTCACTGATCATGAAGTGCAAAGCGCGAGGACTGCTCGCAACCTTTGCTTTCCCCTTTGTTGAATAGAAAATGAGGAAGGCAACACGAGAATTGCATAATTTGTACAGAAAATACAGCCTGGGCTAATTGGGTCAGAAAATACAGCCCAATATATGACAATGATTTTATTGAAAAGTAAGAGAATATTGCAAAAGGGCAATGTCACAAAATGACAAACGGTTAATGAATAAGCAGAGAATAAAAGAGGCAGAAGCCCACATAAATAAAGGGCTGGTGTTGAAGAGATGCCATTGGCCTCACACCCAGCCTCTCCCTCTGTCGCCACCCCTGCTAGATAGTTGGAGGGTGAGGAGCCTGCCCACAATTCCAATGGCTGACCCCAGCCGTCTAATGCTGAGAACTGCATAAATTGCTTTAAGGCAAGGTTCCTGCCCCTTCTCAGGAGCCTCCTGGGCTGCATGTTGGCACACTGGTTAGCACTGCTACCTCACAGCGCCAGGGACGCGGATTTGATTCCTGGCCTTGGGTCACTGTCTGTGTGGAGTTTGCACATTCTCCCCGTGTCTGCGTGGGTTTCCTCCGGGTGCTCCGGTTTCCTCCCACAGTCCAAAGATGTGCGGGTTAGGTTGATTGGCCATGCTAAATTGACCCTAGTGTCAGGGGGATTAGCAGGGTAAATGAGGGTTATGGGAATAGAGCCTGGATGGGATTGTGGTCGGTACTGACTCAAAAGGCCGAAAAGCCTCCCTCTGTACTGTGGGGATTCTATGGTTCTGTGATACCCTGCTTTGGAGGGCTGCCGGCCAGTTGGGCAGATGACAGCTTTTTGATTCCAGTAGCACCAGCCCCTGCTGGGATTACAACCAGTCCCACCATGTTGAACAGTTCAGGTAAGTCCCAGTTCAAGAAGCCAGGGGAGAGGGTTAAAGTGGGGGATGAGGCGAGAGGATGATGGGGTCCACAAAGAAAGTCCCCTCCCCATTCATTGCCCACAAGAGACAATGCTGCGGAAGCTGCTGAGAGCTCTGCCTCCCCGCACTGCGGATAAAATACTAACAGGGGGAGGTAGTGACTGAGGCACTCAACTGGCCATTAATTGACTGCTTAGGAGCCTCAGTAAGCTCTACGGCCCATACCACACTGTCCCCTATCAAATTTTGAAAGCCATGATGTGAAGATGCGGGCGTTGGACTGGGTGAAGCACAGTAAGAAGACTCACAACACCAGGTTGAAGTCCAACACGTTTATTTGAAATGACGAGCTTTTGGAGCGCTGCTCCTTCATCAGATGAGTGGCTCCCACTCCTCTCTGCCTCTTTAATTCTCTGCTTATTCATTTTGAAAGGTAATGGGTGGACAGGTAGAGCGTGGAAAGGTCGCCTGTTCACTTACTAGACGGGGAGAGTTAAATTTAGTCCATAGGCACAGGGTTCACCTTAGTCAGTACCCTCTGATTCATCTTTTAATATTTAAAATATTTGGGTTATCAAGCATTGCCGTCTGCAAGGAATGGGCTGAGTATCTGGATTCGGATGTCAAATATTCAATCACTTCCACGCACAAGACAAGAATAAACTAATGGACGGGCATTGTCTAAAAGGGGAATTTGAGAACAGCGCACTGGTGTGAACGCTGATGCACACAGCATTTCACCTCAGCTCCCACCGCTCATCTACCTTCATTCAAGGAGTAAGAATTTCTACCATTTCCCATTGGAAAGTACGGTCACAGTGCCTCCCCATGGTGAAATGATGAATTTCTAAGACCCGCTGAAACATGACCATGTTTTTCACGAAATGAAAAGTAAAATACTGTCCTTTCTGGACTTCTGATATACAAACAGAAAGTGCTGGAAATACTCAGCAGGTGTTGCCAGCCTTGCTGAATATTTCCAGCACGATCTGTTTTTATTTCACTTGTTTCCTGCTGCTGATCATGAAAAGAAGCCGTTATAGACCCGGGGTGGAGCCCGGAGGGGGCCCAGCTGCAGTTGGTTTCACTGTTGTAGTGACCCCTTCTGAAGAAGCAGAAAAAGAATGAAACCAATTCACCACAATGTCAATGCCATTGTATTCCTGTCGCGTTTCACCAGAAAACCATCATATTGATTTTGGTGTGAAAGTGATGTTCACAAATCCAATTAATGATTCAAATTTCAGTAAATTTTCAACCATTTCCTTCGGAAAGGAGGTGTGGGCAAGACTGAATAAATGAACTGACACTGAAGCTGCAAATGAGAAAAGCACACCGCTGTGAACAGACTTGCTGGTGAATATTGAAAGGAGACAGCACTAACCTGTTGTAGTTTCCACAGATGTGGTCGTTGTTTCCTGTGTTGTTATTGTTGGCACTGCAGACAAAGAAATAACTTTCAAAATCACCAAATTCCAATTCCAATTCCTACGGTGTTGTGAATTTTACAACTGGGATACATTATTGATATGAAGCACAAATCTTGAAGAAATTGGTAATTACAGCGACTCTCTTGGTTAAAAGATTTCTTCATTTGCTTTTTGTTTTAAACCCAGTCTGGCGTGCGACAAAATGTGCAGATTGTCCATTGGACTCATCTGCCATCCCAGAATTCCTCGATTCCGAATGGAAGCAAGTCATCATTGAAACCGAGGGAGTGTCTAATAGGGAGATTCCAATATTGAAGGAAAGTCTCAATTACCTGTTGTCGAAGTAACTGGAGGCACAGTTGTTGTTCCTTTTGTTGTAGTTGTCACTTCTACAGGAAAAGAAAATTATTCAAAACCACTGCACTCTGACTGGAAATCCAGCTGTCTTAATAGAGTTCCAGCATTAGGTCATTTAATTCACAAGAAGGCATCAAGAATGAGGAACATACTGACTACAGCTTCTGACGAGCTCAACTAACTTGGAGAATAAAGGAGCAAAGTTGAACAGGGGAAAGACAAATCCACATTTACAAATTTGTTCTTGTTTCAAAATTATTCTAAATGACTTAGCGAGGGACGAAAATGGAAGAATATTAACAATCACACCATGCTAATGGGAAGATCCATTGATAAGATATGTTATGGAAACTGCTGAACTTTGACACAGATGCTGCATATTTGCATCAACCTGTAATGCACATTGGAGAAATTATTCCAAAGTCAGGCTGTTATTTAGGAACAGGTTCAGGAAATATTCTTGAGCGAGTAGATTCTAGGAGAGAACATTACACACAGAGACACGGAGAAAACATTTCTCCTCATGTGCACATTCTGATCGAGCTTCATTTGAATCGGTCCGTTATCAACCAGTTCACTCGGGAAGTGATGGACTAACTAGAAACAAGTATGAAGCAGTGTCCTTCCACTGCCTGGAAATTGTTCCAACTAAACAGTTTGCGTCACTGGTTTTGCTACTGTGTATCAAAAGAAGCCGTCACTCACCCGGTGTGGGGCTGGTAGTGGAGCTGGTTGTAGTTGGTATCACTGGTTTAGTGGTCACTTCTGAAGAACAAGAAACACAATCAAATCAACTGAAGCAGAATATAAAAGCCAGCAGTGTTCCATTGTGTGATTTATTTGATTGGCTTTGCTGCAAATATGATGTTTAAAATAGTACAATGCGATTCAGATGTCCGCAATTCTTCATTCACTTGCACCCACAATGAAAGACCGACAAGACTAAACGAATGGATGGGCATTGTCCAAAAGGGGAATTTGAGAACAGCGCACTGGTGTGAACGCTGATGCACACAGCATTTCACCTCAGCTCCCACCGCTCATCTACCTTCATTCAAGGAGTAAAAATTTCTTCCATTTCCCTTTGGAAAGTACTGTCACAGTGCCTCCCCATGGTGAAATGATGAATTTCTAAGACCCGCTGAAACAAGATCATGTTTTTCACGAAATGAAAAGTAAAATACTGTCCTTTCTGGACTTCTGATATACAAACAGAAAGTGCTGGAAATACTCAGCAGGTGTTGCCAGCCTTGCTGAATAATTCCAGCACGATCTGTTTTTATTTCACTTGTTTCCTGCTGCTGATCATGAAAAGAAGCCGTTATAGACCCGGGGTGGAGCCCGGAGGGGGCCCAGCTGCAGTTGGTTTCACTGTTGTAGTGACCCCTTCTGAAGAAGAAGAAAAAGAATGAAACCAATTCACCACAATGTCAATGCCATTGTATTCCTGTCGCGTTTGACCAGAAACCCATCATATTGATCTTGGTGTGAAAGTGATGTTCACAAATCCAATTGATGATTCAAATTTGAGTAAATTTTCAACCAATTCCTTCGGAAAGGAGGTGTGGGCAAGACTGAATGAATGAACTGACACTGAAGCTGCAAATGAGAAAAGCACACCGCTGTGAACAGACTTGCTGGTGAATATTGAAAGGAGACAGCACTAACCTGTTGGAGTAGTTTCCACAGATGTGGTCGTTGTTTCCTGTGTTGTTGTTGTTGGCACTGCAGACAAAGAAATAACTTTCAAAATCACCAAATTCCAATTGCAATTCCTACAGTGTTGAGAATTTTACAACTGGGATACATTATTGATACGAAGCACAAATCTTGAAGAAATTGGTAATTACAGCTACTCACTCGGCATCAAGATTTCTTCATTTGTTATTTGTTCTAAAAGAAGCTGGATTGAAACTGAAGATAATATGAACTCATTGGCAAATTTCTCACTTACCAGAAGTGGAAGTTGTAGGGGGCAACGTTGTGGGCACTACTGTTACTGGCTCACAGCAAACGCGAACTTGGTAGTCAAAACACAATCTTTTCTCCTCCGTAGCACTTTGAGAGACCTCACAGGTGAGGCCTTTGTCTTTGTCACATGTCACATTGTCTGGTGACTGACTTATTGGTTTCTCCGGTTGGTCAACAAATTGACACTGAATGTCCGCAATTGTTTCAGAAGGGGAGGAACAATATTTTGTATCTTTGGGATTCTGCAATTCATAATCGCCTGGGTTGTCCTTAGAAGGTGTATTTTCATTAATCCAGGCTGACCAATGGCCATGGCAGACGACCTCTGGAAGAAAAAAGGAGAAATGTAGGAGAACATATCACTCATGAAGTAACCAAAACTGGGAACTTTAGATGTGCCAGCAGCCAGACTGCATTTGAAATGCATCAAATATATTTTTTAAAATATGAAAATGTCACTGATTGCAGATTGAAAATACTGAATTTTACACATAATTCCATCCCAAAGGAATTGGATCAGGCTAAAGGACTGAAATGATGGACTGGAATTGTGCGAGCCAATGTTGATCAAGGTGCACTTGGAAGAGGATTTGAAAAGATTATTGAGGTCCGGTATCACAAACAAGAGGCTAAGGTTTTGCTTTATCGAGCAGCAGAGAGCGCCACACCCTTTTCTGCTTTGTCAATCCATCACGCAAACCAGTCTCCCATCTATTGACTCGATATACATTTCCCGCAGACTCAGAAAAGGAGTCAGCATAATTAAGGACCCCACACACCCTGGATATACGCTCTTTCACCTTCTTCCATCGTGAAAAAGACACCAAAGTCTGAGGTCACGGACCAACCAACTCAAGAACAGCTTCTTCCTTGCTGCCGTCAGACGTTTAAGTGGACCTACCTCGCAGTAAGTTGATCTGTCTCCATAACCTACCTATGACTGGAACACTACATTCTGCATCCCTCCTTTCCTTCTCTATGTACGGTATGCTTTGTCTGAATAGCATGCAAAAAACAACACTTTTCATTGTATTGTGACAATAATGAATCAAGTCAAATCAACCTGGACAACTTACAGCAGCCCCCTCAAAACACTGGAGCACTGCAACACGAGTGTCTTTGCAAGATCCTCCCAATCTGTGGCAAGAAAATCTCTCCAACAGCAGCATCCTCTCCCAAGACAACATATTCAGCAGTGAGGGAACAATGACACATAAACACATCTGCTAGGCAGGAGATGACATTTGATTGCCTGCCACCAGGTTCCCAAAGCAACTGCTTTACCCAGAATGCGGTGGTAGCAGGAGACCCCCGGGGGACAGCAGAAACACTTCAGGGCTGTCCTGAAAGCATTCTTGACGGCATCAAACATCCCCATCAATTCATGGGAGCGCTTGGCCTCTGTCTGACCCACATGGAAACACATCGAGAAACATTGTCACAGAGATACATTTGAGACATCGGAATGAAAACAAAGCCTCCAAAAACGTCGTTTAAATTACTCTCGACGCAATGTGCAGATTGTCCATTGGACTCATCTGCCATCCCAGAATTCCTGGATCCCGAATGGAAGCAAGTCATCATCGAAACCGAGGGAGTGTCGAATAGGGAGATTCCGATATTGAAGGAAAATCTCAATTACCTGTTGTCGAAGGAACTGGAGGCACAGTTGTTGTTCCTTTTGTTGTAGTTGTCACTTCTACAGGAAAAGAAAATTATTCAAAACCACTGCATTCTGACTGGAAATCCAGCTGTATTAATAGAGTTCCAGCATTAGGTCATTTAATTCACAACAAGGCATCAAGAATGAGGAACATACAGACGCCAGCTACTGACGAGCTCAACTAACTTGGAGAATAAAGGAGCAAAGTTGAACAGGAGAAAGACAAATCCACATTTACAAATTAGTTATTGTTTCAAAAATATTCCAAATGACTGAGCGAGGGAAGAAAATGGAAGAATATTAACAATCACACCATGCTAAGGGGAAGATCCATTGAGAAGATATGTTATGGAAACTGCTGAACTTTGACACAGATGCTGCATATCAGCATCAACGTGTAATGGACGTTGCAGAAATTATTCCAATGTCCGGCTGATATTGAGAAACAGGTTCAGGAAATATTGTTGAGCGAGTAGATTCTAGGAGAGAACATTACATACAGAGACACGGAGAAAACATTTCTCCTCATGTGCACATTCTGATCGAGCTTCATTTGAATCGGTCCGTTGTCAACCAGTTCACTCGGGAAGTTATGGACTAACTAGAAACAAGTATGAAGCAGTGTCCTTCCACTGCCTGGAAATTATTCCAACAAAACAGGTTGCGTCACTGGTTTTGTTACTGTGTATCAAAAGAAGCCATCACTCACCCGGTGTGGGGCTGGTAGTGGAGCTGGTTGTAGTTGGTTTCACTGTTGTAGTGATCACTTCTGAAGGACAAGAAACACAATGAAATACGACATAAAGCTAACACTGTTCCACTGCAAGGTTCATTTGATTGGCTTTGCTGCAAACATGCTGTTTAGAATAGAACATAAGTACAGAAAATGTTGGATGAACTCAGCAGATCTGCCAGAGTCTGTGGAAAAAAAGAGAGTTTCTGCAGATGGATTTATTTTGAGTTGATTTGATTTATTATTGTCACATGTATTAGTATAGACTGAAAAGTATTGTTTCTAGCACACTATGCAGACAAAGAATATTTTTGATAGAGTACTCAGGGGAGAAGAAAAGGAGACGGTGCATAATATAGTGTTACAGTCATAGCTTGGGTGTAGAGAAAGATCAATTCAATATAAAGTGGGTCCATCTAAAGGTTGATGGCAGCAGGGAAGAAGCTGTTCTTGAGTTGGTTGGTACGAGTCCTCAGACTTTTTGCCGACAGAGGAAGGTGGAAGGGAGAATGTCCCGGAAGTGTGCGGTCCTTAATAATACTGGCTGCTTTTTTGAGGAAGCGGGAAGTATAGATGGTGTCAATGGATAGGAGACTCTTTGCGTGATGGACTAGGCTTCGTTCACACCTCTTTGAAGATTGTTGCGGTCTTGGACAGAACGGAAGCCATACCAAGTTGCAAAAAAGCTGGGAAGGATGCTTTCTATGATTCTTCTGTAAACGTAGGTGGCGGACATGCTGAATTTCTTTAGCCTCCTGAGAAAGTAGGGGCTTTGATGGGCTTTCTTACCAATGGCACAGCGTGGAGGGAACAGGAGACATAGAAGGATCACCCAGATCCAAAACATTAAATCTGTTTCTCTCCACAGATGCTGCCAGACCTGCTGAGTTCTTTCAGCATATTCTGTTTTAATTCGAGATTTCCAGCATCTGCAGTGTTTTAGTTCTATTTAAAATATAACATCTGGATTTAGTTGTCTTCAAATATTCAATCATTTCCATCCACATGGAAAGGGCGACAAGACAGAACTAATGGATGGGCATTGTCTAAAAGGGGAATTTGAGAACAGCGCACTGGTGTGAACGCTGATGCACACAGCATTTCACCTCAGCTCCCACCGCTCATCTACGTTCATTCAAGGATAAAAATTTCTTCCATTTCCCTTTGGAAAGTACGGTCACAGTGCCTCCCCATGGTGAAATGATGAATTTCTAATGTGTGTTGAAACAAGGTCACTTGTTTCAGTGAAGAAAACGTAAACATAGAAACTAGAAGCAGGAGTAGGCCATTCGGCCCTTGGAGCCTGCTCATCCATTCATTTTGATCGTGGCGGATCATTGAATTCAATATCCTGATCCCCCTTAACCCCATATCCGTTGATCCCTTTCGTCCCAAGAGTTAAAATACTGTGATGCTGGAAATCTGACCTGAAAACAGAAACTAACTGTAAAAAAGTATGAAGTAATGTCTTTCCACTGCCTGGAACTTGTTCCAACTAAACAGTTTGCGTCACTGATTTTGCTACTGTGTATCAAAAGAAGCCGTCACTCACCCGGTGTGGGGCTGGTAGTGGAGCTGGTTGTAGTTGGTATCACTGGTTTACTGGTCACTTCTGAAGAACAAGAAACACAATCAATTCCACTGCAATAAAACATAAAGTATAACCCTGTTCCATTGAGTGATTTAGTTGATTGGGTTTGCTGCAAATATGATGTTTAAAATATTACAATGCGATTCAGATCTCCTCAATGATTCATTCACTTGCACCCACAATGAAAGTCCGACAAGACTAAACTAATGGATGGGCATTGTCTAAAAGGGGAATTTGAGAACAGCGCACGGGTGTGAACGCTTATGCACACAGCATTTCACCTCAGCTCCCACCTCTCATCTACCTTCATTCAAGGAGTAGAAATTTCTTCCATTTCCCTTTGGAAAGTACTATCACAGTGCCTCCCCATGGTGAAATGATGAATTTCTAATACGCGCTGAAACAAGATCATGTTTTCACCAAATGAAAAGTAAAATACTGTCCTTTCTGGACATCTGATATACAAACAGAAAGTGCTGGAAATACTCAGCAGGTGTTGCCAGCCTTGCTGAATATTTCCAGCACGATCTGTTTTTATTTGACTTGTTTCCTGCTGCTGTTAATGAAAAGAAGCCGTTATAGACCCGGGGTGGAGCCCGGAGGGGGCCCAGCTGCAGTTGGTTTCACTGTTGTAGTGACCCCTTCTGAAGAAGCAGAAAAAGAATGAAACCAATTCACCACAATGTCAATGCCATTGTATTCCTGTCGCGTTTGACCAGAAAACCATCATATTGATCTTGGTGTGAAAGTGATGTTCACAAGTCCAATTGATGATTCAAATTTGAGTAAATTTTCAACCAATTCCTTCGGAAAGGAGGTGTGGGCAAGACTGAATGAATGAACTGACACTGAAGCTGCAAATGAGAAAAGCACACTGCTGTGAACAGAATTGTTGGTGAATATTGAAAGGAGACAGCACTAACCTGCTGTAGTAGTTTCCACAGATGTGGTTGTTGTTTCCTGTGTTGTTGTTGTTGGCACTGCAGACAAAGAAATAACTTTCAAAACCACGAAATTCCAATTCCGACAGTGTTGAGAATTTTACAACTGGGATACATTATTGATATGAGGCACAAATCTTGAAGAAATTGGTAATTACACCAATCACTCGGTATCAAGATTTCTTCATTTGTTATTTGTTCTAAAAGAAGCTGGATTGAAGCTGAAGATAATATGAACTCATTGGCAAATGTCTCACTTACCAGAAGTGGAAGTTGTAGGGGGCAACGTTGTGGGAACTACTGTTACTGGCTCACAGCAAACGCGAACTTGGTAGTCAAAACACAATCTTTTCACCTCCGTAGCACTTTGAAAGACCTCACAGGTGAGGCCTTTGTCTTTGTCACATGTCACATTGTCTGTTGACTGACTTATTGGTTTCTCCGGTTGGTCAACAAATTGACACTGAATGTCCGCAATTGTTTCAGAAGGGGAGGAACAATATTTTGTATCTTTGGGATTCTGCAATTCATAATCGCCTGGGTTGTCCTTAGAAGGTGTATTTTCATTAATCCAGGCTGACCAATGGCCATGGCAGACGACCTCTGGAAGAAAAAAGGAGAAATGTAGGAGAACATATCACTCATGAACTAACCAAAACTGGGAACTTTAGATTCACGACTGCATTTGAAATGCTTGAAATGTATTTTTCGTGATAATGAACTAACTTATGAATAAGATCAACACCATATCAAGGCAGCAACTTTGACAATATATGGAAATAATTCTATTGGAATTGAGAAACCTGCAGACTGTGAGCATCAGCATGAAGAACAAACTGTACAGTTTAGTAACAGCATTGAAAATTATGCTGAAAATGTTTTCGAATAAGCAGCAAGAAAGGGAGACTGAAGTGGGATGAAGAGGTCAAATTTACAGATCAAACTGTTGAAGCATTAACAATCTGATTTTCCGGTAGAGAAACCTCCGAGGGGAGAGCTTGTCACAACATCGTTTTTGTGACTGAGAAAATGTCACTGATTGCAGATTGAGAATACTGAATTTTACACATAATTCCATCCCAAAGGAATTGGATCAGGCTAAAGGACTGAAATGATGGACTGGAATTGTCTGAGCCAATGTTGATCAAGCTGCACTTGGAAGAGGATTTGAAAAGATTATTGAGGTCCGGTATCACAAACAAGAGGTTAAGGTTTTAGCTTATCGGGCAGCAGATCGCGCCACACCCTTTTCTCCTTTGTCAAATTGGACAACTTACATAAGAACATAAGAACATAAGAAATAGGAGCAGGAGTAGGCCATCTAGCCCCTCGAGCCTGCCCTGCCATTCAACAAGGTCATGGCCTGATCTGAAGCGAATCAGTTCCACTTACCCGCCTGCTCCCCATTTCCCTTAATTCCCTTATCGATCAGAAATCTATCTACCCGTGATTTAAACATATTCAACGAGGAAGCCTCCACCACTTCAATGGGCAGAGAATTCCAGAGATTCACTACCCTCTGAGAGAAGAAGTTCCACCTCAACTCTGTTCTGAACCGGCCTCCACTTATTTTGAGGCTGTGCCCTCTAGTTCTGGTTTCCCTTCGAAGTGGAAAGAATCTCTCTACCTCTACCCTATCCAGCCCCTTCATTATCTTATATGTCTCTATAAGATCACCCCTCAGCCTTCTAAACTCCAATGAGTACAGACCCAATCTGTTCAATCTCTCCTCATAAGCTACACCTCTCATCTCTGACATCAACCTGGTGAACCTTCTCTGTACTCCCTCCAAGGCCAATATATCCTTTCGCAAATAAGGGGACCAAAACTGCACACAGTACTCCAGTTGCGGCCTCACCAGTGCCTTGTACAGTTGCAGCAAGACCTCCCTGCTTTTATATTCTATCCCCCTCGCGATAAAGGCCAACATTCCATTCGCCTTCTTGATCACCTGCTGCACCTGCAGACTGAGTTTTTGCGATTCGTGCATAAGGACCCCCAGGTCACTCTGCACAATAGCATGATGTAATTTTTCTCCATTTAAATAATATTCCAATTCACTATTATTTCATCCAAAGTGGATAACCTCACATTTGCCAATCTTATATTCCATCTGCCAGATCCTCGCCCACTCACTCAGCCTATCCAAATCTCTCTTCAGACTTTCTGCGTCCTCCACGCAATTCGCTTTCCCACTCATCTTCGTGTCATCAGCAAACTTTGATACCCAAACACTCAGTCCCCTCCTCCAGATCATCTATGTAAATGGTAAATAGTTGAGGTCCCATGACTGATCCCTGCGGCACGCCACTGGTCACCAACTGCCAAGCAAAAAAGCACCCATTTATTCCAACTCTCTGCTTCCTGTTAGATAGCCAATCCCCAATCCACGGCAACACCTTACCCCAACTCCGTGTACCCCAATCTTCTGCAGCAACCTTTTGTGAGGCACCTTATCGAATGCCTGCTGGAAATCTGAAAACACCACATCCACCGGTTCCCCTCTGACAACCGCACCAGTCACACCTTCATAAAAATCCAGTAAATTCGTCAAACACAACTTTCCCTTCATGAATCCAATTTACAGCAGCCACCTCAAAACAGTGGAGAACTGCAACACAAGTGTCTTTGCAAGATCCACCCAATCTGTGGCAAGAAAATCTCTCCAACAGCAGCATCCTCTCCCAAGACAACATATTCAGCAGTGAGGGAACAATGACACATAAACACATCTGCTGGGCAGGAGATGACATTTGATTGCCTGACACCAGGTTCCCAAAGCAACTGCTTTACCCAGAATGCGGTGGTAGCAGGAAACCCCCAGGGGACAGCAGAACCACTTCAGGGCTGTCCTGAAAGCATTCCTGATGACATCAAACATCCCCATCAATTCAAGGGAGCGCTTGGCCTCTGACTGAACACATGGAAACACATCGAGAAACATTGTCGCAGAGATAAATTTGAGACATCGGAACGAGCACACAAACCAACAAACACGTCGTCTAAATTACTCTCGAAGCAAAGTCTGCGACAAAATGTGCAGATTGTCCACTGGACCCATCTGCCATCCCAGAATTCCTGGGTCCTGAATGGAAGCAAGTCATCATCGAAACCGAGGGAGTGTCTAATAGGGAGATTCCAATATTGAAGGAAAATCTCAATTACCTGTTGTGGAAATAACTGGAGGCACAGTTGTTGTTCCTTTTGTTGTCGTTGTCACTTCTACAGGAAAAGAGAATTATTCAAAATCACTGCATTCTGACTGGAAATCCAGCTGTCTTAATAGAGTTCCAGCATTAGGTCATTTAATTCACAATAAGGCATCAAGAATGAGGAACATACTGACTACAGCTACTGACGAGTTCAACTAATTTGGAGAATAAAGGAGCAAAGTTGAACAGGAGAAAGACAAATCCACATTTACAAATTGTTTCTTGTTCCAAAATTATTCAAAATGACTGAGCGAGAGAAGAAAATGGAAGAATATTAACAATCACACCATGCTAAGGGGAAGATCCATTGATAAGATATGTTATGGAAGCTGCTGAACTTTGACACAGATGCTGCATATTTGCATCAACCTGTAATGCACATTGGAGAAATTATTCCAAAGTCAGGCTGATATTTAGGAACAGGTTCAGGAAATATTGTTGAGCAGTAGATTCTAGGAGAGAACATTACACACAGAGACACGGAGAAAACATTTCTCCTCATGTGCACATTCTGATCGAGCTTCATTTGAATCGGTCCGTTATCAACCAGTTCACTCGGGAAGTGATGGACTAACGAGAAACAAGTATGAAGCAGTGTCCTTCCACTGCCTGGAAATTATTCCAACAAAACAGTTTGCGTCACTGGTTTTGCTACTGTGTATCAAAAGAAGCCGTCACTCACCTGGTGTGGGGCTGGTAGTGGAGCTGGTTGCAGTTGGTATCACTGGTTTAGTGGTCACTTCTGAAGAACAAAAAACACAATCCAATCAATTGGCTTTGCTGCAAACATGCTGTTTAGAATAGAACATAAGTACAGAAAATGTTGGATGAACTCAGCAGATCTGCCAGAGTCTGTGGAAAGAAAGAGAGTTCACATTTTGGATCTAAATGATCTTTCTGCAGATGGATTTATTTTGAGTTGATTTGACTCATTATTGTCACATGTATTAGTATAGACTGAAAAGTATTGTTTCTGGCACACTATACAGACAAAGAATATTGTTGACAGAGTACTCAGGGGAGAAGACAAGGAGACGGTGCATAATATAGTGTTACAGTCATAGCTTGGGTGTAGAGAAAGATCAACTTAATATAAGGTAGGTCCATCAAAAGTTTGACGGCAGCAGGGAAGAAGCTGTTCTTGAGTTGGTTGGTACGAGTCCTCAGACTTTCTGCCGACAGAGGAAGGTGGAAGAGAGAATGTCCCGGATGTGTGCGGTCCTTAATTATGCTGGCTGCTTTTTGAGGAAGCGGGAAGTATAGACGGTGTCAATGGATAGGAGACTATTTGCGTAATGGACTAGGCTTCGTTCACACCTCTTTGAAGATTCTTGTGGTCTTGGACAGAACATAAGCCACACCAAGTAGCAAAAGAGCTGGAAAGGATGCTTTCTATGATTCTTCTGTAAAAGCTGGGAGCGGACATGCTGAATTTCTTTAGCCTCCTGAGAAAGTAGGGGCTTTGATGGGCTTTCTTACCTATGGCATCAGCGTGGAGGGAACAGGAGACATAGAAGGATCATATAGATCCAAAACATTAAATCGGTTTCTCTCCACAGATGTTGCCAGACCTGCTGAGTTCTTTCAGCATATTCTGTTTTTTTTCGAGGTTTCCAGCACCTGCAGTGTTTTGCTTCTATTTAAAATATAACATCTGGATTTGGTTGTCTTCGAATATTCAATCACTTCCACCCACATGGAAAGGGCGACAAGACAGAACTAATGGACGGGCATTGTCTAAAAGGGGAATTTGAGAACAGCGCACTGGTGTGAACGCTTATGCTCACAGCATTTCACCTCAGCTCCCACCTCTCATCTACCTTCATTCAATGAGTAAGAATTTCTTCCATTTCCCTTTGGAAAGTATGGTCACAGTGCCTCCCCAAGGTGAAATGATGAATTTCTAATGTGTGTTGAAACAAGGTCACTTGTTTCAGTGAAGAAAACGTAAACATAGAAACTCGAAGCAGGAGTAGGCCATTCGGCCCTTGGAGACTGCTCATCCATTCATTTTGATCGTGGCGGATCATTGAATTCAATATACTGATCCCCATTAACCCCATATCCGTTGATCCCTTTCGTCCCAAGAGCTAAAATGCTGTGATGCAGGAATTCTGACGTGAAAACAGAAACTAACTATAAAAAAGTATGAAGTAATGTCTTTCCACTGCCTAGAACTTGTTCCAACTAAACAGTTTGCGTCACTGGTTTTGCTACTGTGTATCAAAAGAAGCCGTCACTCACCCGGTGTGGGGCTGGTAGTGGAGCTGGTTGTAGTTGGTTTCTCTGGTTTACTGGTCACTTCTGAAGAACAAGAAACACAATCCAATCAACTGAGGCAGAATATAAAAGCCAGCAGTGTTCCATTGTGTGATTGATTTGATTGGCTTTGCTGCAACTTTGATATTTAAAATAGTACAATGCGATTCAGATGTCCTCAAGTATCCATTCACTTGCACCCACAATGAAAGTCCGACAAGACTAAACTAATGGATGGGCATTGTCTTAAAGGGGAATTTGAGAACAGCGCACGGGTGTGAACGCTGATGCACACAGCATTTCACCTCAGCTCCCACCTCTCATCTACCTTCATTCAAGGAGTAGAAATTTCTTCCATTTCCCTTTGGAAAGTACGGTCACAGTGCCTCCCCATGGTGAAATGATGAATTTCTAATACGCGCTGAAACAAGATCATGTTTTTCACGAAATGAAAAGTAAAATACTGTCCTTTCTGGACATCTGATATACAAACAGAAAGTGCTGGAAATACTCAGCAGGTGTTGCTAGCCTTGCTGAATAATTCCAGCACGATCTGTTTTTATTTGACTTGTTTCCTGCTGCTGTTAATGAAAAGAAGCCGTTATAGACCCGGGGTGGAGCCCGGAGGGGGCCCAGCTGCAGTTGGTTTCACTGTTGTAGTGACCCCTTCTGAAGAAGCAGAAAAAGAATGAAACCATTTCACCACAATGTCAATGCCATTGTATTCCTGTCGCGTTTGACCAGAAAACCATCATATTGATCTTGGTGTGAAAGTGATGTTCACAAATCCAATTAATGATTCAAATTTGAGTAAATGTTCAACCATTTCCTTCGGAAAGGAGGTGTGGGCAAGACTGAATGAATGAACTGACACTGAAGCTGCAAATGAGAAAAGCACACCGCTGTGAACAGACTTGCTGGTGAATATTGAAAGGAGACAGCACTAACCTGTTGTAGCAGTTTCCACAGATGTGGTCGTTGTTTCCTGTGTTGTTGTTGTTGGCACTGCAGACAAAGAAATAACTTTCAAAATCACCAAATTCCAATTCCTAAGGTGTTGTGAATTTTAGAACTGGGATACATTATTGATATGAAGGACAAATCTTGAAGAAATTGGTAATTACAGCGACTCACTTGGTTAAAAGATTTCTTCATTTGCTTTTTGTTTTAAACCCAGTCTGGCATGCGGAAAAATGTGCAGATTGTCCATTGGACTCATCTGCCATACCAGGATTCCTCGATCCCGAATGGAAGGAAGTCATCATCGAAACCGAGGGAGTGTCTAATAGGGAGATTCCAATATTGAAAGAAAATCTCAATTACCTGTTGTCGAAGTAACTGGAGGCACAGTTGTTGTTCCTTTTGTTGTAGTTGTCACTTCTACAGGAAAAGAAAATTATTCAAAACCACTGCACTCTGACTGGAAATCCAGCTGTATTAATAGAGTTCCAGCATTAGGTCATTTAATTCACAATAAGGCATCAAGAATGAGGAACATACTGACTACAGCTACTGACGAGCTCAACTAACTTGGAGAATAAAGGAGCAAAGTTGAACAGGAGAAAGACAAATCCACATTTACAAATTTGTTCTTGTTTCAAAATTATTCTAAATGACTGAGCGAGAGAAGAAAATGGTAGAATATTAACAATCACACCATGCTAATGGGAAGATCCATTGATAAGATATGTTATGGAAACTGCTGAACTTTGACACAGATGCTGCATATTTGCATCAACCTGTAATGCACATTGGAGAAATTATTCCAAAGTCAGGCTGATATTTAGGAACAGGTTCAGGAAATATTCTTGAGCGAGTAGATTCTAGGAGGGAACAGTACACACAGAGACACGGAGAAATAATTTCTCCTCATGTGCACATTCTGATCGAGCTTCATTTGAATCGGTCCGTTATCAACCAGTTCACTCGGGAAGTGATGGACTAACTAGAAACAAGTATGAAGCAGTGTCCTTCCACTGCCTGGAAATTGTTCCAACAAAACAGTTTGTGTCACTGGTTTTGCTACTGTGTATCAAAAGAAGCCGTCACTCACCCGGTGTGGGGCTGGTAGTGGAGCTGGTTGTAGTTGGTATCACTGGTTTACTGGTCACTTCTGAAGAACAAGAAACACAAACCAATCAACTGAAGTAGAATATAAAAGCCAGCATTGTGTGATTGATTTGATTGGCTTTGCTGCAAATATGATGTTTAAAATAGTACAATGCGATTCAGATGTCCTCAATTATCCATTCACTTGCACCCACAATGAAAGACAGACAAGACTAAACTAATGGACGGGCATTGTCTAAAAGGGGAATTTGAGAACAGCGCACTGGTGCGAATGCTTATGCACACAGCATTTCACCTCAGCTCCCACCTCTCATCTACCTTTATTCAAGGAGTAAGAATTTCTTCCATTTCCCTTTGGAAAGTACGGTCACAGTGCCCCCCCATGGTGAAATGATGAATTTCTAATGTGTGTTGAAACAAGGTCACTTGTTTCAGTGAAGAAAATGTAAACATAGAAACTAGAAGCAGGAGTAGGCCATTCGGCCCTTGGAGTCTGCTCATCCATTCATTTTGATCGTGGTGGATCATTTAATTCAATATCCTGACCCCATTAACCCCATATCCGTTGATCCCTTTCGTCCCAAGAGCTAAAATACTGTGATGCTGGAATTCTGACGTGAAAACAGAAGCTAACTGTAAAAAAGTATGAAGTAATGTCTTTCCACTGCCTGGAACTTGTTCCAACTAAACAGTTTGCGTCACTGGTTTTGCTACTGTGTATCAAAAGAAGCCGTCACTCACCCGGTGTGGGGCTGGGAGTGGAGCTGGTTGTAGTTGGTATCACTGGTTTACTGGTCACTTCTGAAGAACAAGAAACACAATCAAATCAACTGAAGCAGAATATAAAAGCCAGCAGTGTTCCATTGTGTGATTGATTTGATTGGCTTTGCTGCAACTTTGATATTTAAGATAGTACAATGCGATTCAGATGTCCTCAATTATCCATTCACTTGCATCCACAATGAAAGTCCGACAAGACTAAACTAATGGACGGGCATTGTCTAAAAGGGGAATTTGAGAACAGCGCACTGGTGCGAATGCTTATGCACACAGCATTTCACCTCAGCTCCCACCTCTCATCTACCTTCATTCAAGGAGTTAAAATTTCTTCCATTTCCCTTTGGAAAGTACTGTCACAGTGCCTCCCCATGGTGAAATGATGAATTTCTAATACCCGCTGCAACAAGATCATGTTTTTCACGAAATGAAAAGTAAAATACTGTCCTTTCTGGACATCTGATATACAAACAGAAAGTGCTGGAAATACTCAGCAGGTGTTGCCAGCCTTGCTGAATAATTCCAGCACGATCTGTTTTTATTTGACTTGTTTCCTGCTGCTGATCATGAAATTGACACTGAATGTCCGCAATTGTTTTAGGGGGTGGAGCCCGGAGGGGGCCCAGCTGCAGTTGGTTTCACTGTTGTAGTGACCCCTTCTGAAGAAGCAGAAAAAGAATGAAACCAATTCACCACAATGTCAATGCCATTGTATTCCTGTCGCGTTTCACCAGAAAACCATCATATTGATCTTGGTGTGAAAGTGATGTTCACAAATCCAATTGATGATTCAAATTTCAGTAAATTTTCAACCATTTCCTTCGGAAAGGAGGTGTGGGCAAGACCGAATAAATGAACTGACACTGAAGCTGCAAATGAGAAAAGCACACCGCTGTGAACAGACTTGCTGGTGAATATTGAAAGGAGACAGCACTAACCTGTTGTCGTAGTTTCCACAGATGTGGTCGTTGTTTCCTGTGTTGTTGTTGTTGGCACTGCAGACAAAGAAATAACTTTCAAAATCACCAAATTCCAATTCCAATTCCTACGGTGTTGTGAATTTTACAACTGGGATACATTATTGATACGAAGCACAAATCTTGAAGAAATTGGTCATTACAGCTCCTCACTCGGTATCAAGATTTCTTCATTTGTTATTTGTTCTAAAAGAAGCTGGATTGAAACTGAAGATAATATGAACTCATTGGCAAATTTCTCACTTACCAGAAGTGGAAGTTGTAGGGGGCAACGTTGTGGGCACTACTGTTACTGGCTCACAGCAAACGCGAACTTGGTAGTCAAAACACAATCTTTTCTCCTCCGTTGCACTTTGAGAGACCTCACAGGTGAGGCCTTTGTCTTTGTCACATGTCACATTGTCTGGTGACTGACTTATTGGTTTCTCCGGTTGGTCAACAAATTGACACTGAATGTCCGCAATTGTTTCAGAAGGGGAGGAACAATATTTTGTATCTTTGGGATTCTGCAATTCATAATCGCCTGGGTTGTCCTTAGAAGGTGTATTTTCATTAATCCAGGCTGACCAATGGCCATGGCAGACGACCTCTGGAAGAAAAAAGGAGAAATGTAGGAGAACATATCACTCATGAAGTAACCAAAACTGGGAACTTTAGATTCACGACTGCATTTGAAATGCTTGAAATATATTTTTTCATGCAAATGAACTAACTTATGAATAATATCAACACCATATCAAGGCAGCAACTTTGACAATATCTGGAAATAATTCTATTGGAATTGAGAAACCTGCAGACT
Organism: Mustelus asterias; assembly: GCF_964213995.1. Classification (NCBI taxonomy): domain Eukaryota; kingdom Metazoa; phylum Chordata; class Chondrichthyes; order Carcharhiniformes; family Triakidae; genus Mustelus; species Mustelus asterias. Next base: position 44,180,344 of record NC_135819.1, on the reverse strand, counting down.
GTGAGCATCAGCATGAAGAACAAACTGTACAGTTTAGTAACAGGATTGAAAATTATGCTGAAAAGTGTAAGAATAAGCAGCAACAAAAGGAGACAGAAGGGGGATGAAGAGGTCAAATTTACAGATCAAACTGTTGAAGCATTAACAATCTGATTTTCCGATAGAGAAACCTCCACGGGGAGAGCTTGTCACAACACCGTTTTTCTGACTGAGAAAATGTCACTGATTGCAGATTGAGAATACTGAATTTTACACATAATTCCATCCCAAAGGAATTGGATCAGGCTAAAGGACTGAAATGATGGACTGGAATTGTCTGAGCCAATGTTGATCAAGCTGCACTTGGAAGAGGATTTGAAAAGATTTTTGAGGTCCGGTATCACAAACAAGAGGTTAAGGTTTTAGCTTATCGGGCAGCAGATCGCGCCACACCCTTTTCTCCTTTGTCAAATTGGACAACTTACAGCAGCCACCTCAAAACAGTGCAACACAAGTGTCTTTGCAAGATCCTCCCAATCTGTGGCAAGAAAATCTCTCCAACAGCAGCATCCTCTCCCAAGACAACATATTCAGCAGTGAGGGAACAATGACACATCAACACATCTGCTGGGCAGGAGATGACATTTGATTGCCTGACACCAGGTTCCCAAAGCAACTGCTTTACCCAGAATGCGGTGGTAGCAGGAGACCCCCGGGGGACAGCAGAAACACTTCAGGGCTGTCCTGAAAGCATTCCTGATGACATCAAACATCTCCATCAATTCAAGGGAGCGCTTGGCCTCTGACTGAACACCATAAGACCATAAGACCATAAGACATAGGAGCGGAAGTAAGGCCATTCGGCCCATCGAGTCCACTCCACCATTCAATCATGGTTGATTTCAACTCCATTTACCCGCTCTCTCCCCATAGCCCTTAATTCCTCGAGAAATCAAGAATTTATCAATTTCTGTCTTGAAGACGCTCAACGTCTCGGCCTCCACAGCCCTCTGTGGCAATGAATTCCACAGACCCACCACTCTCTGGCTGAAGAAATTTCTCCTCATCTCTGTTCTAAAGTGACTCCCTTTTATTCTAAGGCTGTGCCCCCGCGTCCTAGTCTCCCCTGTTAATGGAAACAACTTCCCTACGTCCATCCTATCTAAGCCGTTCATTATCTTGTAAGTTTCTATCAGATCTCCCCTCAACCTCCTAAACTCCAATGAATATAATCCCACGATCCTCAGACGTTCATCGTATGTCAGGCCTACCATTCCTGGGATCATCCGTGTGAATCTCCGCTGGACCCGCTCCAGTGCCAGTATGTCCTTCCTGAGGTGTGGGGCCCAAAATTGCTCACAGTACTCCAAATGGGGCCTAACCAGTGCTTTATAAAGCCTCAGAAGTACATCCCTGCTTTTGTATTCCAAGCCTCTTGAGATAAATGACAACATTACATTTGCTTTCTTAATTACGGACTCAACCTGCAAGTTTACCTTTAGAGAATCCTGGACTAGGACTCCCAAGTCCCTTTGCCACTTTAGCATTATGAATTTTGTCACCGTTTAGAAAATAGTCCATGCCTCTATTCTTTTTTCCAAAGTGTACGACCTCGCACTTGCCCACGTTGAATTTCATCAGCCACTTCTTGGACCACTCTCCTAAACTGTCTAAATCTTTCTGCAGCCTCCCCACCTCCTCAATACTACCTGCCCATGGAAACACATCGAGAAACATTGTCGCAGAGATAAATTTGAGACATCGGAACGAGCACACAAACCACCAGACACGTCGTCTAAATTACTCTCGAAGCAAAGTCTGCGACAAAATGTGCAGATTGTCCACTGGACCCATCTGCCATCCCAGAATTCCTGGGTCCTGAATGGAAGCAAGTCATCATCGAAACCGAGGGAGTGTCTAATAGGGAGATTCCAATATTGAAGGAAAATCTCAATTACCTGTTGTGGAAGGAACTGGAGGCACAGTTGTTGTTCCTTTTGTTGTAGTTGTCACTTCTACAGGAAAAGAAAATTATTCAAAACCACTGCACTCTGACTGGAAATCCAGCTGTCTTAATAGAGTTCCAGCATTAGGTCATTTAATTCACAACAAGGCATCAAGAATGAGGAACATACAGACGCCAGCTACTGACGAGCACAACTAACTTGGAGAATAAAGGAGCAAAGTTGAACAGGAGAAAGACAAATCCACGTTTACAAATTTGTTCTTGTTTCAAAATTATTCTAAATGACTGAGCGAGAGAAGAAAATGGAAGAATATTAACAATCACACCATGCTAAGGGGAAGATCCATTGATAAGATATGTTATGGAAACTGCTGAACTTTGACACAGATGCTGCATATTTGCATCAACCTGTAATGCACATTGGAGAAATTATTCCAATGTCAGGCTGCTATTTAGGAACAGGTTCAGGAAATATTCTTGAGCGAGTAGATTCTAGGAGAGAACATTACACACAGAGACACGGAGAAAACATTTCTCCTCATGTGCACATTCTGATCGAGCTTCATTTGAATCGGTCCGTTATCAACCAGTTCACTCGGGAAGTGATGGACTAACGAGAAACAAGTATGAAGCAGTGTCCTTCCACTGCCTGGAAATTGTTCCAACAACACAGTTTGTGTCACTGGTTTTGCTACTGTGTATTAAAAGAAGCCGTCACTCACCCGGTGTGGGGCTGGTAGTGGAGCTGGTTGTAGTTGGTTTCACTGGTTTACTGGTCACTTCTGAAGAACAAAAAACACAATCCAATCAACTGAAGTAGAATATAAAAGCCAGCATTGTGTGATTGATTTGATTGGCTTTGCTGCAAATATGATGTTTAAAATAGTACAATGCGATTCAGATGTCCTCAAGTATCCATTCACTTGCACCCACAATGAAAGACCGACAAGACTAAACTAATGGACGGGCATTGTCTAAAAGGGGAATTTGAGAACAGCGCACTGGTGTGAATGCTTATGCACACAGCATTTCACCTCAGCTCCCACCTCTCATCTACCTTTATTCAAGGAGTAAGAATTTCTTCCATTTCCCTTTGGAAAGTACGGTCACAGTGCCTCCCCATGGTGAAATGATGAATTTCTAATGTGTGTTGAAACAAGGTCACTTGTTTCAGTGAAGAAAACGTAAACATAGAAACTAGAAGCAGGAGTAGGCCATTCGGCCCTTGGAGTCTGCTCATCCATTCATTTTGATCGTGGTGGATCATTTAATTCAATATCCTGATCCCCATTAACCCCATATCCGTTGATCCTTTTCGTCCCAAGAGCTAAAATACTGTGATGCTGGAATTCTGACGTGAAAACAGAAACTAACTGTAAAAAAGTATGAAGTAATGTCTTTCCACTGCCTGGAACTTGTTCCAACTAAACAGTTTGCGTCACTGGTTTTGCTACTGTGTATCTAAAGAAGCCGTCACTCACCCGGTGTGGGGCTGGGAGTGGAGCTGGTTGTAGTTGGTATCACTGGTTTACTGGTCACTTCTGAAGAACAAGAAACACAATCAAATCAACTGAAGCAGAATATAAAAGCCAGCAGTGTTCCATTGTGTGATTGATTTGATTGGCTTTGCTGCAACTTTGATATTTAAGATAGTACAATGCGATTCAGATGTCCTCAATTATCCATTCACTTGCACCCACAATGAAAGACCGACAAGACTCAACTAATGGACGGGCATTGTCTAAAAGGGGAATTTGAGAACAGCGCACTGGTGCGAATGCTTATGCACACGGCATTTCACCTCAGCTCCCACCTCTCATCTACCTTCATTCAAGTAGTTAATATTTCTTCCATTTCCCTTTGGAAAGTACTGTCACAGTGCCTCCCCATGGTGAAATGATGAATTTCTAATACCCGCTGCAACAAGATCATGTTTTTCACGAAATGAAAAGTAAAATTCTGTCCTTTCTGGACATCTGATATACAAACAGAAAGTGCTGGAAATACTCAGCAGGTGTTGCCAGCCTTGCTGAATATTTCCAGCACTATCTGTTTTTACTTCACTTGTTTCCTCCTCCTGCTGCTGTTAATGAAAAGAAGCCGCTATACACCCGGGGTGGAGCCCGGAGGGGGCCCAGCTGCAGTTGGTTTCACTGTTGTAGTGACCCCTTCTGAAGTAGAAGAAAAAGAATGAAACCAATTCATCACAATGTCAATGCCATTGTATTCCTGTCGCGTTTCACCAGAAAACCATCATATTGAACTTGGTGTAAAAGTGATGTTCACAAATCCAATTGATGATTCACATTTCAGTAAATTTTCAACCATTTCCTTCGGAAAGGAGGTGTGGGCAAGACTGAATGAATGAACTGACACTGAAGCTGCAAATGAGAAAAGCACACCGCTGTGAACAGACTTGCTGGTGAATATTGAAAGGAGACAGCACTAACCTGTTGTCGTAGTTTCCACAGATGTGGTCGTTGTTTCCTGTGTTGTTGTTGTTGGCACTACAGACAAAGAATTAACTTTCAAAATCACCAAATTCCAATTCCAACTCCTAATGTGTTGTGAATTTTACAACTTGGATACATTATTGATATGAAGCACAAATCTTGAAGAAATTGGTAATTACAGCGACTCACTTGGTTAAAAGATTTCTTCATTTGCTTTTTGTTTTAAACCCAGTCTGGCATGCGACAAAATGTGCAGATTGTCCATTGGACTCATCTGCCATCCCAGAATTCCTCGATCCCGAATGGAAGCAAGTCATCATTGAAACCGAGGTAGTGTCTAATAGGGAGATTCCAATATTGAAAGAAAATCACAATTACCTGTTGTGGAAGTAACTGGAGGCACAGTTGTTGTTCCTTTTGTTGCCGTTGTCATTTCTACAGGAAAAGAAAATTATTCAAAACCACTGCATTCTGACTGGAAATCCAGCTGTATTAATAGAGTTCCAGCATTAGGTCATTTAATTCACAATAAGGCATCAAGAATGAGGAACATACTGACTACAGCTTCTGACGAGCTCAACTAACTTGGAGAATAAAGGAGCAAAGTTGAACAGGAGAAAGACAAATCCACATTTACAAATTTGTTCTTGTTTCAAAAATATTCTAAATGACTGGGCGAGAGAAGAAAATGGAAGAATATTAACAATCACACCATGCTTAGGGGAAGATCCATTGCTAAGATATGTTATGGAAACTGCTGAACTTTGACACAGATGCTGCATATCAGCATCAATGTGCAATGCACATTGGAGAAATTATTCCAATGTCAGGCTGCTATTTAGGAACAGGTTCAGGAAATATTCTTGAGCGAGTAGATTCTAGGAGAGAACATTACACACAGAGACACGGAGAAAACATTTCTCCTCATGTGCACATTCTGATCGAGCTTCATTTGAATCGGTCCGTTATCAACCAGTTCACTCAGGAAGTGATGGACAAACGAGAAACAAGTATGAAGCAGTGTCCTTCCACTGCCTGGAAATTGTTCCAACAACACAGTTTGTGTCACTGGTTTTGCTACTGTGTATTAAAAGAAGCCGTCACTCACCCGGTGTGGGGCTGGTAGTGGAGCTGGTTGTAGTTGGTTTCACTGGTTTACTGGTCACTTCTGAAGAACAAAAAACACAATCCAATCAACTGAAGTAGAATATAAAAGCCAGCATTGTGTGATTGATTTGATTGGCTTTGCTGCAAATATGATGTTTAAAATAGTACAATGCGATTCAGATGTCCTCAAGTATCCATTCACTTGCACCCACAATGAAAGACCGACAAGACTAAACTAATGGACGGGCATTGTCTAAAAGGGGAATTTGAGAACAGCGCACTGGTGTGAATGCTTATGCACACAGCATTTCACCTCAGCTCCCACCTCTCATCTACCTTTATTCAAGGAGTAAGAATTTCTTCCATTTCCCTTTGGAAAGTACGGTCACAGTGCCTCCCCATGGTGAAATGATGAATTTCTAATGTGTGTTGAAACAAGGTCACTTGTTTCAGTGAAGAAAACGTAAACATAGAAACTAGAAGCAGGAGTAGGCCATTCGGCCCTTGGAGTCTGCTCATCCATTCATTTTGATTGTGGTGGATCATTTAATTCAATATCCTGATCCCCATTAACCCCATATCCGTTGATCCTTTTCGTCCCAAGAGCTAAAATACTGTGATGCTGGAATTCTGACGTGAAAACAGAAACTAACTGTAAAAAAGTATGAAGTAATGTCTTTCCACTGCCTGGAACTTGTTCCAACTAAACAGTTTGCGTCACTGGTTTTGCTACTGTGTATCTAAAGAAGCCGTCACTCACCCGGTGTGGGGCTGGGAGTGGAGCTGGTTGTAGTTGGTATCACTGGTTTACTGGTCACTTCTGAAGAACAAGAAACACAATCAAATCAACTGAAGCAGAATATAAAAGCCAGCAGTGTTCCATTGTGTGATTGATTTGATTGGCTTTGCTGCAACTTTGATATTTAAGATAGTACAATGCGATTCAGATGTCCTCAATTATCCATTCACTTGCACCCACAATGAAAGTCCGACAAGACTAAACTAATGGACGGGCATTGTCTAAAAGGGGAATTTGAGAACAGCGCACTGGTGCGAATGCTTATGCACACAGCATTTCACCTCAGCTCCCACCTCTCATCTACCTTCATTCAAGTAGTTAATATTTCTTCCATTTCCCTTTGGAAAGTACTGTCACAGTGCCTCCCCATGGTGAAATGATGAATTTCTAATACCCGCTGCAACAAGATCATGTTTTTCACGAAATGAAAAGTAAAATTCTGTCCTTTCTGGACATCTGATATACAAACAGAAAGTGCTGGAAATACTCAGCAGGTGTTGCCAGCCTTGCTGAATATTTCCAGCACTATCTGTTTTTACTTCACTTGTTTCCTCCTCCTGCTGCTGTTAATGAAAAGAAGCCGCTATACACCCGGGGTGGAGCCCGGAGGGGGCCCAGCTGCAGTTGGTTTCACTGTTGTAGTGACCCCTTCTGAAGTAGAAGAAAAAGAATGAAACCAATTCATCACAATGTCAATGCCATTGTATTCCTGTCGCGTTTCACCAGAAAACCATCATATTGAACTTGGTGTAAAAGTGATGTTCACAAATCCAATTGATGATTCACATTTCAGTAAATTTTCAACCATTTCCTTCGGAAAGGAGGTGTGGGCAAGACTGAATGAATGAACTGACACTGAAGCTGCAAATGAGAAAAGCACACCGCTGTGAACAGACTTGCTGGTGAATATTGAAAGGAGACAGCACTAACCTGTTGTCGTAGTTTCCACAGATGTGGTCGTTGTTTCCTGTGTTGTTGTTGTTGGCACTGCAGACAAAGAAATAACTTTCAAAATCACCAAATTCCAATTCCAACTCCTAATGTGTTGTGAATTTTACAACTTGGATACATTATTGATATGAAGCACAAATCTTGAAGAAATTGGTAATTACAGCGACTCACTTGGTTAAAAGATTTCTTCATTTGCTTTTTGTTTTAAACCCAGTCTGGCATGCGACAAAATGTGCAGATTGTCCATTGGACTCATCTGCCATCCCAGAATTCCTCGATCCCGAATGGAAGCAAGTCATCATTGAAACCGAGGGAGTGTCTAATAGGGAGATTCCAATATTGAAAGAAAATCACAATTACCTGTTGTGGAAGTAACTGGAGGCACAGTTGTTGTTCCTTTTGTTGCCGTTGTCATTTCTACAGGAAAAGAAAATTATTCAAAACCACTGCATTCTGACTGGAAATCCAGCTGTATTAATAGAGTTCCAGCATTAGGTCATTTAATTCACAATAAGGCATCAAGAATGAGGAACATACTGACTACAGCTTCTGACGAGCTCAACTAACTTGGAGAATAAAGGAGCAAAGTTGAACAGGAGAAAGACAAATCCACATTTACAAATTTGTTCTTGTTTCAAAAATATTCTAAATGACTGGGCGAGAGAAGAAAATGGAAGAATATTAACAATCACACCATGCTTAGGGGAAGATCCATTGCTAAGATATGTTATGGAAACTGCTGAACTTTGACACAGATGCTGCATATCAGCATCAATGTGCAATGCACATTGGAGAAATTATTCCAATGTCAGGCTGCTATTTAGGAACAGGTTCAGGAAATATTCTTGAGCGAGTAGATTCTAGGAGAGAACATTACACACAGAGACACGGAGAAAACATTTCTCCTCATGTGCACATTCTGATCGAGCTTCATTTGAATCGGTCCGTTATCAACCAGTTCACTCAGGAAGTGATGGACAAACGAGAAACAAGTATGAAGCAGTGTCCTTCCACTGCCTGGAAATTGTTCCAACAACACAGTTTGTGTCACTGGTTTTGCTACTGTGTATTAAAAGAAGCCGTCACTCACCCGGTGTGGGGCTGGTAGTGGAGCTGGTTGTAGTTGGTTTCACTGGTTTACTGGTCACTTCTGAAGAACAAAAAACACAATCCAATCAACTGAAGTAGAATATAAAAGCCAGCATTGTGTGACTGATTTGATTGGCTTTGCTGCAAATATGATGTTTAAAATGCGATTCAGATGTCCTCAAGTATCCATTCACTTACACCCACAATGAAAGACCGACAAGACTAAACTAATGGACGGGCATTGTCTAAAAGGGGAATTTGAGAACAGCGCACTGGTGTGAATGCTTATGCACACAGCATTTCACCTCAGCTCCCACCTCTCATCTACCTTTATTCAAGGAGTAAGAATTTCTTCCATTTCCCTTTGGAAAGTACGGTCACAGTGCCTCCCCATGGTGAAATGATGAATTTCTAATGTGTGTTGAAACAAGGTCACTTGTTTCAGTGAAGAAAACGTAAACATAGAAACTAGAAGCAGGAGTAGGCCATTCGGCCCTTGGAGTCTGCTCATCCATTCATTTTGATCGTGGTGGATCATTTAATTCAATATCCTGATCCCCATTAACCCCATATCCGTTGATCCTTTTCGTCCCAAGAGCTAAAATACTGTGATGCTGGAATTCTGACGTGAAAACAGAAACTAACTGTAAAAAAGTATGAAGTAATGTCTTTCCACTGCTTTGGAACTTGTTCCAACTAAACAGTTTGCGTCACTGGTTTTGCTACTGTGTATCAAAAGAAGCCGTCACTCACCCGGTGTGGGGCTGGGAGTGGAGCTGGTTGTAGTTGGTATCACTGGTTTACTGGTCACTTCTGAAGAACAAGAAAAACAATCAAATCAACTGAAGCAGAATATAAAAGCCAGCAGTGTTCCATTGTGTGATTGATTTGATTGGCTTTGCTGCAACTTAGATATTTAAGATAGTACAATGCGATTCAGATGTCCTCAATTATCCATTCACTTGCACCCACAATGAAAGACCGACAAGACTCAACTAATGGACGGGCATTGTCTAAAAGGGGAATTTGAGAACAGCGCACTGGTGCGAATGCTTATGCACACGGCATTTCACCTCAGCTCCCACCTCTCATCTACCTTCATTCAAGGAGTAGAAATTTCTTCCATTTCCCTTTGGAAAGTACTGTCACAGTGCCTCCCCATGGTGAAATGATGAATTTCTAATACACGCTGAAACAAGATCATGTTTTTCACGAAATGAAAAGTAAAATACTGTCCTTTCTGGACATCTGCTATACAAACAGAAAGTGCTGGAAATACTCAGCAGATGTTGCCAGCCTTGCTGAATAATTCCAGCACGATCTGTTTTTATTTCACTTGTTTCCTGCTGCTGTTAATGAAAAGAAGCCGCTATACACCCGGGGTGGAGCCCGGAGGGGGCCCAGCTGCAGTTGGTTTCACTGTTGTCGTGACCCCTTCTGAAGTAGAAGAAAAAGAATGAAACCAATTCACCACAATATCAATGCCATTGTATTCCTGTCGCGTTTCACCAGAAAACCATCATATTGAACTTGGTGTAAAAGTGATGTTCACAAATCCAATTGATGATTCACATTTCAGTAAATTTTCAACCATTTCCTTCGGAAAGGAGGTGTGGGCAAGACTGAATGAATGAACTGACACTGAAGCTGCAAATGAGAAAAGCACACCGCTGTGAACAGACTTGCTGGTGAATATTGAAAGGAGACAGCACTAACCTGTTGTCGTAGTTTCCACAGATGTGGTCGTTGTTTCCTGTGTTGTTGTTGTTGGCACTACAGACAAAGAATTAACTTTCAAAATCACCAAATTCCAATTCCAATTCCTAATGTGTTGTGAATTTTACAACTTGGATACATTATTGATATGAAGCACAAATCTTGAAGAAATTGGTAATTACAGCGACTCACTTGGTTAAAAGATTTCTTCATTTGCTTTTTGTTTTAAACCCAGTCTGGCATGCGACAAAATGTGCAGATTGTCCATTGGACTCATCTGCCATCCCAGAATTCCTCGATCCCGAATGGAAGCAAGTCATCATTGAAACCGAGGGAGTGTCTAATAGGGAGATTCCAATATTGAAAGAAAATCACAATTACCTGTTGTGGAAGTAACTGGAGGCACAGTTGTTGTTCCTTTTGTTGCCGTTGTCATTTCTACAGGAAAAGAAAATTATTCAAAACCACTGCATTCTGACTGGAAATCCAGCTGTATTAATAGAGTTCCAGCATTAGGTCATTTAATTCACAATAAGGCATCAAGAATGAGGAACATACTGACTACAGCTTCTGACGAGCTCAACTAACTTGGAGAATAAAGGAGCAAAGTTGAACAGGAGAAAGACAAATCCACATTTACAAATTTGTTCTTGTTTCAAAAATATTCTAAATGACTGAGCCAGAGAAGAAAATGGAAGAATATTAACAATCACACCATGCTTAGGGGAAGATCCATTGCTAAGATATGTTATGGAAACTGCTGAACTTTGACACAGATGCTGCATATCAGCATCAATGTGCAATGCACATTGGAGAAATTATTCCAATGTCAGGCTGCTATTTAGGAACAGGTTCAGGAAATATTCTTGAGCGAGTAGATTCTAGGAGAGAACATTACACACAGAGACACGGAGAAAACATTTCTCCTCATGTGCACATTCTGATCGAGCTTCATTTGAATCGGTCCGTTATCAACCAGTTCACTCAGGAAGTGATGGACAAACGAGAAACAAGTATGAAGCAGTGTCCTTCCACTGCCTGGAAATTGTTCCAACAACACAGTTTGTGTCACTGGTTTTGCTACTGTGTATTAAAAGAAGCCGTCACTGACCCGGTGTGGGGCTGGTAGTGGAGCTGGTTGTAGTTGGTTTCACTGGTTTACTGGTCACTTCTGAAGAACAAAAAAGACACAATCCAATCAACTGAAGTAGAATATAAAAGCCAGCATTGTGTGACTGATTTGATTGGCTTTGCTGCAAATATGATGTTTAAAATGCGATTCAGATGTCCTCAAGTATCCATTCACTTACACCCACAATGAAAGACCGACAAGACTAAACTAATGGACGGGCATTGTCTAAAAGGGGAATTTGAGAACAGCGCACTGGTGTGAACGCTTATGCACACAGCATTTCACCTCAGCTCCCACCTCTCATCTACCTTTATTCAAGGAGTAAGAATTTCTTCCATTTCCCTTTGGAAAGTACGGTCACAGTGCCTCCCCAAGGTGAAATGATGAATTTCTAATGTGTGTTGAAACAAGGTCACTTGTTTCAGTGAAGAAAACGTAAACATAGAAACTAGAAGCAGGAGTAGGCCATTCGGCCCTTGGAGCCTGCTCATCCATTCATTTTGATCGTGGCGGATCATTGAATTCAATATCCTGATCCCCCTTCACCCCATATCCGTTGATCCCTTTCGTCCCAAAAGCTAAAATACTGTGATGCTGGAATTCTGATGTGAAAACAGAAACTAACTATAAAAAAGTATGAAGTAATGTCTTTCCACTGCCTGGAACATGTTCCAACTAAACAGTTTGCGTCACTGGTTTTGCTACTGTGTATCAAAAGAAGCCGTCACTCACCCGGTGTGGGGCTGGGAGTGGAGCTGGTTGTAGTTGGTATCACTGGTTTACTGGTCACTTCTGAAGAACAAGAAACACAATCCAATCAACTGAAGCAGAATATAAAAGCCAGCAGTGTTCCATTATGTGATTTGATATTTAAGATAGTACAATGCGATTCAGATGTCCTCAATTCTTCATTCACTTGCACCCACAATGAAAGTCCGACAAGACTAAACTAATGGATGGGCATTGTCTAACAGGGGATTTTGAGAACAGCGCACTGGTGTGAACGCTGATGCACACAGCATTACACCTCAGCTCCCACCGCACATCTCCCTTCATTCAAGGAGTAGAAATTTCTTCCATTTCCCTTTGGAAAGTACTGTCACAGTGCCTCCCCATGGTGAAATGATGAATTTCTAATACACACTGAAACAAGATCATGTTTTTCACGAAATGAAAAGTAAAATACTGTCCTTTCTGGACATCTGCTATACAAACAGAAAGTGCTGGAAATACTCAGCAGATGTTGCCAGCCTTGCTGAATATTTCCAGCACGATCTGTTTTTATTTCACTTGTTTCCTGCTGCTGTTAATGAAAAGAAGCCGCTATACACCCGGGGTGGAGCCCGGAGGGGGCCCAGCTGCAGTTGGTTTCACTGTTGTCGTGACCCCTTCTGAAGTAGAAGAAAAAGAATGAAACCAATTCACCACAATATCAATGCCATTGTATTCCTGTCGCGTTTCACCAGAAAACCATCATATTGAACTTGGTGTAAAAGTGATGTTCACAAATCCAATTGATGATTCACATTTCAGTAAATTTTCAACCATTTCCTTCGGAAAGGAGGTGTGGGCAAGACTGAATGAATGAACTGACACTGAAGCTGCAAATGAGAAAAGCACACCGCTGTGAACAGACTTGCTGGTGAATATTGAAAGGAGACAGCACTAACCTGTTGTCGTAGTTTCCACAGATGTGGTCGTTGTTTCCTGTGTTGTTGTTGTTGGCACTGCAGACAAAGAAATAACTTTCAAAATCACCAAATTCCAATTCCAATTCCTAATGTGTTGTGAATTTTACAACTTGGATACATTATTGATATGAAGCACAAATCTTGAAGAAATTGGTAATTACAGCGACTCACTTGGTTAAAAGATTTCTTCATTTGCTTTTTGTTTTAAACCCAGTCTGGCATGCGACAAAATGTGCAGATTGTCCATTGGACTCATCTGCCATCCCAGAATTCCTCGATCCCGAATGGAAGCAAGTCATCATTGAAACCGAGGGAGTGTCTAATAGGGAGATTCCAATATTGAAAGAAAATCACAATTACCTCTTGTGGAAGTAACTGGAGGCACAGTTGTTGTTCCTTTTGTTGCCGTTGTCACTTCTACAGGAAAAGAAAATTATTCAAAACCACTGCATTCTGACTGGAAATCCAGCTGTATTAATAGAGTTCCAGCATTAGGTCATTTAATTCACAATAAGGCATCAAGAATGAGGAACATACTGACTACAGCTTCTGACGAGCTCAACTAACTTGGAGAATAAAGGAGCAATGTTGAACAGGAGAAAGACAAATCCACATTTACAAATTTGTTCTTGTTTCAAAATTATTCTAAATGACTGAGCGAGAGAAGAAAATGGAAGAACATTAACAATCACACCATGCTAAGGGCAAGATCCATTGATAAGATATGTTATGGAAACTGCTGAGCTTTGACACAGATGCTGCATATTTGCATCAACCTGTAATGCACATTGGAGAAATTATTCCAAAGTCAGGCTGATATTTAGGAACAGGTTCAGGAAATATTGTTGAGCAGTAGATTCTAGGAGAGAACATTACACACAGAGACACGGAGAAATCATTTCTCCTCATGTGCACATTCTGATCGTGCTTCATTTGAATCGGTCCGTTATCAACCAGTTCACTCGGGAAGTGATGGACTAACTAGAAACAAGTATGAAGCAGTGTCCTTCCACTGCCTGGAAATTGTTCCAACAAAACAGTTTGTGTCACTGGTTTTACTACTGTGTATCAAAAGAAGCCGTCACTCACCCGGTGTGGGGCTGGTAGTGGAGCTGGTTGTAGTTGGTTTCACTGGTTTACTGGTCACTTCTGAAGAACAAAAAACACAATCCAATCAACTGAAGTAGAATATAAAAGCCAGCATTGTGTGATTGATTTGATTGGCTTTGCTGCAAATATGATGTTTAAAATAGTACAATGCGATTCAAATGTCCTCAAGTATCCATTCACTTGCACCCACAATGAAAGACCAACAAGACTAAACTAATGGACGGGCATTGTCTAAAAGGGGAATTTGAGAACAGCGCACTGGTGTGAACGCTTATGCACACAGCATTTCACCTCAGCTCCCACCTCTCATCTACCTTTATTCAAGGAGTAAGAATTTCTTCCATTTCCCTTTGGAAAGTACGGTCACAGTGCCTCCCCAAGGTGAAATGATGAATTTCTAATGTGTGTTGAAACAAGGTCACTTGTTTCAGTGAAGAAAACGTAAACATAGAAACTAGAAGCAGGAGTAGGCCATTCGGCCCTTGGAGCCTGCTCATCCATTCATTTTGATCGTGGCGGATCATTGAATTCAATATCCTGATCCCCCTTCACCCCATATCCGTTGATCCCTTTCGTCCCAAAAGCTAAAATACTGTGATGCTGGAATTCTGACGTGAAAACAGAAACTAACTATAAAAAAGTATGAAGTAATGTCTTTCCACTGCCTGGAACATGTTCCAACTAAACAGTTTGCGTCACTGGTTTTGCTACTGTGTATCAAAAGAAGCCGTCACTCACCCGGTGTGGGGCTGGGAGTGGAGCTGGTTGTAGTTGGTATCACTGGTTTACTGGTCACTTCTGAAGAACAAGAAACACAATCCAATCAACTGAAGCAGAATATAAAAGCCAGCAGTGTTCCATTATGTGATTTGATATTTAAGATAGTACAATGCGATTCAGATGTCCTCAATTCTTCATTCACTTGCACCCACAATGAAAGTCCGACAAGACTAAACTAATGGATGGGCATTGTCTAACAGGGGATTTTGAGAACAGCGCACTGGTGTGAACGCTGATGCACACAGCATTACACCTCAGCTCCCACCGCACATCTCCCTTCATTCAAGGAGTAGAAATTTCTTCCATTTCCCTTTGGAAAGTACTGTCACAGTGCCTCCCCATGGTGAAATGATGAATTTCTAATACACGCTGAAACAAGATCATGTTTTTCACGAAATGAAAAGTAAAATACTGTCCTTTCTGGACATCTGCTATACAAACAGAAAGTGCTGGAAATACTCAGCAGATGTTGCCAGCCTTGCTGAATAATTCCAGCACGATCTGTTTTTATTTCACTTGTTTCCTGCTGCTGTTAATGAAAAGAAGCCGCTATACACCCGGGGTGGAGCCCGGAGGGGGCCCAGCTGCAGTTGGTTTCACTGTTGTCGTGACCCCTTCTGAAGTAGAAGAAAAAGAATGAAACCAATTCACCACAATATCAATGCCATTGTATTCCTGTCGCGTTTCACCAGAAAACCATCATATTGAACTTGGTGTAAAAGTGATGTTCACAAATCCAATTGATGATTCACACATTTCAGTAAACTTTCAACCATTTCCTTCGGAAAGGAGGTGTGGGCAAGACTGAATGAATGAACTGACACTGAAGCTGCAAATGAGAAAAGCACACCGCTGTGAACAGACTTGCTGGTGAATATTGAAAGGAGACAGCACTAACCTGTTGTCGTAGTTTCCACAGATGTGGTCGTTGTTTCCTGTGTTGTTGTTGTTGGCACTACAGACAAAGAATTAACTTTCAAAATCACCAAATTCCAATTCCAATTCCTAATGTGTTGTGAATTTTACAACTTGGATACATTATTGATATGAAGCACAAATCTTGAAGAAATTGGTAATTACAGCGACTCACTTGGTTAAAAGATTTCTTCATTTGCTTTTTGTTTTAAACCCAGTCTGGCATGCGACAAAATGTGCAGATTGTCCATTGGACTCATCTGCCATCCCAGAATTCCTCGATCCCGAATGGAAGCAAGTCATCATTGAAACCGAGGGAGTGTCTAATAGGGAGATTCCAATATTGAAAGAAAATCACAATTACCTGTTGTGGAAGTAACTGGAGGCACAGTTGTTGTTCCTTTTGTTGCCGTTGTCATTTCTACAGGAAAAGAAAATTATTCAAAACCACTGCATTCTGACTGGAAATCCAGCTGTATTAATAGAGTTCCAGCATTAGGTCATTTAATTCACAATAAGGCATCAAGAATGAGGAACATACTGACTACAGCTTCTGACGAGCTCAACTAACTTGGAGAATAAAGGAGCAAAGTTGAACAGGAGAAAGACAAATCCACATTTACAAATTTGTTCTTGTTTCAAAAATATTCTAAATGACTGAGCGAGAGAAGAAAATGGAAGAATATTAACAATCACACCATGCTTAGGGGAAGATCCATTGCTAAGATATGTTATGGAAACTGCTGAACTTTGACACAGATGCTGCATATCAGCATCAATGTGCAATGCACATTGGAGAAATTATTCCAATGTCAGGCTGCTATTTAGGAACAGGTTCAGGAAATATTCTTGAGCGAGTAGATTCTAGGAGAGAACATTACACACAGAGACACGGAGAAAACATTTCTCCTCATGTGCACATTCTGATCGAGCTTCATTTGAATCGGTCCGTTATCAACCAGTTCACTCAGGAAGTGATGGACAAACGAGAAACAAGTATGAAGCAGTGTCCTTCCACTGCCTGGAAATTGTTCCAACAACACAGTTTGTGTCACTGGTTTTGCTACTGTGTATTAAAAGAAGCCGTCACTCACCCGGTGTGGGGCTGGTAGTGGAGCTGGTTGTAGTTGGTTTCACTGGTTTACTAGTCACTTCTGAAGAACAAAAAACACAATCCAATCAACTGAAGTAGAATATAAAAGCCAGCATTGTGTGACTGATTTGATTGGCTTTGCTGCAAATATGATGTTTAAAATGCGATTCAGATGTCCTCAAGTATCCATTCACTTACACCCACAATGAAAGACCGACAAGACTAAACTAATGGACGGGCATTGTCTAAAAGGGGAATTTGAGAACAGCGCACTGGTGTGAATGCTTATGCACACAGCATTTCACCTCAGCTCCCACCTCTCATCTACCTTTATTCAAGGAGTAAGAATTTCTTCCATTTCCCTTTGGAAAGTACGGTCACAGTGCCTCCCCATGGTGAAATGATGAATTTCTAATGTGTGTTGAAACAAGGTCACTTGTTTCAGTGAAGAAAACGTAAACATAGAAACTAGAAGCAGGAGTAGGCCATTCGGCCCTTGGAGCCTGCTCATCCATTCATTTTGATCGTGGCGGATCATTGAATTCAATATCCTGATCCCCCTTCACCCCATATCCGTTGATCCCTTTCGTCCCAAAAGCTAAAATACTGTGATGCTGGAATTCTGACGTGAAAACAGAAACTAACTATAAAAAAGTATGAAGTAATGTCTTTCCACTGCCTGGAACATGTTCCAACTAAACAGTTTGCGTCACTGGTTTTGCTACTGTGTATCAAAAGAAGCCGTCACTCACCCGGTGTGGGGCTGGGAGTGGAGCTGGTTGTAGTTGGTATCACTGGTTTACTGGTCACTTCTGAAGAACAAGAAACACAATCCAATCAACTGAAGCAGAATATAAAAGCCAGCAGTGTTCCATTATGTGATTTGATATTTAAGATAGTACAATGCGATTCAGATGTCCTCAATTCTTCATTCACTTGCACCCACAATGAAAGTCCGACAAGACTAAACTAATGGATGGGCATTGTCTAACAGGGGATTTTGAGAACAGCGCACTGGTGTGAACGCTGATGCACACAGCATTACACCTCAGCTCCCACCGCACATCTCCCTTCATTCAAGGAGTAGAAATTTCTTCCATTTCCCTTTGGAAAGTACTGTCACAGTGCCTCCCCATGGTGAAATGATGAATTTCTAATACACGCTGAAACAAGATCATGTTTTTCACGAAATGAAAAGTAAAATACTGTCCTTTCTGGACATCTGCTATACAAACAGAAAGTGCTGGAAATACTCAGCAGATGTTGCCAGCCTTGCTGAATAATTCCAGCACGATCTGTTTTTATTTCACTTGTTTCCTGCTGCTGTTAATGAAAAGAAGCCGCTATACACCCGGGGTGGAGCCCGGAGGGGGCCCAGCTGCAGTTGGTTTCACTGTTGTCGTGACCCCTTCTGAAGTAGAAGAAAAAGAATGAAACCAATTCACCACAATATCAATGCCATTGTATTCCTGTCGCGTTTCACAAGAAAACCATCATATTGAACTTGGTGTAAAAGTGATGTTCACAAATCCAATTGATGATTCACATTTCAGTAGATTTTCAACCATTTCCTTCGGAAAGGAGGTGTGGGCAAGACTGAATGAATGAACTGACACTGAAGCTGCAAATGAGAAAAGCACACCGCTGTGAACAGACTTGCTGGTGAATATTGAAAGGAGACAGCACTAACCTGTTGTCGTAGTTTCCACAGATGTGGTCGTTGTTTCCTGTGTTGTTGTTGTTGGCACTACAGACAAAGAATTAACTTTCAAAATCACCAAATTCCAATTCCAATTCCTAATGTGTTGTGAATTTTACAACTTGGATACATTATTGATATGAAGCACAAATCTTGAAGAAATTGGTAATTACAGCGACTCACTTGGTTAAAAGATTTCTTCATTTGCTTTTTGTTTTAAACCCAGTCTGGCATGCGACAAAATGTGCAGATTGTCCATTGGACTCATCTGCCATCCCAGAATTCCTCGATCCCGAATGGAAGCAAGTCATCATTGAAACCGAGGGAGTGTCTAATAGGGAGATTCCAATATTGAAAGAAAATCACAATTACCTGTTGTGGAAGTAACTGGAGGCACAGTTGTTGTTCCTTTTGTTGCCGTTGTCATTTCTACAGGAAAAGAAAATTATTCAAAACCACTGCATTCTGACTGGAAATCCAGCTGTATTAATAGAGTTCCAGCATTAGGTCATTTAATTCACAATAAGGCATCAAGAATGAGGAACATACTGACTACAGCTTCTGACGAGCTCAACTAACTTGGAGAATAAAGGAGCAAAGTTGAACAGGAGAAAGACAAATCCACATTTACAAATTTGTTCTTGTTTCAAAAATATTCTAAATGACTGAGCCAGAGAAGAAAATGGAAGAATATTAACAATCACACCATGCTTAGGGGAAGATCCATTGCTAAGATATGTTATGGAAACTGCTGAACTTTGACACAGATGCTGCATATCAGCATCAATGTGCAATGCACATTGGAGAAATTATTCCAATGTCAGGCTGCTATTTAGGAACAGGTTCAGGAAATATTCTTGAGCGAGTAGATTCTAGGAGAGAACATTACACACAGAGACACGGAGAAAACATTTCTCCTCATGTGCACATTCTGATCGAGCTTCATTTGAATCGGTCCGTTATCAACCAGTTCACTCGGGAAGTGATGGACAAACGAGAAACAAGTATGAAGCAGTGTCCTTCCACTGCCTGGAAATTGTTCCAACAACACAGTTTGTGTCACTGGTTTTGCTACTGTGTATTAAAAGAAGCCGTCACTGACCCGGTGTGGGGCTGGTAGTGGAGCTGGTTGTAGTTGGTTTCACTGGTTTACTGGTCACTTCTGAAGAACAAAAAACACAATCCAATCAACTGAAGTAGAATATAAAAGCCAGCATTGTGTGACTGATTTGATTGGCTGTGCTGCAAATATGATGTTTAAAATGCGATTCAGATGTCCTCAAGTATCCATTCACTTACACCCACAATGAAAGACCGACAAGACTAAACTAATGGACGGGCATTGTCTAAAAGGGGAATTTGAGAACAGCGCACTGGTGTGAATGCTTATGCACACAGCATTTCACCTCAGCTCCCACCTCTCATCTACCTTTATTCAAGGAGTAAGAATTTCTTCCATTTCCCTTTGGAAAGTACGGTCACAGTGCCTCCCCAAGGTGAAATGATGAATTTCTAATGTGTGTTGAAACAAGGTCACTTGTTTCAGTGAAGAAAACGTAAACATAGAAACTAGAAGCAGGAGTAGGCCATTCGGCCCTTGGAGCCTGCTCATCCATTCATTTTGATCGTGGCGGATCATTGAATTCAATATCCTGATCCCCCTTCACCCCATATCCGTTGATCCCTTTCGTCCCAAAAGCTAAAATACTGTGATGCTGGAATTCTGATGTGAAAACAGAAACTAACTATAAAAAAGTATGAAGTAATGTCTTTCCACTGCCTGGAACATGTTCCAACTAAACAGTTTGCGTCACTGGTTTTGCTACTGTGTATCAAAAGAAGCCGTCACTCACCCGGTGTGGGGCTGGGAGTGGAGCTGGTTGTAGTTGGTATCACTGGTTTACTGGTCACTTCTGAAGAACAAGAAACACAATCCAATCAACTGAAGCAGAATATAAAAGCCAGCAGTGTTCCATTATGTGATTTGATATTTAAGATAGTACAATGCGATTCAGATGTCCTCAATTCTTCATTCACTTGCACCCACAATGAAAGTCCGACAAGACTAAACTAATGGATGGGCATTGTCTAACAGGGGATTTTGAGAACAGCGCACTGGTGTGAACGCTGATGCACACAGCATTACACCTCAGCTCCCACCGCACATCTCCCTTCATTCAAGGAGTAGAAATTTCTTCCATTTCCCTTTGGAAAGTACTGTCACAGTGCCTCCCCATGGTGAAATGATGAATTTCGAATACGCGCTGAAACAAGATCATGTTTTTCACGAAATGAAAAGTAAAATACTGTCCTTGCTGGACATCTGATAAACAAACAGAAAGTGCTGGAAATACTCAGCAGGTGTTGCCAGCCTTGCTGAATAATTACAGCACGATCTGTTTTTATTTCACTTGTTTCCTGCTGCTGTTAATGAAAAGAAGCCGTTATAGACCCGGGGTGGAGCCCGGAGGGGGCCCAGCTGCAGTTGGTTTCACTGTTGTAGTGACCCCTTCTGAAGTAGAAGAAAAAGAATGAAACCAATTCACCACAATGTCAATGCCATTGTATTCCTGTCGCGTTTGACCAGAAAACCATCATATTGATCTTGGTGTGAAAGTGATGTTCACAAATCCAATTGATAATTCAAATTTGAGTAAATTTTCAACCATTTCCTTCGGAAAGGAGGTGTGGGCAAGACTGAATGAATGAACTGACACTGAAGCTGCAAATGAGAAAAGCACACCGCTGTGAACAGACTTGCTGGTGAATATTGAAAGGAGACAGCACTAACCTGTTGTCGTAGTTTCCACAGATGTGGTCGTTGTTTCCTGTGTTGTTGTTGTTGGCACTGCAGACAAAGAAATAACTTTCAAAATCACCAAATTCCAATTCCAATTCCTACGGTGTTGTGAATTTTACAACTGGGATACATTATTGATATGAAGCACAAATCTTGAAGAAATTAGTAATTACAGCGACTCACTTGGTTGAAAGATTTCTTCATTTGCTTTTTGTTTTAAACCCAGTCTGGCGTGCGACAAAATGTGCAGATTGTCCATTGGACTCATCTGCCATACCAGAATTCCTCGATCCCGAATGGAAGGAAGTCATCATCGAAACCGAGGGAGTGTCTAATAGGGAGATTCCAATATTGAAGGAAAATCTCAATTACCTGTTGTCGAAGTAACTGGAGGCACAGTTGTTGTTCCTTTTGTTGCCGTTGTCACTTCTACAGGAAAAGAAAATTATTCAAAACCACTGCATTCTGACTGGAAATCCAGCTGTCTTAATAGAGTTCCAGCATTAGGTCATTTAATTCACAACAAGGCATCAAGAATGAGGAACATACAGACGCCAGCTACTGACGAGCTCAACTAACTTGGAGAATAAAGGAGCAAAGTTGAACAGGAGAAAGACAAATCCACGTTTACAAATTTGTTCTTTTTTCAAAATTATTCTAAATGACTGAGCGAGAGAAGAAAATGGAAGAATATTAACAATCACACCATGCTAAGGGAAGATCCATTGATAAGATATGTTATGGAAACTGCTGAACTTTGACACAGATGCTGCATATCAGCATCAATGTGCAATGCACATTGGAGAAATTATTCCAATGTCAGGCTGCTATTTAGGAACAGGTTCAGGAAATATTCTTGAGCGAGTAGATTCTAGGAGAGAACATTACACACAGAGACACGGAGAAAACATTTCTCCTCATGTGCACATTCTGATCGAGCTTCATTTGAATCGGTCCGTTATCAACCAGTTCACTCGGGAAGTGATGGACAAACGAGAAACAAGTATGAAGCAGTGTCCTTCCACTGCCTGGAAATTGTTCCAACAACACAGTTTGTGTCACTGGTTTTGCTACTGTGTATGAAAAGAAGCCGTCACTCACCCGGTGTGGGGCTGGTAGTGGAGCTGGTTGTAGTTGGTATCACTGGTTTACTGGTCACTTCTGAAGAACAAAAAACACAATCCAATCAACTGAAGTAGAATATAAAAGCCAGCATTGTGTGATTGATTTGATTGGCTTTGCTGCAAATATGATGTTTAAAATAGTACAATGCGATTCAGATGTCCTCAAGTATCCATTCACTTGCACCCACAATGAAAGACCGACAAGACTAAACTAATGGACGGGCATTGTCTAAAAGGGGAATTTGAGAACAGCGCACTGGTGTGAACGCTTATGCACACAGCATTTCACCTCAGCTCCCACCTCTCATCTACCTTTATTCAAGGAGTAAGAATTTCTTCCATTTCCCTTTGGAAAGTACGGTCACAGTGCCTCCCCAAGGTGAAATGATGAATTTCTAATGTGTGTTGAAACAAGGTCACTTGTTTCAGTGAAGAAAATGTAAACATAGAAACTCGAAGCAGGAGTAGGCCATTCGACCCTTGGAGCCTGCTCATCCATTCATTTTGATCGTGGCGGATCATTGAATTCAATATCCTGATCCCCCTTAACCCCATATCCGTTGATCCCTTTCGTCCCAAGAGCTAAAATACTGTGATGCTGGAATTCTGACGTGAAAACAGAAACTAACTATAAAAAAGTATGAAGTAATGTCTTTCCACTGCCTGGAACATGTTCCAACTAAACAGTTTGCGTCACTGGTTTTGCTACTGTGTATCAAAAGAAGCCGTCACTCACCCGGTGTGGGGCTGGGAGTGGAGCTGGTTGTAGTTGGTATCACTGGTTTACTGGTCACTTCTGAAGAACAAGAAACACAATCAAATCAACTGAGGCAGAATATAAAAGCCAGCAGTGTTCCATTATGTGATTGATTTGATTGGCTTTGCTGCAACTTTGATATTTAAGATAGTACAATGCGATTCAGATGTCCTCAATTCTTCATTCACTTGCACCCACAATGAAAGTCCGACAAGACTAAACTAATGGATGGGCATTGTCTTAAAGGGGAATTTGAGAACAGCGCACTGGTGCGAATGCTTATGCACACGGCATTTCACCTCAGCTCCCACCTCTCATCTACCTTCATTCAAGGAGTAGAAATTTCTTCCATTTCCCTTTGGAAAGTACTGTCACAGTGCCTCCCCATGGTGAAATGATGAATTTCTAATACCCGCTGAAACAAGATCATGTTTTTCACGAAATGAAAAGTAAAATACTGTCCTTGCTGGACATCTGATATACAAACAGAAAGTGCTGGAAATACTCAGCAGATGTTGCCAGCCTTGCTGAATAATTCCAGCACGATCTGTTTTTATTTCACTTGTTTCCTGCTGCTGATCATGAAAAGAAGCCGTTATAGACCCGGGGTGGAGCCCGGAGGGGGCCCAGCTGCAGTTGGTTTCACTGTTGTAGTGACCCCTTCTGAAGAAGCAGAAAAAGAATGAAACCAATTCACCACAATGTCAATGCCATTGTATTCCTGTCACGTTTGACCAGAAAACCATCATATTGATCTTGGTGTGAAAGTGATGTTCACAAATCCAATTGATGATTCAAATTTCAGTAAGTTTTCAACCATTTCCTTCGGAAAGGAGGTGTGGGCAAGACCGAATAAATGAACTGACACTGAAGCTGCAAATGAGAAAAGCACACCGCTGTGAACAGACTTGCTGGTGAATATTGAAAGGAGACAGCACTAACCTGTTGTCGTAGTTTCCACAGATGTGGTCGTTGTTTCCTGTGTTGTTGTTGTTGGCACTGCAGACAAAGAAATAACTTTCAAAATCACCAAATTCCAATTCCTACGGTGTTGTGAATTTTACAACTGGGATACATTATTGATACGAAGCACAAATCTTGAAGAAATTGGTCATTACAGCTCCTCACTCGGTATCAAGATTTCTTCATTTGTTATTTGTTCTAAAAGAAGCTGGATTGAAACTGAAGATAATATGAACTCATTGGCAAATTTCTCACTTACCAGAAGTGGAAGTTGTAGGGGGCAACGTTGTGGGCACTACTGTTACTGGCTCACAGCAAACGCGAACTTGGTAGTCAAAACACAATCTTTTCTCCTCCGTTGCACTTTGAGAGACCTCACAGGTGAGGCCTTTGTCTTTGTCACATGTCACATTGTCTGGTGACTGACTTATTGGTTTCTCCGGTTGGTCAACAAATTGACACTGAATGTCCGCAATTGTTTCAGAAGGGGAGGAACAATATTTTGTATCTTTGGGATTCTGCAATTCATAATCGCCTGGGTTGTCCTTAGAAGGTGTATTTTCATTAATCCAGGCTGACCAATGGCCATGG
This sequence comes from Mustelus asterias, assembly GCF_964213995.1. Taxonomy (NCBI): domain Eukaryota; kingdom Metazoa; phylum Chordata; class Chondrichthyes; order Carcharhiniformes; family Triakidae; genus Mustelus; species Mustelus asterias. The sequence continues at coordinate 44,155,629 of NC_135819.1, read as the reverse complement.
CAGACGACCTCTGGAAGAAAAAAGGAGAAATGTAGGAGAACATATCACTCATGAAGTAACCAAAACTGGGAACTTTAGATTCACGACTGCATTTGAAATGCTTGAAATGTATTTTTTCATGCAAATGAACTAACTTATGAATAATATCAACACCATATCAAGGCAGCAACTTTGACAATATCTGGAAGTAATTCTATTGGAATTGAGAAACCTGCAGACTGTGAGCATCAGCATGAAGAACAAACTGTACAGTTTAGTAACAGCATTGAAAATTATGCTGAAAGTGTAAGAATAAGCAGCAACAAAAGGAGACAGAAGGGGGATGAAGAGGTCAAATTTACAGATCAAACTGTTGAAGCATTAACAATCTGATTTTCCGATGGAGAAACCTCCGCGGGGAGAGCTTGTCACAACACCGTTTTTCTGACTGAGAAAATGTCACTGATTGCAGATTGAGAATACTGAATTTTACACATAATTCCATCCCAAAGGAATTGGATCAGGCTAAAGGACTGAAATGATGGACTGGAATTGTCTGAGCCAATGTTGATCAAGCTGCACTTGGAAGAGGATTTGAAAAGATTTTTGAGGTCCGGTATCACAAACAAGAGGTGAAGGTTTTAGCTTATCGGGCAGCAGAGAGCGCCACACCCTTTTCTCCTTTGTCAAATTGGACAACTTACAGCAGCCACCTCAAAACAGTGCAACACAAGTGTCTTTGCAAGATCCTCCCAATCTGTGGCAAGAAAATCTCTCCAACAGCAGCATCCTCTCCCAAGACAACATATTCAGCAGTGAGGGAACAATGACACATAACCACATCTGCTGGGCAGGAGATGACATTTGATTGCCTGACACCAGGTTCCCAAAGCAACTGCTTTACCCAGAATGCGGTGGTAGCAGGAGACCCCCGGGGGACAGCAGAAACACTTCAGGGCTGTCCTGAAAGCATTCCTGATGACATCAAACATCCCCATCAATTCAAGGGAGCGCTTGGCCTCTGACTGAACACATGGAAACACATCGAGAAACATTGTCGCAGAGATAAATTTGAGACATCGGAACGAGCACACAAACCACCAAACACGTCGTCTAAATTACTCTCGAAGCAAAGTCTGCGACAAAATGTGCAGATTGTCCACTGGACCCATCTGCCATCCCAGAATTCCTGGGTCCTGAATGGAAGCAAGTCATCATCGAAATCGAGGGAGTGTCTAATAGGGAGATTCCAATATTGAAGGAAAATCTCAATTACCTGTTGTGGAAGGAACTGGAGGCACAGTTGTTGTTCCTTTTGTTGTAGTTGTCACTTCTACAGGAAAAGAAAATTATTCAAAACCACTGCACTCTGACTGGAAATCCAGCTGTCTTAATAGAGTTCCAGCATGAGGTCATTTAATTCACAACAAGGCATCAAGAATGAGGAACATACAGACGCCAGCTACTGACGAGCTCAACTAACTTGGAGAATAAAGGAGCAAAGTTGAACAGGAGAAAGACAAATCCACGTTTACAAATTTGTTCTTGTTTCAAAATTATTCTAAATGACTGAGCCAGAGAAGAAAATGGAAGAATATTAACAATCACACCATGCTAAGGGGAAGATCCATTGATAAGATATGTTATGGAAACTGCTGAACTTTGACACAGATGCTGCATATCAGCATCAATGTGCAATGCACATTGGAGAAATTATTCCAATGTCAGGCTGCTATTTAGGAACAGGTTCAGGAAATATTCTTGAGCGAGTAGATTCTAGGAGAGAACATTACACACAGAGACACGGAGAAAACATTTCTCCTCATGTGCACATTCTGATCGAGCTTCATTTGAATCGGTCCGTTATCAACCAGTTCACTCGGGAAGTGATGGACAAACGAGAAACAAGTATGAAGCAGTGTCCTTCCACTGCCTGGAAATTGTTCCAACAACACAGTTTGTGTCACTGGTTTTGCTGCTGTGTATCAAAAGAAGCCGTCACTCACCCGGTGTGGGGCTGGTAGTGGAGCTGGTTGTAGTTGGTATCACTGGTTTACTGGTCACTTCTGAAGAACAAAAAACACAATCCAATCAACTGAAGTAGAATATAAAAGCTAGCATTGTGTGATTGATTTTATTGGCTTTGCTGCAAATATGATGTTTAAAATGCGATTCAGATGTCCTCAAGTATCCATTCACTTGCACCCACAATGAAAGACCGACAAGACTAAACTAATGGACGGGCATTGTCTAAAAGGGGAATTTGAGAACAGCGCACTGGTGTGAATGCTTATGCACACAGCATTTCACCTCAGCTCCCACCTCTCAT